>NW_022111300.1:24712853-24725502 GCF_000313985.2 Echinops telfairi | reverse complement strand
TTATATCTATTCAGTTATCATTGCACATACACAACATTATACACACACACAAACACACACCATTATACACACACCAATGGAAATAAAAAAGTATTAATACTAGGGTTTCAGTTCATAAGGCTCAAGTTTATTCCAAGTAATGTGCTTAATGTGTCTCCATTATCAAAGGATGGACACCGACAAGGTCTCACTTGTCTTAGTCTCATAAGGTGCTTTCAAAAGAGGTACGATCAAAACTGGATTTGGAGAGGAACTGCCAGGCCAATTAAATTCAATAGCTCAACTCCAGGCGATGGGAATTGCCTTTTTGGGGAATCTTGATGGGTAATCTTGAAGGACAAATGACAATCGCAGGAGAATATACTTAAAAAATTTAAGGAAAGAGACTATTTCGTTGTTGAGAAAACTAGCCAGGAAATTTGTCCAAGAATTTTTCTCCCCATCACAATAGTGCTCTTGTTCATTCCTTGAGAGTAGCAAGGACGTCCCCCGACCTGGCCCATTCAGACTTCGTGCTGTTCTCCAAATTCAAAGAACATAGTAAAGGAACACAATTTGAGTCGCTTGAAGGTGTCAAAAATTGCCATTTTCACGCAGTGTAAATTGAACCTGAATGCTTCAGAAAAGTAGAGATGGAAACACCACTTCCAGAAGTGTATCAACCTTGATAAAAGCAAAGTTCAGAAAGGATTTTGAACAATAAAAGCTTCTGATTATGTAGCAATACTTTTTGACTTATATTTATGTATGTGATTACATATATTAATTATGTTATTAAATGATCTATTATACATTATAACTCTCAGGCTCAGAAAAATGTTTTTTCAGAAAATTTTAAAAGAGGAAATTCACAAGATCCTGGTCAGGACAAGGTGGCATAGACTGGTGGTTTGCAGCCTGAAGAATCAGAAATACCACTGACGGCTTTGAAAACCAGATCCAGTAGCCCACTGACACCAACTGGATCAAAGTCTAAGTAGCTAGAATTAAGGCCCCTGTAGTTTAAAAACAAAGAGAAAGAGGCACAGAACCTTTTTTGTTTTTGTTTTTGTTTTTTAACTATCTAGAGATTTCTTACTACAAACTATTGGCAAAAGATATGTTCCAAAACCAAAAATGATGTTTGAAATTAGAATAATAGCTTACCAGTATTTAGTGTTTGCCAGTTTTCAAGGTAGTTTTCCAATACTTTATTTGAACTTTGCAATAACCCACACATTGTTCTACCAGCTTGTTCTTAAAGTCATGCAACATATGATAAAATTAAACCTTAAGGTTCCACCCACTGCTCTTGAGTCAATGCAGGCTCATTTTTCACCCAGGATGGAGTTTCTGAAACTGTAAATGTTTATGGTCCCAGGTAGCCTCATCTTTCTCTCCTGGAGTGGCTGGGGGATTTGAATCACCCACCTTGAAATTAGCAATTCAAGGCTTATCCAACAGGATCACCCAAACGCAAAGTACTAAGTCACGTTTAAGTCTTTCAGCCTCAGAGAAGCCCTGGTGGCTGAGCTGGAGAGCCTTTGGGCTGTGAATCAGGAAGGTCAACAATTCGAACCCATCAGCTGCTCTGAGGGAGGAGGCGTGGCTTTGTACTCCTGTAAACCTTTGCAGTCTTGGAAAACCACAGGGGCGATTCTCCTCTGTCCGGTGAAGTCACTATAAATCAGATTAGACTCAGTGGCAGTGAGTTTGTGTCTTTGGTTTGCTAAACCACCCAAGATATTGAGGGCGGAGCTGTGCTGGAACACAGGATTTCAGATAGCTATCCTAGTTCTGACTCCTGCAATAGACCGGGTGGTACTCATGGACTATGTGGATAATCTGAGGAAAGAGCCTGTTGGTAAGGCAACAAAGCAACTGGATTGAACAGCAGGTGTGTTTCTCACGTGGTCTTTGACAGGTCACTTCTTCCCTCCAACCCTAACAAGCTGAGAACGCAAGAATCACGTCAATTCTACCACTTTACAGAGGAAGAAGGTCCAATACTCAATCTCATCGAACCTTGATTTCCTCACCTGCATAATTGCCTAATGTGAAAATTAAGTCTGGCATGCATGGAAAGACCTACAATCATTTCTATAAACCAGAAAATGCTTAACACATGCCAATTCAGAAAAAATATCAGGTCATTGCAATTTTTCCTAGGCAATAGATAATATTTTTTTCTAATACTAGCTCTTAAAAGAAAGCCTTAAGTCATAGGAATAATGATTAGTTTAGAACCCATCCACCAGAAGAATCTCTAATAGTATTTAGGATTACTGATTGTTTAGGAAACAAAACATTAATGATGCACAGCAGCCACTGGGACTTCCCTGGGTGACACAAACAGTACAGGACTCAGATATTAATCAAAAAGCCTCGGGTGTGCTTCGGCAGGCAGGCTTCATGACTTACTCACAAAAGTTCATAGTCATTGAGAAGTTTATGGAGCACAGTTCTACTATGAGACAGGAGGCCACCAGGAGCCAAACCACTGCTAATGAATGCCCTCTGGGGTCACGGTTCCCCTCGGAAGCACTTGGAACCACCTTGAGTCAGTACCAGCTCCATACCAAGTGGTAGGCTAGCATTTAGTAGATGCATAATGCGTGCCGGACACTGTGCTGTCTGTCTAATTGTGCCTTATCTCCTTGAGTCCCCAACAAGCCCTGTGAATGGTGAGCACATCATCACCCACATTTTACAGATAAGGAAACTGAAGCTTAGGGAAGCTAAGGAAATTGTCCAAAGTCACAGAGCTGGTAAGTAAGGCAGCTGGGATTAGCTCACAGGTCATTTGTCTCCAGACTCTCCCGACGAAACCTCTGCTCTCTCATTGCAGATGTGCAGTACCAGCAAAATAGCAGATGTGTGAAGTTTATCCTTCAGCCTTTCCACCGGCCCTTCTCATCATCTTTGGCGCTTTCCTTCCCTCCCCAAGTCCCCTTCCATTCATGCCACTCAGTCTTTATCATTGTCTTCTAGCTGCACAAATTCTATCATATCAACACCTTTCTCAGACCATCCTTTTTAGAAAGGATCCATATTGCAAAAATTACTTCCCCCTTCACAATGAAATCATCATGTTCTGTTCTCAGGCAGGTAATGCATGTAGATAAATCGGACTATGTAATTCGCAGTAAGGAATGCTTTACAGTAAGAAAACTAATCTTTATATTTCTGGGTAAATTTATTTCCTAAAACTTGTAGGTTAACTAGATGAATTGTTACATAGTGGAATGTGAAAGTATAAAAAAGGTGAAATAGAAGATTTGGCCTGGACTAGAGAGATACTGCAAGGTTAAAAAAAAAAGGGAAAAAAGCCCTACATAGCCCTTGAATGATACTTGAAAAGAGAGGCCACAGTAATATCCCCAAATTCACATATCTGAACGTGGAAAAGTGAATGTGTCAAGGTAAGTCCGGCATTTGAAGGACAAAGACACTCTTTCATAATTTTGCTAAAGAAACTACAATGTGATGGCAGGAAGGATATTACTTGTCCTTTTTCTTGAATAGCCTGCCCAACTCTTGCTTCCCTTTTTATTAAATCCAAGAAAGCGGTATTGTCCTTTGGTTGACAGTAAACTGCCTGTGCTCCGAAGGCTCCCATCTCCTCCTAAAGCCAGTGCTAACGTGTTCTATAGCATGATATTTACAGACTAAAGCAGGATGACATTTCCAGGATAAAGACAGCCAGCCTGGAGGTCGGATCAGCGTTCTGGAAGCTCACTTCAGTTAGAACTGACTGTTTGCTCTCTTCCCGTCACCTGGCTCTTTTGTTGTTGTTTTGGGGTTGGGGCCATGGACACATAGGCTTTTCCTCTTTTGGAGAAACTTGCAAATTTACTCCAAAGAGAAAATGTTTCCATGCCATGAAGACATCATACACCTGGCAGAATGAGAGATGAGGGAGGGAGAGCATTACCCATGTAACGCCACCCTTCTGGCGCCCTCTAGGGCAGGGTTGGCAAACTGTGGCTCCAGAGCCCCGTGCGGTTCTTTCAGGACATACGTGTGGCTCTGAAGTAAAATTGAAAATCTTTAAAGGGGAAAAAAATTAAAGCTGTCAGTTTCAGATAACAGTGATTTCATTTGCTTGTAAATGTGTTTTTATGACTTTCTGGTCAGTTTTCACTTGTTTTGAGGGACAAGATTGGCTCTTCCTGCTCTCGAGGGTAGTGGACATGGAAAACATGAGCTTCTTTATGCCTTGTGCACTGGCTGTCTGGCTCAGAGGAAACATTTAAGAGTACCCTATGTGAAATCACATCTTCGTAGAATGCCAAAAACCTTTACGACCACAAAGAGTTAAAACACAGAAGTAAACACAAAGAAAAGTGACTAAAAAAAAACCTAAGCAGAAATAACGAAAGGTAACCATATATTGGATATCAAAAGCAAGCCTGTGAGACTGAATGCAAATAATAACCATAGTAGTAATAGTGCCTGGATTGTTCTCTGTGTCAAACAAAGGGAGTGTACAGTAACGCGGACATACATAAAGCACATATACATGTATGTATAGAACCACCACGTGACTGTTAGCTAGCCACATGATGGTGGCTTGCATTTACTATGATGCTGGTAACTATGTGACTGGTATTTCAAATATTAGCAGGGTTGCCCCATAGAAAGGTTTCAGTGAAGGTTCCAGACTAAGACACACTGGGAAGAAATACCTGGTGATGTACTTCTGAAAAAAACTGTCAGTGAAAAGTGTTTCAGACCAGAATATGAGCTAGTCAGGTTTGAAGGCACTCAAAATATGACTGGGGGAGAGCTGTCAAATCAAAAGAGATTCCGTTGTAATGATGTGGATGTAGTAGAATTCTCAGGACCTTCACTTACTGATGCGACTGGCATCAGACAGAGAAGGGCTGTAAACACTCATTAGTAATTAGAACATGATACCTATTAAGAATGAATCTAGAAAAATTAGAAGTTGTTAAAAATGAAATGGCATTCTTAGACAACCAAACACCCTAAGAGATCAAACCACTGGATCTGAGTGATCAGGACTAACCTCTCTGGGAACACCAAGGTCAATTGTCAAAACAATCTCCCCAATACTGCAACATGAAAAACTAGAATGTGCTTGGCTACCATGACCAACGTTTCTAAAAAGGCTCAAATTAGTATGTCCTGAAGACAATGGGAGAAAAATGTGTAAAAGAACTCAAAATCATGAAAGAGACTTACTGTTTAGATAGAGGCTGTAAGATGCTCAAGATGATGACCTTTAGCATTTGCATCTGGAACTAAATTCACCCCCATGTTGGAGTAATCAATCATTTCATACCCAAGAGTCTTACATTTACACCAGCACCAATGTCCGAGGGTAAGGACCAGTGGAAAACAGGAAACAGGGGAGGGTAAGTGGCGGTATATGAGGAGACAGGGGAGGGAGTCGGGGAATTCACCTATCTGTACTAAGAAATTGGAAGACAGCACTTTGTCAACCAATGGGAAGAGATGTATATTCATGCCCATTCCAAAGAAAGGCAATCTAACAGAAGGCGGAAATTACTGTGTCATGAGTATCACATGCAAATACAATTTAGATGACAAGAATGTTAAATTTTTGTTAAATGTCAGATGGATCTTGGATCAAATTACAGAATACCAGAAAGATGTTTAGCAGTGTTGTTTACATATACAAAGACAAATTAATGTGCGGATTATAACAAATTATGGACAGACTGCCAAGAATGGGCATTCCATTGTACTCAAGCAGAACCTGTTGACCAAGAGGCAATCATTCGAACAGAAATTGAAAATTATCACATAGTTTAACATCAGGAAAGGTATGTTTGTGGGCTGCATATTTTCACTATATTGAATCAATCTGAGCGCTGAGGAAATAGCCTGAGAAGCTGAACTATATGAAGATGAAGAAGAAGGAGGCTCATAAGCAACTTGAGCTCCGTAAAAGGTACAACCTTACTTAACTTGCAAAGATAACTTGAAACATTACTGAGGAAGATTAAATACTTCAGAGTGGATTAAACCTCAAAGAAGATAACAAAAATCTTCACAACTAGACCATTAATTAACACTATGACATTCAGTTCCAGAGAAAACATTGAATTTGTCAAGCATTTTGTTGTACTTGTATCTACAATCAATGCTCATAGAAGCAGTTGTCAAAAACCAACAGTTCATAATGCACTAGGGGAATCTACTTCAAAGAGGCTCTTCATAAACAATTAAAAAGGGGAAATGTCACTTTGAGGATAAGGTACAGCTGATCCAATTGATGGTCCTTTTTATTGTCCCATATGCACGCAAAAGTTAGCAAATGAATGAAGACCAGAGAAAATTGACGCTTTTGGATTATTGTGTTGATCAAGAATGCTAAATCTGTTATCACCTACTGGAAGGACAAACAAATCTGTCTTGGTAGAATTATAGATGGAATGCTCTTTAGAAGAAAGCATGGAGAGATTTGGGCTTAATATACTTTGGACATGTTACCAAGATAGATTTGTTGAAAGACATGATTTTGGTAAATTAGAAGGTTGTCCGAAAAAAAAAGGATGATCCTCAACTAAGTGGCCTGAAAGAGTGGTTCTAGAGATGGGCTCCAACCAGCAATGGGTGCCAGGCTGGCACGGAAGTGGGGCAGGTTTTCTCCTATTGTACATGGGGCCCTTATGTATGGGAAAAAGCTCAGGGGGCACCTAACAACGACATACGTTCATATGCACACAATGCGTCTAACATCTGAAGACCTGAGGATTAGAAGGAGCTCCCCAAGGGCATTTAGCTAGTAAGTAAGTCACAGACAAATTCCCAAACCCTGCTTTGTCAGACTCCACAGCACATGATTTTAATCCCACTAATATTGCCTTCTAATGGTAGAGTCAATGCAACAAATGGAGGTTTGAATTAAAAAAAGAAAAGAACAAGAATCACTAGAAGCTACAATGATGTGTGAAGGTGGTGGGGTTGGATGGGACAAGTCCTTGAAGTCTCAGTAGGGTTCCACTGGAATGGCAATGGGTGGATGGCTTTACAATGAATTAAAAATGTGTGCAAACATACACAGACAATGAGGGGACATGGGGATGTTGTCGTCAGAGGATGATCCGAGGGTGGATATTTCCTCGTGGTGGTACTAAGAGTCACCAAATATTTTGGATTGAGACACATGTCCTAATAGTCTGCCCCAGTATAAAATTGTCTCCTGAAGGCTTCCGTTAAAATGTGCTCATTTACTGTGGTTAGACTAAAAACAAATATGTAGAATAAGAACTCTTATAATGTATACACATATATAAGAACATTTAAGGATGAAATGGATAATGTTTGGTGTTTGCTTTAATAAACTAACTTAGGGGCAGGGTTGGAAGTGAAAACAAATTTGATCACATGCTGAAACTAGATCATATACATATATGTGTGTGTGTTCATGATATTGTCCTATCTTTTATACATATATATGAACATTTTGATAAATTAAATAAGAGTCATTAGCATTGTAACTACTGCTTTCAAAGGCAATCTTAAGTGAAATAGAAAATATCAAGGTTAGATGTGAATTTCTTGATCGCTCTCTGAAACATCAATGAATTTTGTCTGGTGGAAAAAATTATTTTTGTGATAGAACCAACTTTCAAGCCCTTTTTCTTATCCTATTAACTTCAAAAGTATATCTGATAATACCAAGACCTCAGACTTACAGAAAACATTGCCCATGCATCACTTCATGTGACCTCACAAACATCGTGAAGCTGACGGACCGCCTGAGGTTTGTCCTGCTTGATATCATGAGAGGAAGGACTGAGGGAAGCTTTGACATCTCTTCCTTTCCCTCCTGCATTTCTCCTAGCAGCTGACAATGCGGCAGTGACCGGCAATACTAACGAGAATACTGACAAACCTTCTTACTGTGGAACCAGGTGGAAAGACACAAACACATTTGTAGTATTAAATTAAAAAATAACGCTGAAGGAGGTGGGGGGCCGGCCCCCACCCGCTGCTACTACTATTACTACTACTCGGATTCAGTAATGCACAATTGTACGGTTGAGATATATAAGTATTATATTAGAGTCATCGAGAGCATGAGAGATATTACAATAATACAGTCAGACACGTTACATGGCAGCATTGCTCACCTCAGCCCAGCTTAGTGGTCCACGTGGAGAGAGGGGGAAGGGAAGGAGGGAAAGGGAACAAGGGAGAGGGGGAAGAGAGTCCGAGTCCGAGAGGTCCAAGTCTGCGAGGTCTGAGAGCTCTATATTGCTGACCCATGCCTATATACCTTTTGGGGGCATGCCAGCCCACTAATTACAGGTAGAGACATCCATCACAGGAAGGGGCTGCACTATAAGTTACACAGTAATGAGAGGGTGGTCTAGGGGCATACATGCAGTAGAAAGAGGGACAGCCGGTTTGGCCTGTCCCTGGCCCAACTGATAGAGACCATTATCAGTAGGATGGGAACCCCTCCTACAGGAGCCTGTCCATTGTCCCCAGAGGCAGGGAGCAGGCCCACCCCTGCGGTGGGATGAGACAGCTGTCTGGCAACTGATTGCCTTCAGTGGGGGCAATGCCTGCGCATCTGACCTCCCCCCACACACATTAGCCAAAGCTTTGAAGTAAAGATTGAAATTTCTACTCTGTACACAAAAGAACCCCCAAAATACTTATTAATGAATGAATGTTCTATTCCTATGTCAACAGATAGAAAAATGGCCCATCCACCGGCTTCAACCCCACTAGATATTTCCATTTATCTGTATGATGCATTTTTTAGGTTTTCCACATGTTTATAATCCCCTCCAGCAAACCCTGGTAGGCTAGTGGTTTACATGTGTCCTGCTATCTGCATGATCAACAGTTTGAACCCACTAGTTGCTCCTGTGGAGACAGACGAGGCTTTCTATATCTGTGAAGTTCACCTCAGAAATCCCTAGGGCCGTGGTTCTCAACCTTCCTCATGCTATCCCCAACCATAAAATTATTTGCATTGCCACTTCATAGCTGTCATTTTGCTACTGTTTGAATCATCATGTAAATATCTGATAGGCAGGATATATTTTCATTGTTACAAATTGAGCATAATTGAAGCACAGCAATTAATCACAAAACACTATGCAATTACATATTGTAAAATGTTTATTTCTAATGACAAATCAATGAAATTTTGTCTTGAAGCATGGTGTAGCATGACTAACAGTCTTTACGCCGAGTACTCCTATGTAAGCCTATCTGTATGTGGGAGGAGAGGGATAGCGGAGCTGTGTCTCGGTTCCTAAGACCATCGGAAACATGTCATAGGTGACCCCTGTGAAAGGGTCGTTCGACCCCCAAAGGGGTCGGGATCCTCAGATTGCGAGCCACTGCCCTAGGGGCTTTTCTACTCTGTGCTCCCGGGTTTCTAAGAGTCAAAATTGACTTGCTGACAGCTAGTAGTACAATCTCTTCTTGATCATTTCACTAGTTTTATATATTTTTTTTATCATTGCTTTAAGAATTGGTCTTGCCCATTGAAGGGCTATATGAGAAAATAGCTGAGGAGTAGAATAGGTCACATGCCATGCCAGGCTGGCAGGACTTGAAAGGAAGTGTTTGGGAATTTCAAATTTGAAGCACTTGTCATTTGTATGATTTACCCTGCTTACCCTTTCATCTTTCAAGATCTACCATCCTTTGGGCACTTAGTAGTTAAAAAGAGGCAGCAAAATATGCTGAAAAGAGCAAGGATCCCAATTCATGAGACCCAATGCGGACTCCAGCTGCTGGCTCCTTGAGAAAGGGTCTACGTCTAATTTTGTAAATTTTCAATTGAGTTTAGAATACTTCATATAAAATATTAGTAGCTAATAGTCTACTCTTAACTCACATGAGTCATAGTCTAAGAACAAGGGTTGGCATGTGAAGGTCTGGGAGAGATCTAACGTGGTTTATGAGAATCAGAAAAAGGAAGCTCAAACGATGAAGCTGCAAAACAGGTTTGATATTTTAGGTCAGCCTAAGCGAATAGGGGTCCCTCTATTCAGACTCCCAGATACAGCGACCTGTTCTGTTCAGTTATAAGGCTGACATACGAGGAAGACTTCAGTGGAATCAGAAATCAAAATTAAAATGAGCCCTTCCATTAAGCTATCCTCTTGGCTAGTTTACTGGCCTTAATTCACACAATGCCAACCATCATTTTATTATATTTCAGAGGTTTGGCCAGTAGGCTATTAAATGCTTTGAGCTCCATTTTCCTTCCCTATAAAAACAGTATGACACTGGGCCGTTATATTTATGTCAGCATGAATGATGTAGTAAAAGTAATAACAATCATATAATGGTCATATTTTATATGATTGTTACTTACCATGGTGTAATTAATCTATTCGATCTTCATTATTTAATATGAGCCTCCTGCCTTGTTTCATGTGGACAGCTGTTTATGAGGGCACCCAGATGCTGAGAGTGACACTTCCGCCATAGTGAAGAGGGACGTGAGAAAGGAGACCTTTCAGCTCCTACATCCCCAGTGATTTGTCTTCTCCCTGAAGCATCTGCATTTTCCCAGGTGCAAAGGCTGGCATGGAAATGAGCACCAGGTTCCCACCAAGAATCAAAAGGTTCAACATAAATTACATGAACTTAAAAGAGTGTTTAGACAAGACCCTATACAATAGGGATATGGATTGTGATAAGACTTGTATGAGCCCCTAATAAAATGATTAAAAAGAAAAGGAAAAGGGGAATGTGATCAGAAAGAACCAAGTGACAAGTAAACTTCCAGAGGACTGAACTCAGCTAACAAGAAATAAGAGGGACATTTGGGATTATGAACAAAATCAAGTAAGAAGATTGATGCCTCATTGCGAGGGATGGGAAGGTGGCAAGTGCATGTTATAACAGTTGTTGAGGGATGCTGGGGAGGGTGTGGACCCAACTGACTGATGTGGGTGGTTCTCTCTGGAATGTGAAATCATGGGGTCATCTCCTTCTTGGTGGAAGAAGAGGCTGGTGTCCAGATGTTTTGTTCCTGCCTTTGTTTGGTACTGCTCTGCTCTAGCTTTGATAGGAGTCAACTGGATTTCTAGAGCCAGAACTACTTTATTGAAAAAACATTACTGAGCAAAGCATCTAGGGGTGAATAAAGATCATCCTTGCCCTAATATACATTCTAAGGAGACTATCCAAATCCCAACCTACTTCCAAAGAGTCCATTTTGATTCATAGAGACTTTATAGAGGGTATCCTGAGAGGGTAAATCTTTATGAGAACTGTCTCATCTTTCTCCTGAGGAGTGGCTGGTGGGTTTGAGCCATCAACTTAGAGGCTAGCAATCCAGTGCCTAGCAGACAGTGCTTCCAAGGCTCCTTGGAAGAAGTGAGACACAATGCTAGGGCAGGTAGGGATGAGTTGGGATGAGGAACCATAATTGCAATTTTGCCTGATTTCCCTTTCGTTCACAGATTTCATTCTATTTAATTGACCCAAGCACTTAATGTGGTTGTTTGCGTGTGTGTGTGTGTGTGTGTGTGTGTGTGTGTGTGTGTGTGTGTGTGAGAGAGAGAGAGAGAGAGAGAGAGAGAAGGATTTCTGTTTTCCACTAGAATGTAATCGAAACGGGAGAAAATATTTTTGTTTATGACTCTATATTCTATGTCTGGTGTTAAGTAAATGCTCAATAAGTATTTGTTAAAGGAGTGAGTGAGTAACTAAAGATGAATCAGGGATTAAGCCTTCCAAAATGAGTATCTCCAGGTAAAGATATTGAGTGACTGAGAAGAAAGAAATCTGAGGAAGACACCGTAGCATCATTGGGGGCATGGAAACAAAACAAAGACAGGCAAAAGCTAGACTTTGTAAATGATCGGAATAAAGGTTGAGGCCACTCAAGGGGAAAGTCAATAGAGGTCTGCCTGTACAAGAACTTTCCATCAGGTTCTTGTTGTTACTGCAACCACTTACCTCATGGTTACTGGCTTAAAAGCTTAAAATACACGTTTATTATCCCAGTTTCCATGGGTTAGGATTTCAAGTATGATTTAGATGGCATCTCTGTTCGCAATCTCATCAGGCTGGAAATGAAGGTGTCTGCTGGGGGCAGAGAGAGAGTCCGTCTGAGTCTTCGTCTAAACTCACATGGTTGTTGGAAGAATTCATATTCTGCCACTGTAAAATTCATGGTGGTTCGCTTAGTCAAGGTAGATCGGAAAATCTCTCTCAGCAAGAAGGGCTTTTTCACCCTTTTCATGACTTTCTCCTGATTAAGTCTGTCCCAATCAGTAAAATGCTCTTTTTAGCATATAGAGATGATCCCATCCCATTTACAGGCCCCAGGGACATTCAAGGGGAAGGGATGATGCAGGCTGAGTACATCAGGAAGTGAAATCTTGTGGTTCCCCTTAGATTTCTTCTATCATATCACTGAACACTATATAAATGAGCTTGCTATCTCTCCTGGTGATAGGGAGTCATACAAGGTTATCATAAATGAAATGATGAGGACATATTGTTCTCTCAGTGAATCACCATGGCAGCTATGTGTATGATGGATTTTAGAAGGTCAAGGTTGGCAGAGAAGCAATTAGACTGTGGCAGAGATCTAAGTAAAAGATGGTGGTGGAGCAGTGGGATTAAATGGTATGACTACCTACCTGTTACTCAGGTCAGAAACTTCCACCTCAGCCCTGCTTTCCCT
>NW_022111300.1:24711468-24712753 GCF_000313985.2 Echinops telfairi | reverse complement strand
ATGGTATGACTACCTACCTGTTACTCAGGTCAGAAACTTCCACCTCAGCCCTGCTTTCCCTATTTGCCTGATGTTCTATATATTAGCTGTCAGCAACTTATATCAGCTATCCAACAAAAACAAAATACAAGTCAAACATTACCACCGAATTGATGGTCCTCTGTAGGACAGAGGGCAACTGCTCCATGCATTTCCAAGGCTGTAATTTTTCCAGAAAACAAACCGCCACACCTATCTCGAGTGGAGCAGCTGATAGGTTAGAACTGCCAGCCTTTTAGGTAACACTTGAACACACTCTTTGTACTATCAAGGCCATCTCTCTATCAACAATCTCTCTCTAATACTTAGAGCCTCTGTCACTTGTCTCACAGACCTTACAGAAGGCCATGTCTATCATCTCTATGGTACATTCCTTATCTGTTTAAATTTTTTGAATCAAATTCTTCCAATGGCTTTGTACTGCAGTTAGGATAAGCTAAAACTCCATATCAACAGACATTGGATCAGAAATCTTACTTCCATAATGCCAAAGATTCGTTGCTCATTCATAAACAGATTTTACTCCCTCCAGAACTTTTGCACTTGCTTTTTCTAGACCCCAGACTGCTCTTATTTCAAATATTTGTGTAGCTGACCCTCTTATTTTATACAAATCTCAAATTAAATATCACTTTGTGAAAGAGAACTTTTACGGCAGTATTATAATTTGTATTTTATCATTTTCATAGTTCTATATTAAACAAACGTGTCCATTACTTGCTTCTCTGTACAAGGACATCCCAAGTGAGCACTGTCCTTTCAACTCAAATACCCCAGCTGGTCAGACCTGTGGCTGATACATATCAAATTGTTTCACAAATACCAATCGAATCAATGTAAGCATTGCGTTAAAATGTAAAATTATTTAGACTCAGTGATTTACTTAATGTGAATCATCAGGACCAGGGAGATGAAATAAAAAAAAGATTCTTGGCTTTTTAAATTGTTTCCCTAATAAATAGAAGTAAGGGACTACAATTAGACCAGAAAAGAAAACAAACAAAGAGAAAAAAGGTGCATCATGGAAAGAGCATGATGGTGAATTAAATGTACAAGGAAACCTGATGAACCATTTTATGAAGTTTTAAGAAAGCAAACTAACATGACCTGATGGTGCAAAGTTTTCTAACTAAAACATAGTCGTTGCCTTTAGTATGAAGAACCTGTTGATATTTTATGACAAGGAGTTTCTTTGTCATCTTCATGGAGAGATTGACGGCTAAGCAAATTTCAAGTATCCCAGATA
>NW_022111300.1:24706049-24711368 GCF_000313985.2 Echinops telfairi | reverse complement strand
TTCGTGTGTGTGTGTGTGTGTGTGTGTGTGTGTGTGTGTGTGCGTGTGTGCATTCCTTGAGACCAGAGCAGTACAGGATTTGGTGTTAGAGAAGCGACCCTTTGTCTTTAAGCGCAAACACCATGCTGACTGGCTTATCAAAGAGTGATTCTAGCTATTCAAGGTTTGTGAAATGATTCTTGTTCTTGCTCAGGGTAGGTTGATATTTCATCTGAAATTTTCATGCCATGCATGTTTTGCTCCAAATGTTTTTCTTGCGTGTTTGAAAGGCCGTGTTTATTTAAAGGAAAATTTAATCTGCCTGTGCCTGATGCTTTTCCATTTAGCTTAGCCAAATGCATTTTCCTAAGAATTACGTGCTGACCGAGCGAGGCTATTGCTTGTTGGGACTGAAAGTCACACTTACCGGATGAAAATCTCCTGACCCCACGGAAAAGCATGAATTCAGTTGGAGACACCCAACCCCAGGGAGGCTGTCTGCGGGTTATAAGCTCCAGAGGAGTGAAACAGCCTCACGTGCCTGTTTACTCCTGAAGTCACAACTAAAAATGAGGCATCACTAGCGACAGGGAAGAAACTAGATCAGTTGACACAGGCTCCATCTTTACCCACTGGGTCACTATCTGAAAGCTTCTTCTTCTTCTTTTTTTTTTTCTTTTTCCCCATCCTGGATGAATATGGCTACTTCCTTCCTTCCTTGAATATTGTAAGGATGAAGTAAAAATGAACAGGGAATCTGTCCATGGAATGAATTGAACATACATAAAACCACCACCTCCATCGTTCCATCAGGACTCCACACATACTATGGCACATAGAAGAGAAACCTGGGCGGAGGGTGATTAGGCTGCCTGAGTCCTGGTTTAAGCAAACACTACCAGTTTCCACAAAGCAGATTCAGGCTCATGGAGACTCCATGTGGTAGTTACACACCTGGTGTCAATGTAAAGATTCAGAGTGAAGGAGTGGAATCTAGGCTGTCAATCAGGTCATAGCCAATGAGGCCTCTGTGTGGGCATGACCTTCACCTGAGGATTCTGGGAATTTCCATATTTCCCCATTAGAGGCGGGAGACACACTCTCTCTGCTCACTCCATGTGAGACATCCCTGTGCGGAGGACACATGGAGACAGGCTGATGGAGCCAGAATTCTGGAGCTGGAGAAGTCACGTGGAGACCCCTGCCAGCGCTGAGATGCTTACAATGCCACTAGATCCACAAGTCCCCCCACCCCATCCACTGGCCTGTGATCTTTCTGCATTCATTGCATGTATTTTGTGAGTCTGAAAAGAACTTTAGAGATTGGTATCAGACATATGGGCTAACATTGGACTTATGCACTTGATCTGGACTGGGTTGGGATGTTTTCTCAACATCCCAGCTCTTGTATATACTGTAATGCTCTTTTTTATACACATATGAGTGTCTATGGATTTGTTTCTCTTTCCTACCCAGACTAACACACCCCATGTGTCAAAGGAGAACTGGGCCCCATAGAGTTTTCAATGGCTGATTTTTTTAGTCGTTTCCCAGGCCTTTTAATGAAAGCACCTTGGGATCATCTCAAATACACCCTTTCCGTTAGTATTTCAGTACATTAATCCTTTGTTCCACCCAAAGACTCCTAACAGAAACGAGGACACTAGACTTGGGTGGTGGGCTTTTGTATTTGCTTTCATTTTCCATTACGGTTCTGCACTAAGAAACATTCCACTCCAAACAGATAGTGAGGGAGCCCCTCTCTGGTCTCTCCTGAACTTCAGAGGAGCTTGGAAGATGTCTATGCTCTTGTTCTCTCCATCAGAGGGATTTCCAACATGGCCTGTTGACGAGGAGAGATACTGGCTCTGCTTACAGGCTCTGCCTCCAGGTGGAATCTTCCTGTGGCACCAATGACGTAGCACATCTCCTGACTCAGGTGGAGGTTACAATGGAATGCCCAATTTCTCACTCTCTTTTCCTTCCCTCCCTTTCCCTAGGTAAGAAGTTCCAGACCAAATGATCTGAAAATAGTGACAACACTGGTTATTAGGCCAAGGAAATATCTTAGAGATCCACATAAAAAAGAGAAGAGTGTTTACAATCCTGAACAGGTTCAGTAAATGATAAATGTTATGATAATAATGTGCAGTTATTATTCACTTCCATCAATTTACTTAATCGTCCATCTATCTTCTTACATATCCATTACATGATAGAAAATGTATTGCACCTGTGTGGACTGATTTGTGGGGGAAGTCCTCATTTTCTACAACCCCCCCAAGAGGACAGGGGGAGCCAGCCACACAGCCATGGTGATTATCACATGACATTCATATTGGCAGGGTCCTTGGAGCTAATTTCTCTTGTCTTGTCTCCTCTTCAATGTAAGAGTCATCGAACCATCAGGGTCTCCCACTGCTTCAGAAAATGCTAGCCTATACATTTAAATTTCTTCCCAGAATCTATCAGGTATCAACATTTTAATATTTTATATACTCCAACCATACCTTCAGGACACGCGATTTGTTTACATAGCAAATGAGCTATTGGGAATTCTTTTCAGGAGATAGTTTTATTCTTTGAATAATTCTAATGATGGCTGAGTGTCTGGAAAAATGTTCTTGAGGTCTTGTTTTATTC
The DNA here is from genome assembly GCF_000313985.2 of Echinops telfairi. Lineage (NCBI taxonomy): Eukaryota > Metazoa > Chordata > Mammalia > Afrosoricida > Tenrecidae > Echinops > Echinops telfairi. Next base: position 24,708,746 of record NW_022111300.1, on the reverse strand, counting down.
ATGGAGGAAATAATGCCTCACCATGTATTGAACATCCATATCTTTTCCCAGTAACTTCACAGTAAGAAGTCATAAGGTGAGAGTAGGAAATAGGACCAAATGTTAGCTGTTCATAATTAAGCTATGCATCTGGATAGACAAATTAGATTGCTCTATCTCTTAGACTTATAATGGCTGATATCTTGCAGATCAAATAAAAAAAGAAAGAAAATGAAAACTCTTGTTTCCTCATGTGCTCTGAAGAATGGAAAAACACTGCCTTTATGTTTCGTGGTTTATTCCTATTTACACAGAGGGGCGCATGGAAAGTTGTGCCACTCCTCTGCTAGTTCAATGCCCTCATCACAGTGACTTGTAAATGTATGGAGCAAAAGGTCTGCACCTACTTTGGCATGCTTCACAATACTCAACCCACTAACTTTTAAAATACTGACACCAAAGGAGATTGAGTTCATCAATCAATAAATATTGTTTTGTTTGTTTTGACTATGCATTTTTAAGGTTAAAAGAAGCAACTGAAAGCAACGGAGAGGAGAAAATAAAGGAACATGGAAAGACATTAGCAGGTGATCCCAAAAGGGGCTTTAGGAAACATTAAAATCAATAAAATCATCATCAATATTATTTTATGTAATAAATAGAATATATTAAGCTTGTCTGAAGAATTTTTTGTCCCTACTTGTAAACCATGTCCTCCCCACTCATCAGTTTTCCTCATGACCAAGCCTCAGAGTGATCTAATCATGACGTCCTATTATCCTGCCGTGAGCTCCCTATTAGATTTCCTTTCTTAGCAAGCTGGGGTAGGCTAAAAACATCCTCTAAGACCCCAATTCCACCATCCTGAAATTTTGGCTTCAGTCCTTAGGACAGCAGTCTCTGCTCCTCTCCCGAGTTTAATCCATAAATGCTGGCACATGAGAATAAACCATATTCCATAAGGAAATTGTGGGCAGACCCACATTTCCACCTACAGTGCTTCCCAGAAAAGCGAGAGTCCTGTCTACTTCTATGCCTTAATTTTGAAAATAGCTCAGACTTCTGAGATTATTGATGGTGGGGAAGGACTCTGCTCTAATCCTCTCCTTGATGGAGTGTTGTTTGTCCTGATTGTCTACTCATCAGCTGGTCAGTGCTAGTCATTCTTTACAAGCACTCCTACTAGAGGGAATGACAGTATAGTAAGGGCCTCTCTGATGAGATTCAAAGGGTAAGGCGCATTTCATAGAGATAACTTCTACTTATCCTTCAAACATCTCCATAGAAGTCAAGAAGTTGTAAAGGATATACCGTAGACTTAGCAAAAGCAAAGAAAACAAACAAAAAAAACCAAAACAAAAGATTATACATAAAATATCCAATTTCCTAAAACTCATTCAATCATTTGCTTCTTGTATGCACTGCCATTTAATTGCTTCCAACTTACAGCAGCTCCATAGGGTGAAACAGAATGGATCTGTGGTGTTTTTGACACTGTGAATCTTTAAAGGAGCAGAAAGTCTCAACCCAGAGCATCCCAGAGGAGCAGGGGGTTCAAACGACTCCGAGGTAAGTAACCCACTTTGTAGCCTATGATGGCAGCAGGGATTTTTGTGTTTTCTACTTCTATACAAGTGGCACATTTTTTTTCAAACATTTACACTTACCATGTTTGGTGGTTAGTTTTATTTTCAACCATTTCATTAGTATAATATTTTGTCTTTTATTATACTCATTTTTTAAAATAAAAAGAACGAGTACTGAACAATGAATTGATTTCCTAAACCCTAGTTGTATCATAAGTTACACCTGAAAAACCTTTGGCAGAAAGCTATATTCTATGAATTTATATTTCACAAACAATGCTTAATAACTTTAATGATGAAGCATTTGAACATAACAGGGATTAAAAGCAGCCAAGAGTTTTGAGAACCTACTGGAAAAATTAAAAACAGAAAGGGAAGGAAGGAAGGAAAGGAAGGAAGCAAAGACACAGGTGAGCATAGCGAGTCAGGTGTGTGAAGAGACAACAGTAACTGTAAGGCATTGCACCGGAGTCTATCGAGTTAGATTGTCCCACGTCAATGGACTTCTCAGACGACAAGAGAGACCCTGAGGAATATTTCAGTGCAAGTCAACAAGAGGGATGTTAAACATCACCCCACGTTACCGAGAACCCTTTAATTGATGTTCCTTATAACATGTGTAAAACAATTCAAAAAATTACTGAGTACTTTGTTTATGTAAAGAATTGCATTTAGTCAATATCCCTTTTAGAGTTAGTTTCAAAACTGTGTTCATTAACACATAAAAGAATGGCAGCTTTAAAACATGTTATTTGGGGGCTAGCTCCCTGCTTGCCAGCATGCCCCTCTTCCTTTCCCAAAGCAAAGCTTCCCAGAAACAAGCAACTCTGATGGCTACTAAAATGAATTTTTTATGTCCTCACATAACTGATGGAAAAAAGTCTGCACCTCTGCTAGAAGGCAATCGCGTGCATGCCCACGGGGCATTCTTTGAAGCGACGGTCCCCTAACAGAGGGGAGTGCCCTTTAAGCCGCCCCACGGATGCTTACTTCTCTGTTCAACCATCTCAGCATTTGGAAAACTTGTGTGTTTCTTTCCTGATAATGCTTTTTTTGGTTCTCTGAATACCTCAAATCTTCCTACAACACATATGCAACTTTCCTTTCTACCGAGAGCAGCTCCCATCCCATG
>NW_022111300.1:24702210-24703359 GCF_000313985.2 Echinops telfairi | reverse complement strand
CAGGGGAAAAAATGAGGAGCAAATACCAGGGGCTCAAGTAGAAGACAAATGCTTTGAGAATGATGATGGCAACAAATGTACAAAAGTGCTTGACACAATGGATGTATGTGTGGATTGTGATAAGAGTTGTACAAGCCCCCAATAAAACGATTTAATTTTAGAAAAAAGAAAGAAAGTTAGAGAGCAAAGAACCAGGGTGTGAGGAAAAAAACAAACATTTTCTTGTGGAGGCTGCTTGATAATGGGATTGAAGTCTGGGGGAGTGCATGGTACAGAGAGAGTGACCAGAGAGCCTCCGTGGGGATACCGTAGGACAATCCCACTGTGCTGACAATATCTTGAGACATTCTGAGAAACATACACTATTCCAAACAACTTTGAAGGGAAGCTTCAGAAAGATGACAAAGTAAAGTACTATAGAGCAGCAGTTCTCCACCTGTGGATCATGACTCCTTTGGGGGTCGAACGACCCTTTCACAGAGGTCGCCCGATTCTAACAGTAGCAAAAGGACAGTGATGAAGTAGCAACAGAAACAATTTTATGGTTGGGAATCACCAGTACAAAAGGAACTGTAGGAAAGGGTCACGGCATTAGGAAGGTTGAGAACCACAGCTATAGAGAAATGTGCAAAGCTTTGGAGTTAGAAATCGCATGCTTTGTATTCCTCCAGTTGAAAGAACTAAAGAAAGCAATTGAGTCTCAGGTTGTGTGGAGGAATAAAAGTTTTAATGTGGCTCTTCTAGCCATATTGCCACAGCTGGCATCTAATGATTGGGTGGGGCTATTATAATAGGCCATGGATAAGGGTGAGATGTCTCCGCAGTCTTCGAGAGAAACCCAGGGCCATCGGAAGGAGAACCCGTCGTACAGCTCCTTCAAGAGCTCTCTTTGAATTGGCAGAGGCCAAGGCAAGGAGCCCATAAAGCAGAAGAGAGAGGCACTGCTAAGACTGTAAGGTGAAGCTGCGGGCTGGCCTCTTGCAGGTCAAGGGACCACATGGCTGAGAGGCTAAGGATGGAAGAGAGACTGAGCTACAGGCTGAGGAGATGGGTTGCTGTGGACCAATGCCTGTGTCCTTTCTGTTTTCTAATCCTGGCTTGTGGTAACTGGCTAACTCTCCTAAAGACCCTACCACCCTCACTGACCCA
>NW_022111300.1:24662492-24700935 GCF_000313985.2 Echinops telfairi | reverse complement strand
TTTCATTTTGATTCTGAATGCCGTAGTGGGCCAGCAGAGCATTGTATGACTTCCTGAAATAGAGACTCTAATGGTACAATGGTTGGAGCACACCAATTGGAGAGATATCTAATGTACGACAGGTAGGACACCTGTTCTGGGCATCACTCAAAAGGGGACACCACTGAGAAGTTTCCATTACACATTACAGTTTTCATCAACCACCTAGGTTTCATCACCTGCTGAGATCATTCAGTAAATAATAAGTAATATTTCCATGTTTGAGAGCCTTCGTGAATCAAGGCAGATGGTATGATCCTACTCTGCTGAGTGTAGAAAGAGAAGAAAGTTCTGGTTTTTGGGGGGGGAGGAAAGGGGGGCATAGAGAGAGACTCATAAAACATCATAGATCAATTTCCATAAATAAATAAAAAAACAAGGAAGGTAGAACTATCATTTTCAGGTGGTGCCATAGCTTGACCTATATTTTTATTTTTATATTTATTTTGACTTGTATTTTTGAGCAGACATTATGGCAAGTGTATCTGACAAATGGGTGTCAGAAATTTAAATTGAACATGGGAGCAATTTCCGTGTTTCTTACTGAAGGAGTTTTCTGCAGATATGCCTCGGGCTCAATAGCTAGCCAAAAGGTCCTCCTTTGAAGCCTACAGCTGGTCTGCTGGTGAAAAGACTTGGAGATCTGCTCCCTGGGGAATGCTGTTACAGAGTTCTGTTGTGTGTTAATGGGTCCTATAAGTTTGAATCCAATGAATGACAATGTATTAATAGGAATATTCAGCCCTTGACGAATTCTTTAAGGAACTTATATATTTCCTTTACCATATTTTTGTAAAAAATTTTTACCATATCTTTGTTTACCTTTTATCATTCTGGATCCAAGTTATTTATGTCTTTTCATTTTCTGAATTAGTCTTAGCCAAAATATTTCACCAGAGTTGTAATTCATAAAAAGAGGCAGAGAGTTTTGGCTCTGTTGATCTGCTTTTCTTTAGATGACTTTATATTTCACTAAGTTTAATTTTATTTACTCAATCCTGAAAGTAGATGGTTCACTCATTCATTATCTGACTCTTCAAATTTGTGCCCTAAATTCTATAGAATGGATTTTCTGTATTAATCATTTCAACACGTTTCCTAATTTGATTAAGCTATTTGAGTTATTTTTTATGTTTAATTTAATAGTATATTCTTGTATTGTTCAAATGTAAGGTTGCTTACTCTTTAACTTTTTGTTGTTGTTGATGATAGCTTGATTCTATTATGGTCGATAACCAGTCTCTGAGTCGCACTCCAAGACCAGCTAGTTCTGCTAACATGGCCCTGCTCAATGCTTAATTGAACAATCACTGAAGATAATGGTGCTATGGCAAAGTGTGGTGAAGAAAGCAGATGGTTCCCAGTTATCACTTGGATTAGTGTCTGGGGTCACAAAGGCTTCTATTGAAATGAGCATCCATGTAAATGAGGAGTCAATTAAGTCCACATGGAAGAAGCACAGCAGCTTGTTTGATCCAAGGATGATATAATACAACCCAAATGGCCAAAGGGAAAAGGATCAGAGCTTAAATTATGAGCACCAATTTGTAGAAGGCTATGGAGGACAGTGGGACTGCAAAACCCATCTGCAGAGTATCTCGTCAGATTAGTCCACTGGCAGATCCCCTCTAGCCACAGGCAAGGGTCTTGAACAGCTTTACAATCAGATAGAGATGTGTAAACTTGATGATGCTGGATCGAATTTGACCTCACTGTTGACCCAACCTGAATTTGTTCTAGGCACAAGTCTTTCTTGTTTGTTTCATGACAAAAATGTTTTCCCTGGATTTTTAAATATTGATGATGGTCTTTTCTTTCTTAATTATTATTGCATTTTTATCTTTATATTATTATTATTTTATCCTTACCACTTAAGAAAAAACAAACAGTGTCTGGGTTCCTTCTTTTGACATTGGTTGGGGATGGCTCCAGGACACACTGTATGGCCGATTAAGGTCAGAGTTCCATGAATGTTTGGAAACGACGCATGTGTTTTGTGGTAGGATTCTGTTGGGTCATGATTATTCATTTATCACGCAGATTCAAATCTTTCATGTCCCTATGTTTAATTTAGTTTTACTCTGCTCATTCTATTAGTTATTGGCTAAATATTTTTTCTCATGTCATTTTCCCCTCAACTAGTTTAGAACGCTGTGCCTTTAAAGTTGTTTTAGTGGTTGTCCTAAAATTAAAACAACCATAATTAAGTTATGAATGTCCAAAGTTATTAGCAAAATACTTTTTCATAGATATTGCTGCTATTAAAAAAAAAAGCAGGTGACATTTTTTTCCATTCCTCTTTTGAAAGAAGTCTAACATTTTCTGACTGCTCTTGAGATTTTCATCTTTCCTGGTCTTCAGCTTCTCTATAATTAGAAGGGATGTGTAGGTTTGATTTATTTTTCTTGATTCAGATTATTGGGCAGCTTGAATTGCTGTATTTAATCAATTCTGGAAATACAAATATTGATTCTGTTACATGTTCTCTCTTCTCTCTTTAATACTACAGGTATTGTACTTTAAAAAAAATCTAAGTTTTAAAATTCTATTCCATATTTTCTGTTATCTCTATGCTGTTTTCTGTATAATTCTCTTTAAACTTACCTTAAGTGCTATTAATTCTATAGTCCGCTCTTATAAATCTATTAAATCTTACTTTGGGGAATTTATAAGTTTTCACTTGATAACTTGTTAGTAGCTTTATATTTCTTAGTTTTTCATAGTTTCTTTTCATTATTTATAAAGTTTATATATACATACATACATACATATATGTATATGCTCATATAAACCCCAAACAGAAAGCAAATTCATTGCCATCAAGTCAATTCCAACTCACAATAACCTGATAGGAGAGCTTAGAGCTGAAGGTTTTGAAATGCTGACCTTACAGTTAGAAGCTGAACACATAACCCACTGTGCCAACAGAGCTTAATATACACATATGTTGGTAGGAATTTAAATCAACTCAATGACAGTGTGTATGTGTGTATATATATATGAAAAATGTAGACAAGAATGATATAGGATTCACCATTATTATCTAAGTTAGTCCTGGAAAGTTCTAGCTCATGCAATAAGGAAAAATCACCTGAAATAAAATACATACACTTGGAAAGGAAGAAATAAAACTGATCCCATTTTCAGATCACATGGTTATCATGACACAGCATGACCAAAACAAAAGAATTTATCATAATAAAACTTCAATAAATAATGAACTTTTTAAGATCTAGGAAAGAGAAAATCATACAAATTATACAAATTTAAGTTATATTTCTACATACTATAAATGTCCCCACTTTAGTCTTCAAAGTAATGCCTTTGCTTTAAAGAGGTCTGCACAGCTGAGTTACCCAAGGCAATGCAAAGTTACCAAGTGCAATTAAAATCTGTGAAGTATTGAAAAGGTAGGATATGGGTTTGAATATTTAGGTGACCCAAGTCATGGTATTTTCAATCGTCTCCCATGCAGGTGAAACTTGGATGGACATTGAATAAGGAAGACCCTAAGAAGAATGCATAGGAATCATGGTGCTGGCTAAGAATATTGAACGTACCATGGGTTGCCAAAAGAACTAACAAATCTGTCTTGGAAAGAATACACCCTAAATGCTACTCAGAGACAAGGATGACAAGACGTGTCTCTCTTACTTTGGACATATCAGGAGAGACCACTCTCTGGAGAAGGAAACTATGCTTGGTAATGCAGGGGGGCAGCAAAAAGGAGGAAGACTTTTGACAAGAAGGATTGACACGGTGGTTTCATAGACGGCCTCTGTGTTAGTCTGGGTAGACTAGAAAAACAAATCCATAGACATTTATATGTGTACAAGAGAGAGTTTTATATAAAGGGAAATTGTACATTAAGAAAGCATCCCAGTCCAGTCCAGTCCAAGATCATAAGTCTGATATTAGCCCACATATCTGATACCAATCTGTAAAGTCCTCTTCAGACTCATGAAACACATGCCATGATGCGCAATGTAAAAAGATCACAGGCCAGTGGGTAGAATATCTTTGGATTCAGTGGCATTGTAAGCATCACAGCGCTGGCAGGGGTCTCCACGTGACTTCTCCAGTTCCCAGGGCATGGGGTCTAGGGGTCTATTACCATAATGTCATGTGTCTTGTGCTCAGAGATGTCTCACAGGAAATCAGAAGAGAGAGAGAGAGAGTCTGTCTCCCGCCTCCAATGAGGAAATGTAGAAATTCCCAGAATTCTCAGGAGAAGGCCAAGCCCACGTAGAGGCTACATTGGCTGTGATCAAATTGACAGCCTAGACTTCACCCCTTCATTCTTTATCCTATCAAGTCCCAAATTGACACCAGATTATGTAACTACCAGAGCCTCACACATTAAAAACAATTGTGAGGATGCCACCGGGCCAGGCATTACTTACTTCTGTTGTCTGAAGAGCCACTGTGAGCCAGAATCAACTGGACCACACCAAACCACAGCTTCAATGTCCTGGTGGAATTGTTTTCCACTGGAGAAGATGAATAATGTGTACATGTCATGTACGTAGTGGAGTATGCTTAGTAGGGGGATACATGCATCCATAAAAGGATGTAGAGCTTGGTAGAGGGTCAGCAACAGTGAGGAAGACTCTTGGTGAGATGAATTGACAGTGGCTGCAACACAGAATTCAAACCTAATTGTGAAGGTAGCGTAGACCTGTAATGTTTTATTTTGTTGTGCATAGGATTGCTATGTGTCAAAACGAATTCAATAGAATCTAACAATAGCACATATGCATAGGCATCAAAAATTTATGGGAAATGGAATTATAAGATAATGGAAAAGTTTTAATGAACTTTTTGAACTCCCTCCCGTTAGTTGAAATGTGTTTATAAACACACCTATTTTTTCTTCTACTATTTGGTTACTTGGTCTAGAATCATTGTAGGAAAGCAAGGTTAATTCTTAATTTTTCCTCTTCATTTCTCTAGTGTTCATGACAATATTGATTCTCTTTCATCCTCAGAATATGAAATGTTAGATTGTTTTTAAAATATCGTTAACAGTTCATGGTTTAAGCGTACTTCATGGTCTTCAATCAATTGAAGTTGCTATCTTTAGTCAAGTTTGAATTGGCCTATCTTTGGCCAGTGGGCGGAAATGAGCGTTGTCTTCTGTATCTTTTTTATATGACTCTAGAAGCCGTTGATAGCTTTCTTGCTATCTGGAATGAGACGCTCTTCTGAATCAGAGTTCCTGGATGTATCTATTTCTCCGTGAAATCCTGCGTTTTTCACAGGAAGATAGCATTTCCAGAACTTAAGTGGAGATTATTTTTACGAGGAGACTACAAAGCATTTTATAAAAATCATACTGAATTTTGCCTCTATATTAAATCTAGAGCTACTTTTTCATGTTCCACACTCAGAACTCTCATTCTTTCGTTTACATTGATGGCTTTTTAGCCAGCTGTTTGCCTAAAACTGCATGTCCAGTAAATTCTTTAGGAAAGATGAAGAGTGATAATATTCTCTAATTTTTTTGCTTGGAGATAATAATTTTATATTAATATTTCAATTGTGTTGCTTATATACACCAAATATTCTACTTTATATTGGCGTAAGGATTCACTACCAAGTATGCCTAATAATAATCTAATTATATCTGCCTTATATATCATACGCTTTTATGCTTTATATCAGTGGTTGTCAACCTTCCTAATGCTGTGACCCTTTCATACAGTTACTCATGTTGTGGTGACACCCCAACCCTAAAATTATTTTCATTGCTACTTCATCACTGTCATTTTGCTACTTTTATGAATCATCATGTAAATATATGTTAGGCAAATTGAACATAATTAAAGCATAGTGATTAATCACAGAAACAATATGCAATTAAATATTGTGAAATATTTATTTCTAATGACAAATAAATGAAAGTTTGTCTTGAAGCCTGGGGTAGCATGGGTTACCATCTTCCCACTGGGTACTCGTATGTGGGTGCATCTGCATGTGGGCAGACCCGCCTGGAGACGGATGGAGGAGCGGTGTCTCCGTTCTTAAGACCATTGGAAAGACGTGTTTTCTGATGGTCTTAGTGTTTTCTGATGGTCTTAGTGTTTTCTGATGGTCTTAGTGTTTTCTGATGGTCTTAGGCGACCCCTGTGAAAGGGTCTTTCAACCCCCAAAGGAGTTGAGACCCACCGGTTGAGAACATGTGCTTTATAGTCCCAACATATGTTGTTTTTTCTTCGTTTTCTTTAAAGACCTACTGTAGCTACAATACATGTTGGAGTTAGCCATATTGGGTCAATATTTTTTATTATTTTCTCTGAATATATATTTTCTAACATTTATTTCAGAATTTTCTTATATGTTCATTTTAGTTTCTCTTTTCTTTCATCCAAGGATGTCCAGAGTAGGTTAAACCAGATACCCAAAACTCACCTCCACTCAGTTTTTTGGTTGATTGACTTCTCTACGCTATTTAGAAGAAAGTATCCTTTGGGACTGGCCCCACCTGTGTCTATTCAGTTCCTCACCTTCCAAGCCGGCAGTCAGACCAGGCCACATATAACGATGACTTTATGATGTATCCCTACAGAAAAATCTCTTTTATGATCAGGCTAAGACACCATTTTCTGAACATGAGATACCTGAACAACCCCTGAGAGCGTGCTCTGATCCTCCCCTAATGCAAAACCTGAGATTTCTGAAGAAACTTCACGAACATGTACATCTTCTTTTTCGCCATCCCATCAACAGTTAAAACCGCAACTTTTTCAGATGTCAGATCCCAGGAATGGTCCTTGAGTTCTTGCTCAGCTCTTTACAATATATCTGCTTTCTCTTCCTTCGGGTCATGGCCAGAGGTAGATTTCTGTGTGTACCTTTTAGGGACTCCCTTCGGTTTGATTACAGCATAGGTCCCACAACTTATTTGGCATAACACACCTTTTCAGGAAAAAAAAATTTCCTCAGCGCCCCTATAGCAATTGAAAATGTTTGCACAGTATCTCATAATCCAGGGTAAAGTGTACATATCTGCATTTTCAGGCCCTCTGGACCATTCCAGCACTCCCAAGGGGATGATATTTGAAACACTGGATTATAACTTTGAATACTTTTTAAAGCAATAGCTATTACACATGGTTTGGATTTTCCTTGTCATTAATATCTCACTTTTGCAAAAGATTTTTAGTTTTTTCTAAATAAAAAAAGAAGGGTATTGCTTGTGATAACTTACTCCTGTGTTCCTTCTAATTTAGTCTTAATTTCTAATATAAAGCTTTTTAAATTCTAAACTTTTAAACTCTGTCACCTTATTTCTGAGTTTTGCTATTTGTGATTTATACATTAGCATCATTTCCCCACAATATCTCAGCTTATTCTGACATATTGTGGTTTTATTTGCCTTTTTACTATGCATGTATTTCAGGTGTAGTTTTACTCCCTGTGAAGAGGTTATTCTATTTCATATATAAGCAGAGTACTTTTGTATTAGATTTTACCTGAAAGTTTCTAGTGCACAACTATATGCATAATTAAGCTTTCTGAGCTTTCAGATGGTGACTGATTGGAATCATTTTCCTAACCTCAGTGAGCTCTATTTTCTATTGTTTTAGTGTGTCATTGGTAAAAATATGGCTTGCTCTCTAATATAGTCTAGCTTCATTTGCCTTCCCCACCTGTCAAATCTCTTCTTTTTCATTATTATATCTATCTTATTCAATGTTGAGATCATTCTCAGCAGTTTCCCACCCCCTTTTTGTTCCCTTTTCTCCACCTCAGTATGAGGTCTTGACAAGAAGGGAGTACTGACTGCTCCTTTTCAAAATCTCACAGGAAACAGACAATTTCCCGTCCTGTAGATCTCACAGGACGTTTGCACGTTGGGAGTGAATTTAAACACTTCATGTAACTTTCAGCTATTGTCCTCCAACTTACCTGACAAACCTTCGAAGGGATAGCTGTTAGCATCTGAGGGTGCCGCAGTTCTCAGGTCTGTCAAATTCCCATTGCTGCTTTGACTTTACTCTTCGTACATGTAACAATCTCTTTACTTGTTCGGTTGTCCCTACAGACCTATCATCGAAGAGTATATTAGAAGGCCTTGTTGCCTAGATTTCTTGCAGATTTCAGCCATGAGTTTTTGTGAAGGTCAGGGGAAATGCAAACACTGTATTTCCTTATTGATACTAATTTTCCAATTTCTTTGGTTCCTTATGCATTACTGTGAGCTACCACATTCTTTGTTGTTTGTGGAAATGATTTAAAACTTAAAATAAATGTGCACTAATGATAAAGAGAATATCCTGAAAATTCTGAGGTGTTTTTCCCTCCACCCAAATTGAGGTGGAATTATTGGCTATCTGGATAGTGCTTACTTATCAGTATTTTAATGCAGATTGGCTGTAATGGAGTATGAAACCTTCTTTCGGAATGCTCAAAATGTTCTCAAATTGACTTAGGATGCTCATTGTCCAATTGATGCAGCTGTTAAACATTACTGAATCACCAAGTCAGGGGAGGGATTTTATGGATTGCAAATACCTTTTGTAGAGGTCTTAAAACAGGCTTGAAAAAGATTTTTAAGAAATGAATGATCAATACCAGAAATTCAATGGCATCCATGGGATTGATGTCACCCAGTGTGGTAACTGTGTCACCTTGGACCATGGACTTCCTTGAGAACCAGCCCATACAGGACCCATAGTCATGTTTTCTTGTACTGCGGTTGCATGTAAATCATAGTGCCCATGTGCCACTTAATTAAATGGCAACAGGATTTTTAAAAATTGTAAATTTTTTTTGGTAAATATTTTTGTAAAAAAATGTGTAACATCTTTTTGTAAATATTTTTAAATTACTCTATTGGATGCAGACCCTAATGTATTTCCATTTACATAGTTTCAGGAACTAAAATGAAAACTCAGTCAGAAAACAATTGAATTAGAAGTAGAAATATTTAATAACTACATGAAAATTAAATTAATTTTGATGTTAAACTCTACCATTACATGAAATACATTCATTGATCAGATTTACCATATCGATAACAGCCTGGATAAAGTAGAAGTTGTATAGAAATGCATAAGAAACATAATAAATAAAATAACAACAAATAAATAAATAAGAACAAATGCATAAGCATGTCAACACTTGATGAACATTTCAACCAAATCAGCGTTTCCTTCTCTGGCCTTCAAATCTGCAAACTCATGTATCACTCCATTAAAATCAATTATTTTTTTGCCACCTCACATTCCATTGATAATATTGCAAGATCAAAATCATTTATTGTTCCACAGTAGATCACAAATAGTTTTTTATAAGTTTCAGTAGTGAAAAGCTCCTGTCACATGAAGCTATAAGCAAATAAATTGTCAGAAATAACTTTTGGTTTAATTAAAGGGTTGTAAGAGTCTGTGAAGTTCCATGTTGTCTAATCTTTGGCTTCTTCCAGATCAATCCCTGCTGCTTGCAGGTGTCTTCTTAGCACTGGCATTTCTATTAAAAGCTCTCGCTTGGAAACTTCATAATAGAAAGTGGTCAGTTTTGAAATAGGGCCTTGAACATCTTTTCAGGGAGAGATATGAGACTCTTTGCTTGAACAGTTCCAAATATGGCTGCAGCTTCCTTGATATTTCTTGATGTGAAGTTCAGAAGGTAAACAAGCAACACACTCACACCTTCCCTCTTACTTTCTTCTTGCAGATGACCAGCTTTGCTGTCATGCTCTTCATCTTTGGCTATTCTCTTCTTGAACTTGACCCTTCTCTACTGAAATTCCATACTCATCTGTTTTTAAAATCCTTTCTCCAATTGCATGCTCCATTCCTTGGCAGAAAAGTCAATTCACCTTTAGTGTTGTCCACCTTGTCTGCAGATGCCAATGTTGTATAAGATTAGCTTCCTGAAGTACAACATCCCAGAAGTAGAAGTAACACACAAAACTGAAATCACAGACAACAGTCAGAAGACCTTGCTCTGCCCTTTTTGTGTCCAAAAATTGTAGGTGGGTGACAAAGAACCTCAGTTGATGGTACAACTGAGGAAAATGTTCTTTAATAGGCTTAAAGTTGGTATCGATTAAGCCTTGGTGATACAGTGATATTGGTGCATCAGATTTTGCTCTGTCAAACACAATGCCTCTACTTTTCAGCTACTGAGTTTGATCATTCAGTGCAATGTAGACACAGAACTCGTACATAATATTCATGATGAAAGGGTTTATTAAGGGAGTTAACAGGTTACAAGGCAGGTGAGAATTGCTCAAGGAATAGTTGTTCAGCCAGGCCACTTTATAAAGTTCTTTCAGGGCTGCTAAGAAATGTCCCAAAGGGCATACCACTCCATTGTAAGCCTCACTATACGGGCTGTAGGTCGGTGAACCCAGCTCTCTGAAGGAAGTTTCTCCAGTCAGCCTCTACCCAAAGGCACTCAGCCACACTTCCATGGACCAGGAAAGCCCAACTCCCAGATTAAGTACCCATAGGCACCCTAACTCACAAGCAAGCCTCCTGCCCCAAAGCACTCAACCCAGCTTTCCTTGCTCATAGGAATTCCAATGCTCCCTTTCATGTCCTGGCTCCTGTGCAAACCCTCTGATGTCTCAGCTGTCTTCTGCATCCTAGAGGTTCACTGGGCAAGGCTCTGAAGGTCTGGAGGACACGCTCCACTCCTGGATCTTGCTGGTAATGAGATCACATTCTTACAGGGCTGCTTTCTAATGTGGCCAAGCCGGGGGGCTAGTACAATGAATCCATCAGTATCTTCCTCCCCCTTCTCCTACCGGGACGCATCAGGAAAGGTTGTTTTGTGGGAGGTACAGAGACTTCGCCTAGATGAGCCACTTTAAATAAATCCATTTTTTGAATGTTTACAAAAAATATTATTGAGGTTATAAGTAACTATAGAAACATTCTTAAATGATTATCAATTTCTAGGGACACGCTGCACGAAAATTGTATGAGCAGCCACTTTGGTGTCATAACATCTTATGGTGTCCAATCCTAGTGATCAATTTGGAGTTTTAGAAGAAGGAAATAGAATAAAAAGGAAAGTAAAAATGAAAGCCTAATATTTAATTGTTTTCCTAAACTAATGGATAATTAACAGCATCAATAAACAAGCCAAAGAAAGCCTACAGCTCACTGAAATCTGTTTCCTCTATGATCCAGAAGGAAGCAAAAATGGCCTCACCTCTCATTCCTGTCACTGTTTCTCAATAACCGACTGGATGTCTTAGCCAGGGCAGTAAAGCGAAAAAGGGGAAAATGGACATATTTATTGAAAAAGAAAAAAAAATCTTGATCTAAAGACAGAGAATCTTAAAAGGTGTTCAAGAGAGGCATTAGGTCCCTAAGGGAGTTGAGGAAAGTCTCAGGATAAAAGGTCGGCATAAAAATGTTAATTCCATGTACATAGTAGAAGTGAATAAGTGGAAATTAAAATGCAAAAAAATACCATTTGTTGTCATTCCAAAATACCATGAAATTTAGGTAGAGATATTATGAATTATGCACCAGAACTGTATAGAGGAAGCTATAAAAATTGATGAAAAATTCTAAAGAACACAAAATAAAATAAAAATATATGCAGTATTAATGAATCGTAAGGTACAATACTATTAATAAATCAATTTTCACAACTAATCTATATATTTAATGCATGTCTAATAAAATTTCCACAAGATCTTTATAGATGTTTACAACAAAAGGGTAAAAATGTACCAAAAACAAAAGAAAGAATTTCCATAAAACAAGAGGAATGCCTGGGATATTAGCAATAAAAATATAGAGCAAAGCATAATCAGAGTAATAAAATGACAGTGATCACAGGAAGACAATTGTGAAGTTGGTTCAAACAATAACCATTTTATACAGCAGTGGTTGAACACAGAGTTCTAAAGGAGAAGTCCCCAAGGAAAATATGATATTACTATTTTACATGATATGTTAATCCCAATAAAACTGAATTGAAAAATATTTTACATCTCTGACGGGTTTCAAGGATAGACTATTGCTAATTAAGAGAAATAAAAAAATTAAAATCACACTAATTTCTCACTCAAGAAATTAAAAAATGATGCACATAGAAATGCAATCATAGCTATGTGTGTCTGTGTGGGCGTAATGGTAGTAAAATGACTGCTAAATATGAATAGGAAGTGAGGAGAAAGAAATTTTCAGAATTCATGGGATGGGGGAATAAAATTTATATTTGACATATAGCTTTCAATTTTGCTGACAAAAAAATAACTAATAAAAGTAGAATGATCGATGGGCCATCCAGGGGTTAAAGTTATGAAAACTCAGACATCACTAAAAACTGGAGGGAATGAATTCCTGGCCCTGGAGGCTTTGGGGAGCACAGGCTGTGGGACCCCCCAGGTCCGTGGCATAACACGGTCCCCAAGACAACGCTGACATCTGACTGTGGGATGACTGGTGTCCCGATGGGGTCTTACCAGCTCATGAGTGGCCATCGGAGGTGCAACTCTTGGTCTTGCCATGACTAGAGAAAAGAGTAAAGTCGGAAGACACATGAAGACAAGTATTCTCCTGTACTAATGGACCACATGACAATCAGCCTCCAGGACCCTGAGCTCAGAAGAACTAGAACTTGATGGTGCCCAGCTATCACTACCAACTGCTGGTAAAGGGATCACTGTGGAAGATGCTGAGGAGAGCGGGAGAAAATGTGGAACAGAATTCTTTTTTTTTAAAGACTGAGTTAACTGAATGGATAGAGATTGGTGGGACCTTCAAGGATATGGCCTCTGGTCACCCTTCACATCTGGAAATGAACTCACCCCATGGCGCCATTTTCAGCTCAACAGCAGGTCTATCAGAGGAAAAGATAGTATTGAGGTATGAACACAATTTGAGATAAAAAAAATAAGTATTTATGCAAGGAAATGTTAAGAACAGGGGAATGGAAACAGAATGTCTGGAGGAAGTGGGGTAAGCGATGTTCCCAGTAGGGATTGTAATCCATGAGATGAAATAAAATGGGCATACATTGTTTAATAGAAACTGATTTGCTCTGTAAATCTTCACCCAATTCACTGTAAGATTTTTGGTTTTGGTTTTGAAGTGGAATTGGGGTGGAGAAATATGAAGTAGTGGTCTGTTATTTATTGTAATGGGTGTATCATAGATCTAAGATTGGAATGCTTAACCACACAAATGCAAAGTCTCTTAGTGATTATGAAAGTATAATGTACGTACTTGGACAGAAACCTGTGACATTAGTGTTCACTGTAAGGAATCTTCTCAGAGGTAAATAATCTTCTCCGTTTTCAAAATCTTATTAGGGTGTGATATTCTTCATGAATCGTTTTACCTCTGAACCCTCCTTGATTTCCCCATTCACCTCAGCTATCCAATGAATAGCATTGTTACTACTACATCTCCTACTAAGCCCACATACCAACTCATCTGACTCTTCAATCACTGTATATACATGTGTGTATGTGTGTTTTAAATTCAGAATAAATTGTAAGTCTTCTGTGAATGTAGGATCCATCTACAATGAATTACTTATTGGTGTGAGCCAGGTTCCCCACTGTCTGGGTCACCGTAGGCTGTGTGGTCAGTCATGTCTGAGATACAGTGAAATGATGTGACAGGTTAACTCAAGTTCCCACTCCCAGCTCCCTATCTGTGGGCAGAAATATACTATGTTTCTGCTACTACTCCAAAAGAAATAAATGTATTATGCTGTACTTAACTTTTAAAAATGCTTTCTAAAGCTTCCGTCTAAAAGTGGTGAGTCCTAGTTACTGACTGACCATATGCTAGCTAAATGCAAACAAAATCTTCCTCTTAAATATAGTGGTCTACCCCATTTTAAAATATAGTTGATGGGTAGTGTTACATAAGTTTGGAGGGGAACAAAAGCAAAGAAACAGCTAATTATTCCACAGTGGTAGGAAAGAAATAGGTCTAGCTACCTTAGGGAGGAGGTAGCCGTGGAAATCACTCAAGAAAGAAGGGAACAGAAAGGTTGTGCACCCCTCTGCCCCAAAATAAAAATGAGAAATGTAGCCAAAGTAGTATACATCATGTTATTGTTCAATGAACCACAATGGAAACATCTTCTCTTATTCTTCTAATAAAATCTTCGGTAAATTCCCCAATGCTAATAATTTTCTTTTAATTGTGAAACACAGAGAGAAAGAACAAGGGACAGTCAATGTAGGAATTATAAACCATTAAAAATGAGGCATGTTTATAATGAATAGAAAATCAGTTTGTTTCCATCATCACTAGATCAATATTAAACACACATTGAAAATCACAGGTTAGAAGGGGAACCAAAGAATTAAGCTTAGAGGGCACCGTGTAATGTTTGCTTTTTCCTAAATTTCTCTGTTCAACTGTTTATTCTAACATTTCACCTCCACCACCACTACAATGTGTATTATGTGCTCTCCTTTGGATGAGTGATCAAACCAGATTGCGCAGCATTTACTCAATTGTAGAACTGGGCAACCCTTCAATCGCTAGACAACCAGATGGTTGGTGAGCCTAAAATTCCAGGATCAATAAACTTCAATTAGCATTGTAGACTTTAATAGATCTTGGGGAGGGGGGGAGCCCTACATTTGAAGAGATGAAGTCCTCCTGTCTATGTTACCTCACATTTGGGGTCACCTGGGAGGAAAATGGAAAATGTTTACTTGAAACTCTGTCTTGGGAAACCACATAAGACTACTATACTGCCATATAGGCAAAACGTTTGCCGTCGCTTGTGCTTTTTTATCTGGCTCGTCTGGCTATGGTCTGAATACTGACTCAAAAGCAGCATCCTCATATGTGTGAGAAAACCTGAACTTAAGTGACAGGACATAAATAGCTGGAGAGAAAAATCTAGTTCAATATAGGCCAGAGAAAATCTCAAATCCCACAAATCCCCACCCTCAAGCCCTCAAGCTGGAGGAGTTAAGAGCATTACATCACCAGCTGTTGCTCCCATTGGCTGTTGGTACCTGAAGGACCAGAACACCTGCTCCTTGAGCTAACGCTTTCCTTCCCTAATAGAGTGTGAGAAACCTGGGTACCGTAGGATGAAACAAGGACAGTCTTTCCGAGGAGCACGCCCTGCTGGGTCACTGCTTCGACCTCATGTTGGCGTGAGCATGTCTGCGGGCAGCATACCATCAATGCAGGCGAGTACCCTCCTCTTCAGGAAGCCAAAGATGCTGGCTTGCCTGAGACTTGAAAGAGATCTCTGGCGAACTAAACATATTTGCTTTCTTCTCCCACTAGTGCTGTTGGGAAAAGATTCCTATTCTAATAAGTTTTGACAAGAGCTGGCAAGGGGAGCAGGTGCCAATGAATCCAACTAGTTGGCGGCAGTAGAGACACTGTGGGCACCAGAGGATAGAGGTGTTGCCATGGGAACCAGGGGAAAGGTGCTTGGTGGTGGCTGGTTAGGAGGTTTGTTTTCTTGTTGAAGATAGAGCTGAACAGCTGCAAGTCAGGCTCTGTTTTCTACTGTAGCACCCCTGGGTAAATCCCCTTGCTCTCCCCCTCCCCCCACCCCAGTCCCAGCCTTAAATAGGATTTGGGGAATTTAATTTCTCTGCTAACATGAATAATGCTTACATATGGGACAAACCAAAATCCTTTGAAAAAGGTATTTTCACCAAATCAGGATAGTTTTAATCACAGAACTCTATGTCAGACAGAAATTTGCTACATCAGAGACACAGCGGTGTTTTTGTTTGTTTGTTTTTCCCCCAGCGAAATTGGAAGGCATCATTTGCCTGCACAACTCTCACCCTAGCTTTCTTAAAGATGTTTCTGTGATGTGCACTTTAGCATTCAGAAGCTCCATTTTCAGGACCCATATGGCATGGAAATTACCAGGAGAAGTCGACCTACTTCAAGAAGAGGATGGGTTTTCGGATTATTGTGGGTTTCATGGGCAGTCTTTTAAAGACATAAGAAATAAGAGAAGCAGGTTCAGAGCCTAAAATAGTAGTGATCCAGCCACAGAAATAATAGGGACAACAATGTATCTAGTTCTCTCCCAGAAGTGTTGGAAGATGTGAGAAGAGGAGCAAAATTCAGATTTTGGTTGTCTGCCAGAGTGATGGAGTCTGAAATGCCTTAGACCAGACAGACAAAGAGGTCATGGAGAAATAGGAGCCCTGCCTTACAGGGAATGGGGGGAAGCAGTCACGTGAACACAATGCTGATATTCTGGCATGGCAATGGGAAGCAGTGCTCAAGGGGACTCTCCAGCAGAGAGTGCTAGTTCATCTATGCACAGGGTCTAGCACATAGAAACAGAACACCAAGAATGGAAACAATGGTGCAATTAGTAAGTCAAACATGAGACGGGTGCCATTGAGTTATCAAGACTGGTTCCCAGTATGCATGCCTATGATTAAAGATGAGACTGGCAGCCTATGTGCTGTGGGCCTGGGTCACTGAAGCCCTGATCATGCAGTCTTTGGGTTTATCTGAAAGTGGCTTTCCAATCATTGTGAAGGCTATTAGAAGTTAAGAGAAGGAGGTTCCATTTCAGGGGTCTGTCAGATTCCCTATAGTCAAATCATCTGTCACTCCAGTATGAACAAAATATTTTTACCCACATAGATTTCAGTGGAGCAGCTTTAAATATTAAAGTCCTATATGGGTTCTTAGTGTAGGAGAAAAGATAAAGGAGGGAGACAGGTATGTATTAGAATAAATGGTAAAATTTAGACTCATATATTCAGCAAATATTCATTGAGTGTCCACTTTAATTGGGCATTCTCTTAGTTGCAATATTGATGCTGTTGACTAAAATGGTCATGCTTACTGTCCCGAGAGAAATTACAGTGGAGTGTCCTAGGCTGAACTAAGTGTGTGCATGCGTATGCGTGGGTGTGCATGAGGGGGTTTTAACTGGAGGAGAAGGCGAGTGTTAGAGGAAATTAAAATTCAAGCATGGCAGCGGGAACAAGTTAAACATGGACACATTCCTCACAAAAGGAGAAATGAGCTTTGCGAGTGCTGAGGGTGTTGTCTTACAAACACTTCTATAGGAGCAACTAATTGGAGACAAGTACCAGACCAAGAAATGACTGGTTATGCTTGCTGCATTCTTTTAACTTGGAGGAATAAGCTCTCTGGATTGCTACATCGATTATGCCTGCTGTCTGTATGGAGAGAAAAACCAGGGTCAGTAATTTTTTTCCTTTTTTTGTAAGGGTCCGTATTTTTTCATAAAAAGAGCCATAAATGGATTAATACAGTATGGCAAATCCCAAGGACATAAATGTCAGTTTATGGACAACTCATACTTGCCTTTTACTGTTATGTAAATTTCCCTCATATTGAAACAAGAGACCCAACCTCTACTCCTAACAAATTCTTCAGCCCAGTCACCTTCAGTTTCTGCACATAGCTTCTCGGCCATTGAAAATGTTTTGAACCTTTCCTTGCACTAAAGTCAAGCTATGTAAAAACTGTATGCACCTGTTCTAATTTAGTGCTTTGTGGCTAAAGGAATGGTTGGCATCTCCCACTTAGCAGCTGTTTTGGAAGAAAGATAGAAAGGTGTGGCAATCTGCTTCAGTAAATAGCCTTGGAAACCATATGGGGAACTGCTACTCTGTCTTACAGTTGGCACAAGTCTGCATAGAGGAGATCTTCAGCAGTACATCAATAGGGAGTTGCCAGAGATTGAAACCAAATTAAAAAGAGGATATTGAATAAGGGATATCATTGCTGAAGTCAAATGGCAAAGTGCAGAGACTATCCGAAATATGTTTCTTTATTGGCTATGCAAAGACATATAACTGTGTGGGTCCTAACAAATTATGGAGAATGCAGGGAAGAATAGGAATTCCAGAACACCTACTTGTGCTCACGAAGACCCTGTACATAGACCAAGAGGTAGGTAGTCTTTTGAAAAGAACAAAGGAATTATAAACCACTTAAAACCAGGAAAGGTGTGTGTCATGATTGTATCTTCTTACTATATTTGTTCAATCTGTATGCAAATAATCTAAGAAGCTGGAGTAAATGAAGAAAAGTGTGCACCAGGGTCAAAGGAAGTTCATTAACAACCTGCTATGTCCAGATTTGCACTCTTTCTTGCTGAAAGCAAAGGGTCCTTAAAGAACTTGGCAGTGAAGATCAAAGACTAGAGTCTTCTGTATTAACTGTTGCACATCAGTATACGAGAACAAAAATCCATTTTTCTCTTGTCTGTCCCCCAGGGAGGGGGTTATATGTAGACCCTTTTGGGTGAAGGAAGACGTTGGACAGTGTAAGACATGACAAGATAATAATTTATAAATTATAAAGGATTCGTGAGGGAGGCGGGGTAGGGAGGGAGGGAAAAAAAGGAGCTGATACCAAGGGCTCAAGTAGAAAGCAAATGTTTTGAGAACGATGGCAACAAATGTGCAAATGTGCTTGACACAATGGATGTGTGTATGGGTTGTCTTAACAATTGAATGATCCCCCAATAAAATGACTTTTAAAAAGAAAAGAAAAATCCTCAAGACCAGATAAACAACATCATGATAAATGTAGAAAAGATTGAAGTGACTAGGATTGCAATTTTATTGGATCTAAAATCTAAGTTCATGGATAGAGCAGTCAAGAAATCAAAGGCTACATCATCCATTGAGCAAAAGTGTTGCCTAAAATTTCTTTAAAGTATTAAAGAGCAAAAGTGTCACTTTGAGTATTAAGGTGTGAGACTTGGTTTTATCAATCACCTGATATACATGTAGAATCTGGACAATGAATAAAGAAGTTCACAGATAAATCTTTGCATTGGTATAACATTGTTGGTGAAGAATATTAAAATCACCATGGACTGCCTGAAGAAGAAACAAAGAGGTGAGTTTGGTGAGCCTTTGTCTCTGGTGATTTATAGATGGTCTCAGAAGAAACCAGCCCCTGGAGAAGAGCATCAGGCTTGGAAAAGTAGAGGGTCTTTGAAACAGTGGAAGATGCTCAGAGAGATGAACTGATTTAGTGGCCTCGACAATGGGTTCAAACACATCAAAGTTGAGGATGGGCAGAACCTGTCAGGATCTTCTTTGTTGTACATCAAGTTGCTATGAGTCAGTACTGATTTGAAGAGGTGCACTGATCCTGCATTGGGTTATTGGGCTGCTAACTGCAAGGTCAGCCATTCTACACCACGAGTTGCTATGTGGGAGAAAGACGAGGCTTTCTACTCTTGTGTAGACGCATCGATCTCAGAAACCCACAGCTGCAGTTCTATATTTTCGTATAGCATTATTATGAGTCAGAATTGACTCAAAGCCAGAGAGGTTTGGGAGTTGAAGTCCAGGTGGTACTGCCAGATAAGCATTGAACTGCTATCAGCCACGTTGTTGGTTCAAACTCATCAGTCACTTTACAGGAGAAAGATGAAGCTTCCTGAGGCTGTAAAGATTCCCAAAGCTGTGGAAACCACAGGATCACTCTGAGCTGGAATCAACTCCGTTGCAGTATGTTTGGTTGGGGCTTGGTTCTGGGTTTGAATAATGGCTCCGATAATGGCAAGCTTTTCTTCTCATGTTTGCTGGCCACCTGAAAGGTTTCTTTAGTGAAGTGTCTGTTCATATCCTCTCTTCCTTTTCCATGTGGATTATCCATCTTTTCATTATTGGTGCATTGAAGCTTTTTATAAGCTTTAGACACTGCCTCAATCTGAATCCTCAAGCTTCAGAGAAAATTATCTGTTCTCTTGTTGCAATATGTATCACCTCAACTCATTGTGATATCTAATCAATGTGGACTCACAGCAATCTACTAGGACGGATTAGAACTGTCTCTGTTGAGTTTCCAAGGCTGTGACTCTTCACAGGAGTAGGGCTTTCGGATATGTGTCACCGTTGCACTGCGAGAGCTCTTGTAAATATATATAAACTATAAATATTCTTTAAGTGGTATTTTTATTTTCTCAAAAGGTAAAATTGACATTTTTGTTATGTATTTCTAGAAATACCACATAGAATGTCTCCTACCGTAGGATTATGCGGAGGTTTCAAAATGTTCATGAAAAAATAGAATTGAAAGACAAAGAAACTTCAGCAGGACCTTTTTCAAGGCCATCTTGAACACTGCGGTTCCAGCACCTCCTTACCCACAGACCGCTTGTGAGTTCTCCATCATTCCAATTTCGCTGTTCAGGGAGAGCGTGCGTGGACTCATAAAGGGCATAAACTATCAAGATTACATTCTCTCATGCAGTAAAATGCGTTGTAGATACAAACTGCTGTATAAATAATAGTTTATTCTTTTTGACTGCTCTGAAGTTTTCCACTCTGTGTATGTAACAAACGTTGTCTATCCACTTACCCTGTGAAGTTCATTTGGAATGTTTCTAGTTTGGGGGGATTATAAACATGCTGTTATGAATAATGAACATACATATTTTATAGGATTATATGTTTCTCTAGGGGAAGTATTCATTAGTTTGATTACTAAGTTGGAAAAATAAATGTGTGTTTAACTTTGTAAAATACTGACAAATCATTTTCTGGAATTTGTCCTTCTCACCAGAAATTTTCCAATGATTCCACATCATCACCATCATTTGGCATTATCGGTAATTTTTAAGCCAGTCTAATAAATATGTTCTGTACTTGCATCTTGTCATAACTTTAGATTTTCTTAGTCACTAACAAACATCTTTTTATGAGCTTAGTTTCCATCCATGTATCTTCTTTGGTGAATTATCTGCTTATATTTTTAGTCCGTACATTCATTCTGTGATCTGCTTTAGCATATAAACACATACTTCATGTGGTTTATTGTCAAATAGTATGGATACATTGATATATTGTTAAATATATTATATACTGATAAATCGATCCATTGTATGGATAAACCTTTTTTTATTCATCAATTAATGGGTATTTGGATTCTTTCTCTGTCTTTTTGCTATTATGAATAATGCCGCTATGAACATTCACATGCACATCTTGGGACAGAGTGTCTTTGATTGCTCTTGGCTCCACACTTCACAGGAGAAGTTCTGGCTTATCTGTGAGCTCATGTATTCTCAGAGGCCTGGTGGCACAGCAGTGCCCAAAGGCGAAGGGAAAGGTCTGCAGCAGGCGCGTCTCGTGCCTCCACAACAGACAGATGTAGCAGTCTGTTTCTTGAAGGAAGAGAGTCTTGGAAACCTTGTGCGGTTGGTCTTTTCCTACGGGGTTGCTATAAATCTCAATTGGGCTCAAAGACTGTGCCTTTGGGTTTCTATGTTTAACACTTTGATGATGTATCAAACTGTATTTAAAAAACACTGCACCATTTTACATTCCTGCCAGTAAAGTATGGTAGCTTGGTAACACTTGCTTTGTCTTTTGTTATTGTTATTATTATTATTATTATAGTTATCCTACAGGATAAATCAAAACCAAACACTGCTGTCTAGTCCATGCCTACTTGCAGTGACTCTTGCAGTGACTCTATAGAACAGGGTAGAACTTCAGATTGTCTTCAGAGTACAACTTTTCTTGCCTTTCTCCCTGCCTTTCTCCCATAGAGTGACTGGTGGTTGAACTGCTAAACCTTGCAATTAGCAGCCAAACTCATAACCAATATGCCACCATGTGGCTCCTTATTCTAGTGGACATGATGTGTTATTTCACTATTTTTAATATGTATGTTTAATATCTGTGTTAGTTAATGATCTTGAATATATTTTCATGAACTTATTGGCTACTCCTTTATCTCTTTTAGAGAAATGTCTTTTATGATATTTAACCTTTTTAAAAATTTTATTTTAAATCATTTTATTGGGGGCTCATGCAACTCTTATCACAATCCATACATACATCAATTGTGTCAAGCACATTTGTACATATATTGCCATCATTATTCTCAAAACATTTGCTTTCTACTTGAACCCTTGGTATCATCTCCTCATTTTTCCTCTCCCTCCCCGCTACTCCTCCACATGAACCCTTGATATGCCTCTTTTACTATCAAGTTGCAAGTTCTCTTTATGTATTTGGAATATGAATCCTTTACCAGAAATACAGCATATGAGCGGGTGCCCCCAAAACAAAGCAGAATTTTTTTCAAAGCTATGTATTTAATATATATGTATATTTTTTCTTTTTTTAACATTTTATTAGGGGCTCATACAACTGTTATCCCAATCCATACACACATCAGTTGTGTAAAGCGCATTTGTACATCGTTTCTCAAAACATTTTCTCTCCATTTAAACCCCCGACATTAGGTCCTCATTTTTCCCCTCCCTCCCCCCTCCCCCCTCCCGCATGAGCCCTTGATAGTTTATAAATGGGTATTTTGTCATATCTTGCCCTGTCCCCGACGTCTCCCTTCATCCACTTTTCGGTTGTCTGTCCCCCAGGGAGGAGGTCACACACAGTTCCATGTAATCGGTTCCCTCTTCCCTACCCATTCTCCCTTTACCCTCCCTGTTTTGCCACTCACACCACTGGTCCTATAGGGCTCATCCGTCCTGGTTTCCCTGTATTTTCAGTTCCTATCTGTACCAGTGTACCTCCTCTGGTCTAGCCAGTCTTGCAAGATAGAATTCGAGTCATGGTAGTGGGAGCGGGGAGGAAACCTTTAGGAACTAGAGGAAGGTTGTATTTCTCATCATTGTTACATCGCACCGTGACTGGCTCATCTCCTCCCCTAGACGCCTCTGCGAGGGGATCTCCATTTTACAAAACAGCCTTATCTCCTTCAAAGTATTCTCCATTACACTTAATACATTTGTCAAATCTGCGATTCCATTCTGGGGAAATATTTTTGAACATCTGTTTGGATTGCTGATACCACCTCCATCGTTTTTTCTTCACCTCTTCTTAGTAATCAAATCACTGTCTTTTCATGTCCCTCTGTATTTGTGAAAACAAAAAGAAGTCACATGGAGTGAGGTCAGGTGAGTAAGATACATGGGGCAGGAGAGGCATGTCATTTTTGCCAAAAACTGATGCACTGAGATGGCTGCATGAGCCGTTGCATTGTTGTGGTGACAAAATCAGTCCCTTATCTGCCGCAAATCAGGCCTATGCACCCCACCCCACTCCACACACTGTTACACAATCTCCTCAGAACCTTTCAATAGAAAGCTTGATTAACAGTCTAACCTGATGGAATGAACTACAAATGCACTACGAGTTGACATTTTCATCCATTTCAGAAGTTGATGGAAGTCCAAATGAGGTTTGTCATCAATCAACATTTTACCTTTTGTAAAATGAGAAAACTACTCATACATGAGTTTTTCCCATAGTGCTGCCCTCGTAAGCTATGTTCAATATCACACCGGTTTCTGCAGCATTTTTCCTGAGCAGGAAACAAAACTCACAGTCTCATATTGTTCTTTAAAAACAGCTATCACAAAAAAAAAAAGCAAGTTCGAACAAAACTGCTTTGACAAAAATTCACTGTGACCAGAGCACCTTCACAGGCAACGCCCCTGGGTGCATTAACTCACAGCAATTAGCTTGATGCTCACCTAGAGGGGACAAATGCACACTATTTTATACATGAAGCTTTTTTCTGTTTTATTTTTGTTGTTCTGTTTTATTTTGTTTTGGGGGTTACCCCTTCCTATGTCAAGAAATGCCAAATTGTATCTTGGACATTAATAAAATCACATTACATGACTCTCGGCCTTATTTAAATTATATGGAGAATGTGGGTAATTTTGTTTTTGATGGTATTATATCTGGTTGGGCTCATGCAACAAGTTCCATATAATTCTATTGGTTACAATTTTAATATCAATTCTATTTTAACACATTTTAGTGCTATTCAGATCTATCCTATATATGTTTCACTCAGTGCTAGTCTAACTTGTCTAGATATTAGTTTAATTCTCAAAGTTTTTGGTACCCTATTTAGTTTCAATTCTATAACTCAGGAATATAAACTCAGGAGTAATCCTTTAGCTCATGAATTATTTTTATGAGTCAATTTCCTAAACTGATAATTTTCCATAATTTCCTTGGTTTCAGGTTTCCTGAAGTTCCCCTTTCGCACTTCTAGTCACAAACCTGAGTATGCATGTATGTTACTCTACCACTTATTTTATGAATCTGAAGACCTCGGTGCCACTAAGTGGTAGGATGGCAGGCAGAGGAAAAGCAATGCCAAGCGGGTTTATCTCATAGTCTTGGAATCACAGGCTGCTGATTGGGGACTAAGGTTTCCTTCAGAGTTTTAGGCACTTCTGGTCCTTAGTATCGCTGTCAGGAGACTCGTTCTCTTAACCAAAGTTAGAGTGTTTCTCCTGGAGGAGCCTTTATTTGCATTGATGTCTACCTCTGGATTTTAAATTGCTTTGAAACTGAGCCAAAGTATACCAGGAGGGGAAAAAAAATTCGTAAACTCAAAGGTGATCCATGGTAGCTCTTTGAATTCTAATCTTTTATGCCAATTCTCCTGCTATTTTTCTAGATTTCTCAATAACTCCCTCTGAATTCTGTCCAGATTTTATAGCTGCATTCATTGAAACTGACAGGCGTGTGATGAATCCACATTTCCAAACCAAAATTTCGCATTAAATTTTAGCAATATTCATACAGAGCTTATTAGAATGTGAATTCTTTAAGTGTACATGCCAATGCTCTGATTATGATATGTAAGGTATCTAACTTGTTGTCTGTCAAACACATTTACAATTAATAAAGGAATAGATAAGAGGTAGGAATATGGATTAAGAAAAAAATTGTGATGGAAATAATAGAAGTTCCCTATCCTAACCTTATCACTAATTGATTAGCTGTATAACTATAGAAAAATGTGTTGTCACGGGGTATTTGTTCTTACTTTCCTAAGAAGCAGACCTTCAGTCATGGATTCAATTTGAAGTTGTTTACTTGGATGACTCAGAGGATCCGTGTAAGGAAGGAGAAGTGTGATAGGATATGGACAACAGATAATAAAGTTTGCTTGCTTAATCTGGCTAGCAAGGTGAGATACTGGATTTTAGCCACCTGTGAAAACTTAGAATTGATGTGATGCTCACATCTCGGAATTATCCCAATATAAAATAATAATAAATAAGAATTATCCCAAGGATTGATAATGGGGCTGGAGTAATTTTACGACTCTCTGGAGTTACTGAAGGCTAAGCTGGGATATGGTTACTTAATTGTTCACTATTTCTGCTTTTCTGTGGGTATAGGGACCGCGACTTTCAAGGTTCCAGAGAGTCTTGATGCTTTTCTGTGACACAGATAGCAAATGAGCAATTGAAAGGTGGCCACACTGCCTTGAAATAGTAGAGACCATGTGATAGGATGGCTTCCGACAATGTCTGGTTTGATGGGATTGTACTGTGAGATACTATTCCCACTCTTATTTTGTCCCCTCTACCCCTCAGGATATCAAACGATTCAACCCATCTGTCCATTTTCCTTTGGGAAGGAAATGTATATAGATAGGTGCAAAACTGAAAACATCATTAAGGCATTCGGGATTTTGTATCTACAATGCTTGTCTTTTGTTATTTAAAGGTAAAACTAAAGGGGTCTCAGATTGAAGACTAGTTGAATTCTTCAATTTCTTCATCCCTAGGTTTAGTGGTTGCCACATAAATTTGAATGATAGTTGTATTGATTGAATTTCCTTGAATGTAGATAGATATCATCCTATCACAGCAGCACTGCAGTTCAACAGAGATCTTTAAATGTCCGTGGAAATAAGTGCAAAGTCATTCACCTTGATGATTTCATTCCCACCATAGTAAACTATCTGATTGTATGATTCCAAGTCGTCACTACCGGTCTACTTCATGTCACTAATGCCCAGAATATTGACTTTTACGTGTCTGTTTCTTTCTTGTACTATCTCTGACAAGGGTTTGCTTCTTTTTTGAGATTTTTCAGTATCTGATAATACTGTAGTTCTGTCCATAATGCTCCAACTCACGGCATTTCAATATTCCTCCACTCAGTTGTCCAGGTACTTGCTTTCCAATTTTCTTGACATAGACAATTGAGAGCTTCCAGAGCTTCACGAGCTATTTGAAACATTTTCACTGGTTTTCCATCCATCCCTGAAGTCCTGTTTTTAGCTAATGCCTTCAGTGCAGCTTGGGATATCTGTTGAAATATTTCAACTAGCGTTCTTTCAATTCTTGGAGCTTTATTTTTGATTAATGCCTTCAGGAAAGCGTACACTTTTCCCTTTAGTACCATTGGGTCTTGATCATATGCTACCTCTTAAAATGGTTGAATGTCCACTAGTTATTTTTGGACTGTGAATCTTTCCATCTTCTTTCAATGCTTCCTGCCCATACAATCTTTCAGTATCGAAACTGGAGGCTTGAGTGTTTTCTGCAGTTCTGTGAGTTTAAGATATAGTGGGCATGCTCTTTCTTTTCAGCTTTCTCACCCTAGGTCTTTGAGCATTTCATTATAGTACTTTGTCTGCTTGAGCTGCCCTTCGGAATTTTGTATTCAGCTCTTTGACTTCATCATTTCTTCGCTTTGCCTTAGTTAGTCTATGATTAAGAGTAAACTTCAGTCTCTTCTGACATACAATTCTATATTTTCTTTATTTTCCATTTTTAATGGCTTTGCTTTCTTCATGTATGTATTCTTGAGGTCATCCCACAGCACATTCAATCTGAAATTATGTTCAATTTGTCAACTATATTCTTGAGATCTTCCCAAAATATTCTCTAGGTTTTATTTTGGCTCTTGTGGACATATATTCTTTCTTTTTATTTTTTTCAGTTTCAGTCTGAACTTACATATGAGTAATTAAAGATGTCTTAAAACAGATAGACCTTAGCCTTGTTTTACCTGCAGATATCGAACGCCTTTATCATCTTTTGCCATAGATACAGTCTACTAGATTTGGTGTTTTCCATCTGGAGAAATCTACGTGTTTATTTGCTGTTTGTTTTGTTGAAGAAAAGATCTTTCAAACGGAGTCATCTCTCTTGCAAAATCCCTTCATGTCATCAACTTTGTTTCGATTACCAGCGCCATATTTTCTGGCTCCTCTTACTTCATCCGTGCTTCCAAATTTTGCATGCCAATAGTTATCAATGTACCTTGATTGCATAATTTCTTTTTCATGTGAATTAAATTATACTGTGCTATTTAATGTAATTCATTAGCAATTATTTTCCTAATTTCAAAATCCAAAGTTAATTACCTTACCATTATTTCAAATAAGTTCCCAATTGTACTTCCCTAAATTCACTGAATTGCTACCAAAGCACTCTAATTCTCCATAATTTTTCTTTCACTCTGAGAAAAAATCTTCTAAATTTTTTTTTATTATTTACTCTTAAGTTTCCTTTTTATCCTACCAGACATTAGGTGAGGGTAATGGATGTAACTATCATCGAGTGCGTATGTATTTAAAATCATTCTGTACAAAGCAACTTAACTATCTTAAATGAGAAAAATTTTGAGTTGTGATTGCTTTTATCTATCTAAACTACAAACAATATTAAATTGCATTCTGTGTCTCAGAGTTATAGATGAAAATTCCAATGCTTGTTGATTTTGTTGTTGTTTTTCAGATATATATTTTTTTCTTTCTAGATAGTTTGGATAGTTTTTCTATACAGTAGTCATTTTGCCTGTTAACTTACATGATTTTCCTTTTAATTATTAGAGGTAAAAAATGTTATCGGTTATGCTTAATGGCAGACTCCTTTTTATTTTTCTTGACTGAAACTTGGGAGGCCTTTTCAAGGCTTAATTATTTCTTCAACTCAGGAAAAAAATTTCCTCTATCATTTTAATTATTGACATTCCCCAAATTCATTGTTTGTTTGTTTGATTTTAATTTCTGGAACTCCTTCAATTTGAACATTATGCCTCAAGTCTCTTCTGTATCTATTGTTTCATAACAGTCATGTCTATATTTTTGCTCTGTGCTTTGGTGGGTTTCTTATATTCATTGAGGCTACCAAATTAAATTTTAACAATGATAATCCTTTTTCAATTCACATATAATTTGTTTAATTAAAAACCATAGCTGTTACAGAGTAAATTACATTACATATATCTGTAAATGTGAACTTCTTCTGAAATAAGGTCTTTGATGATGTTCTCAGTTAAGTAAACATGAACTTATATAAGAGTAGGGTGGATCCTCATCTCACTGTAGTGATGTCCTTATGAAAGAAGAAACATGGAGACAGAAGAAGATGACCATAAAGCTATAAGCTTAGGAAACCTTTACCTCTCAGAAGCTAGGCGAGACACACAGAAAGGATTCTCTCAAAATCTCAGAAGGGATCAATATGGCCAATCCTCTGATCTCAGATTCCCAACCTCCAGGCTCTGTGATAGTAAATTTGAGTTGAAATTTACTCATAACAACCAAAAAAACAAAAGAAAAAGAAAAATTCTTGAATCTTATAGAAAGTGTGTGAGTTGTGAGCAACTTGAACTTGTGTGGGTAGCAAACTGTCCACTGGCTCTTGAGGCACTGGGAGAACCCCTGTGCTGTCGGATCTCTCTGTGCAGATGACAAAGGCTGAGGAGATTCTGCATGCGCCATGCTTCTAAAGGCCTAAAGCAAAAGGCCAAGGAGGGCAAGGGAAATCCTCGCTGAGCGGGATCGCCACAGTGGCCACTCCATGGACTCGAACATTCCCATGATCGGGAGGCTGACAGGAGACCGGCGGCAGCTCATTCGGTTTCATGTGGGGTCAGTGTGAAGGGAGTGAATTGGAAAGTAGCTACCAAAATCTAAGCAGAAAATGGATAGTGGTTATCTAGGTATAGAGGGAGGACAACTCAAAGGAAATACGGAGAGGCTGCTAAGGGCAACAATGTTTTGTGGGTTTTTTGAAAGGCTCCAATTGATTGTGGTGACCGTTACACAAATCTGTGAATATTATTTTCACTATGCACTACTAAATTGAACACTTTAAATGGGTGATTTTTATGGTGAGTGAACTAAATCTTAATAAATCATATGGGCAGGAAAAGACTAAGAGATAACATGAATAAGTTACAAAATAATTAAGGCAAAATAATCTAGGTAGTTATGATAGAGCAAATGTTTGATATTCTTTTGAGCAAAAAATTTTTTCTGATCAGAAAGTAGACACCATGCTTAGCCTTTGAAAGGAAACAAAATAAGAGCATTTATGTCATTCCTATGAATGCTTCCTCATATATGATTACCTTAATATTGGAATGAACCAGGTGTCTTATCATGTGATCAATGAGTAGTTCATGATGCTGAATATAGAATCGCAATGAGATGCAGCCACCTGGAAGGCACTTAACAATAGCAGTACATAGTGGTTCCATCACTAAAAATTTGTAATGATGTCACTTTCACTTACTTAATTATGTCATTTTCAGTTGCGTAATAATGAAGTCAGGCTCCGTGTGGGTGATCCTCTGTGAACAGTCAACCCGTTGAAAAGGATGTATCCTTGGGGGTGTGCCCTATAGCCAATATCAATGGATGTTCTAGTAATTCTCCTTGAGGATCCCTTTATGGTATGACATAATATTAGATGCACCATGGTGGCTGGGTGAGTGAACAAAACTGTGTAGGAATAAGAACAGCAAGAATACTCCTTAGAAGCAGACATGATAGTACTTCATCTCATACTTCGAACATGTAATTATAAAGGACCAATCCTAGGGAGAAAGACATCAGGCTTGATAAGTGGATGTTCAGCAAAAAAGAGGAAGATCGTCCATGAGCTTGGTTGATAAGGTGGCTGCAACAATGGGCTCAAACACGGTGACAATGGTGAGGAGATGATGCAGGGCTGGGCAGTGCTGGTTTCTGTTTTACATACTATTGCTATGCAGGGAAACTTACTCAGGGGCACCTTAACAACAGCATCAATATTTACCTAATAGTCATCACTGATATTTGCATAACCTCCTGATCTTTAGAACCTAATCTTATGACTAAGGGAGGTGTGTGTGTATGCATTCCACACATATACAAATAAATCCTTACAAAGAATCATTTAGCTGTTTGTGGAAATCAATGAAGTCTCCCTACTGGTATTATCAAGTTATCAAGTTAATAAACGTCAGCCTATGGTAGGAGAGGCATTCTTGAAGAAAAAACTTTGAAAAACTCCCAATGAAATCAGAGGATATGGAACTCAGATAAATGGACAGTCATGACAACAAGATTTGCAGTGATAATCCTAGTAAGTAGTATTAAAACCCTTTCCAGTAAGTTATCGACATAACTAAAAAAGTCAACTTACACAGATACTCCCTCACTGTAAAAAGTATTTGCTGCTCATGAACACAGTTTTTCCAGACAATATTGCAAAGGACGAACTTGGGTTTCTATTTGTCTTTTCATTGCATCATGAGGCCTAATTCATGAAACTTTCATGTGTCCTTTGAGCAACCATTATTCCAGGACTAGCACAGGACCTAGGGGATAAAATGAAACGAGTTATGAACTACAATAGGATGAACATAAAGATAGTCTTCCCCCACCCCCACCCCCGGCTATTTTGGCTCAAAGTATCCTGGTCCACATGGATTACTTAACCGGTAAAAAAAAAAAAGTGAATGAGCTTCAGGGAGAAAGCACATGTTTAGATACAGGGATAATACTAGTCTCAGATGGATTTTGTCTGAAAACAGAGACTCCCTGGACCATTTTCTTTTACTGCTTTATTGACTATGGAGAGGCACTTGGCTTTGTGAATCATAACAAATTTTGGATAACATTGGAATAAATATGAATTCTACAACAATTCGTTGTGATCATGAGGAAAGTGTATATAGGCCATTATTAGAACAGGACCAAGGAATCCTGTATACAAAGGTCTACATCAAAGTTGTGTCCTTTCACCATAGCTCTTCCATCTGTACCCTGAGCAACTAATACAGGAAGCAGGGCTACAGGAGGAAGAAGGCAGCTTTCAAAGGGTAGGAAAGACTCAAGAACAACCTGTTTGCCGAATGAAAGAACTAAACTACTTACTGATGACAATTGAAGATGGATTGTACCTCAACATAGATAAAAAAGAAATTCTCCCAATGAGATCAGTAAGCAACCGCATAATAAACAAAGAAAAGATTGCCTTAGGAATGTGATATAGAAGACAGATTATAGCTTTTAAGGAGCAACAAGACTGAATTACAAGGAAACAAGAAGAATTTGGAAGAAAAGACTGGGTACAAAGAATTATTTAAATCTATACTTTGTTGATTCAGTCTGGTTGCACATGTAATTTTCCTTTAATTCTTGCAACAATGTGGTGATATGAAGCATGGTGCTATGTTCTGGGGTAAAGAGAAATGGGAATACATTTCTTTATTCTCTAAAAGAAAACTCATCTCACGCTATTCCCCAAACACGCATAATAATACCAATCCACTGATCTTATGCTGACATATGTGTGTGTGGGTTCACAATGCATATATGTTAAAACTGATAATTGAGCAGTAATTTGGAAAAATCCAGGTAGAATTCATACCTGCCTCATTGACATAGGTACACAGAGTAGATTTAATTATCATGAGATATGATAAGAAAGGTCTCTGTTACCTCCAGATTTATTAATATTGTTTGAGATGAACAAATGATTACTTGATTAGACGTTTATCCCATCTTGTAAAAATAAGTGAGTATGTTTCTATTTAATTTTGCCAAGGGAGCAATTGGCACACACGTTGTTCCCCAAACGGATTTTCCCTACTCCTTATGGTCATTTTGAGTCTAAAACGATTCGATGACAGTTTTTTTTTTCTTACGACATTTTACGAAAAAACTATTTTCTTTAAAATAGTTTTAAAAGCAAGAAATGCAGAACGTAGTATTCTGATTAAGATATGAATGGCCTCTTGAGGTTGTTCAATGTAAGACACTGACAAGACTACTCCCCCATGTTTAGTGTCCAATTTTATTGTTTGAATTACCTAATGTCAACAGCGATGATTATTCCTTAATATTTGCTGAAATTGTAAGCTCAAAAGTTAGTGCATATGGGTCCTGCGTTTTAGGGGTTACAGCAGGCACCCGGTGACATCTGAGCAGTTGACTGGAAGGAAGAAATCACTGACAAATCAAAATATTCCATAATGTAAGAAATGACTGAAAATATGGCTACCTATGAAAATATGATTAGCACGAATCCTTGTCTTGAGCTACCTATCTAGTCAGAAACGAAGGAAAAATACAAGGAATAATTAATTCTGTCATGTATTTGAATTATTAAAATTATTCAGGATCATAAAACATTTAGTAATGTATTTTGACTGAGGGAAATGAAAACGATTTAACAGAATAATGGCTGTGAAGACCATGTTCTTTGAACCAAATACAAGGAAGGGAGCATACATCTGCCATGAAGTGAAGAATGCTCCTGTTGGCTCGTTAGAGGGATGGTGAATGTGATAAACATAAGACAGGATAATATTGAATAGATGGTCAGGGAGGTGGACTTTCATGTTACTCTAAGATGTTTGCATTTCCTTTTTTAGGAAATGCGAAATAATCCAATGGATTTGCAAAGACGAATGGCATGATTTCATCTGCTTCATCAGGATGATAAGAAGCACTGTTGAAGAAGAGAAGAGTGATGAACATTCTGGCAATGGTAGAAGGGTCACACACAAAGAACTGAGAGCAGTAAATGGAAAGGAGGGAATCATTCCCATCAGTAGGGAAAAATGTTGATCAGCAGTAATAACATTTCTTCAATTAGAACATTCAACAGTATTTATGCACTAATAAAGACACTATTAATTAAAATATTGCATGATGCACCCTTATGTAAAAATATTTATTGCATCCTTATTTCAATAAAGGGGACATACGTTTTAATAATATATTATTCTCACACATACAGGCCAGAAATTAAAAGCTAAACTAGTCAAGTTAATCTTAAAGCTTCTTCACATTCAGAGTCTATTTTCTTTAATCACTTTGAAGATATTTGTATCAATGTTTTACACACTCTATCATCCTCTGGACCATATATTCTAATGTTATTACCATATTTCCACTAAAAATTTTATTAAAAATAAAGTAAAACATCACTGATGTTAGGCTCTTAATCATAATTAACATTTATATAGAGGTGGTCAACTTCCTATGTACTTTCTCCAGTTATTTGATTTTAAAGGTAAAAAGAAGGTCCTGTTATGAAAAATTCCCCTGGATATTTTTACAAATCAATGGGCTATGTTCTCAGTTTATGCTTTGATTCAGCGTCTTTTGAAGATTTTACATGTACAGGCAATGGCAACTTAATCATTACTGTTTTTTTTAATCATTACTGTTTTATGACTCACAGTGTTTGAGAGAACTATTGGTTATACGATATACTGTACTGTCAAAACTATCAATATGTGAAAAAGTATCTCTTAGAATGTATGAAAGATGATAATGAGCACACAGCAGTTACAGAACCTGTAGACCTATTTAATATATGGGAAGATCACCTAAAATAAAAATGGCTTGGAGAGGTCATACTTTTGATACTACCACTTCCTCTGGCAGAGTATTTACAAAAGAAATTGGGTTTCTTTGGATTAGGGATGATATATGTGATTCAAATGTAGAAGAAGAGATAGTTCTGAATTTGATTATAAGCATGTTGTGTTTGAAAACCTAAAGGGTATTGGATTTATGTGGCGTTTAAAGTAGCAAAGGGCAATGAAGGGAGGTGCCAGGTGGGCACCATCAGTAGACAAGTGGTTAAGATGGTTTCCATGGAGAAGAGCTCCTCAGGGAGAGATAATAAAAAGTAAAAAGAAGACAAAACCACATAGAATATTTCACTGAAAGCTCTGGGTAGCTCAGGGAAGGAAAGACATAGGAAGGTGGAAACATCCTGTTTGAACCAACAACGCTACAAGGAAACAGAAAGCAAGTAACGAGAGGTAGTTTAGAAGGAAACAGTGGTCAGAATGAAAACTATTACAAACTATTAATGCGCTGCGCTGGACTACAGATACATGGTGAACGAGTCAAATCTACAGAGTCATAGTCAAAGTCAGGTTTTATGAGGACCAATGAATATTGTGGGGTGAGTAAGTGTATGTTGAGGGGGAGATTTAATCTTTTAGAAGTTAGGCTGTAGATATGGAGAAAGATTGGGTGACGTTTCGAGGAGCAAAAGGGGTGAGAGGTGTTCATGATGATTAATGATATAAAGATGGAGAGTGTGATACAGGAAGGATGGAGAGGGAAAGATGTCGAGAATGATAACGGAAGAAAGAAGGGAAGCTCCAGAGAGACTTCAACGTGATCAGAGCAAGACTCCAGTGGAGGGCAAACACAACAAGTAGCTAGAAAAGAGCACTGCTTCTTCCAAAATGGCTAGGGAAGCCCAAGGAAAAGAGATGGAAAAATAGACACAAGATGAGGTAGAAGACCAAGTTCAAGTTTAATAGTGGCTTCGTCAGTGAAAAGAGGAAATGTGTGTGCAGGAGGCATTATTGCTTCAACACCACCCAAGACACACTCTCACTAACAAATTTCCCAACTATTTTAAAGAAATAAACTTGTGAAAGTTTCCTAATTTATCTTAATAGTTTATCATATATTCCACTTCTTTACTATATATAAATATTTTTTCCTAACTCAGTGCACATCAAAGAGGATTTGACAATTTCAGAAATATGATTTATGTTTGGATCATTAGTTATTGTTGTGTAGCCTTGAACAAGAGTGTTAACCTCTGTTAATTTTATTAACTATAAAACGGAGATCATTATATCTCATTGAAATGGTTGAGAAGTTGATTAAATGGGATAATTGTGAGCACAATTTGTAAACACTAGAGCACTGAAGTTATGAATTGTTTCTTGCGTATTATTTTACAGAACTGCTTCTAACCCTCTTTTCTACTCCTCTTGCTAACAGTGAGAGTCTACATTTTTCTTTTTTCCCCTCATGTAAATATAACGCCCGCCTCCCTACAGACACACACAAAGGAGCAGCTAATGCATTCAAACTTGCTACAGAGTGCTTGCCTTGACAGTACTATTAAAGAAGGGATAGTGCCACATTTAAGGTGGCTCTTCTAGCCAGAGTCTTGGTCACTCCCACCAAGAAAGGAGTGGGGTGTGCAATTGAGTCGATTTTCTCTGTTCTTGGTGGGGCTAGGTAATAGTTCACAGGGAACGATGATGACAGATTATATGATTAGGCTGTGAGGGATAGGGTTAACTGTGATTGTAAAAAGTTGAAACTTTAATGAGGTGATTGACCATTTTCAACATCTTGCTGGGTGTAAATTGAGTGATGTCAGAAGCAGGGCAAAATCCCACTACCACTAAGAAAGAGCCAGGAGTGGAGAGTGTTCTTTGGACCCTGAGAGACTAGTGAATTGGACTCTCTTAATGCAGGGTCCAAAAACTGTGGTGCCAGTAAAGCAGCAAAAGTGGTGCCAAGAACCCCAAGTCTGAGATGGACAGGTAGCCTTCCTGGGCCATAGAATGAGTCAAGCAAGGTGGGCTCAAGCAGACTGTTGGCACAGCAGATCCCCTCAAGGGACGCCTTAAGGAGCTAGGCTGGCTGACACAAAGAACTTTGAACTGAGAGCCTTCAGGAGGCTTATGGTGGAGTGGTGTGACTTTGGGGTAATCATCAGCAGTGCCCAAAGATTTCTATAGCATTGCCCAAGCAGGGCAGGGGCCAAGGGTCTGTATGGCTGAAACACAGAGGTCCATGAAGGGCCCTGCCTGTGGAGATGGCTCTAAAGAGGCTGCCCTGTCCCACAAATGGTGTCTGGGATATTTCTGATTCTGAATTGTAATTTGTCACCTTCCCTAAGAAAGCCCATAATTATAAGTGCACTCTGTGATTTCTGTGTGGCCATGGCAATAAGTGATTGAACTCAGATGAGAATTGGGGAACACTACGAGAAGGATGGTTGATACTAGAATAGGTCAAGAAGGTTCTGGGAGGAGGTATGCCTGATCCATGACACAAGGGTACCGGACTTGGGCTGACGTGGATTTTTGATTCTCCTTTCCCGTGGTGAGGTCCATGGCGATCAGATACTGAGCCCAATTGTTAAGTGTTACAGAAGGAGAAGAAACAGTGGAAGAATAATAGTTTGAGTCACATAGGGCAATCCACACAACCATCTGTGCGTTGTCACAATGAGCACAAGTAGGTCTCTGAGATCCATTGTTACAAGCGCTATACTAACTCATACAGGTGATATCAAAGAACAACCCAAATGACCTCTTTATATTAATTGGAGAGAAATTACCTACACAGGTAAGTACATAAAAATGAAAATAGCTGAGCAACATAACTAAAGAAAGTGGTGGTATAGTAGTAGCAGGGAGGAAGCTATCATGTGGACTGTCTTTAAGGTGAATCTTTTAAATAACATTCCCCTAAATAGAGAAACTATTATCTAAGCGGAGGACAAAATCTCAACATGCAAGACTTCAACTCTTCCTCGAAACTCCCTTACTTTTACCCCATAACACAGAAGTACTTCTGGGGCTCCAGGAGAGAAGGGAGGTTGGGTGAGGGTAAAAGAGGAGAGACCTGGGAGGGGTTTTGTGGCATTGAAACAACAACATAGAAAACAGAGGAGAGACCTGTGGGAGTGACCCTGGTATTTTCTGCTTCCCTGGAGCTCTGCAAGGATAGCGTAGTACATCATGAGAATAGTAGTGTGAGAATGATGATCTAAGCAGGGGTTACATGGGGGGCTTTAAATGGTGTGCTTAAAACCCTGCAAATGAGAAATCTCCAATAAACAAACCAAGTCCTAAATGAGTCGTCTCAGTCCTTCCCTAGAGAATACCTGGTAGTACATCTCCTTCACTCCCTTAATGCTCTACATGGATTTTTATCACATTTCCCTCGAGGGACTAGCTCGTACAGATGATCACATCTCTATCGGATTTAGGGACATCATTTTCTCCTTCAAGCACACATAGGCACAGCTTACAATGACTCATTATTGCTGCTGGTGTTCGTTGCTATCGAGTAAGTCTTGACTTGAAACTAAATGCTGCCTGGCCCTACCAAACCCCAATCAGCCATTGTGAATTGAATCCATAGGGTTTTCATGGACTTATTGGGGGAAGTAGATCCTCAGGCCTCTCGCTCTAACCCACCTTAGTCTACAAGCTCGGATGAAACCTGTGTAGCATCGTAACGGTCCTGCAGCCCCCGCTGACATCGTGATGGCTGTGGATGAGATACAGTGACCATGATTCCAACTCGAGTTTCCGGAATGAAGATGATCATTCTGCCACTGAATCACCACAGCTTTCCTTTCAAGTCCGTGGCTAGCCAGCTCATTCTCACAGAGGGAGACGCCCTAGGTGGCATAATCGAAGTGTGCTCCATAGATAGGGCTTCCAATGACTGGTTTTCTGAAGTGGATTTCATGCTCTTTCTGGGCGGACTCGCACCAGCAATTTTAGGCCTGCAGCCACACACAGGAAACCCTCTGCACCCTCAGGGGTGCCTTGCGCAACTCAGAGAAATGGAAATTTGTTTTCATTGTAAAGGTTTGGCGGACTCTTCAATAAGCATCAAAGAGTAGTTTGGGTTTCATAAACGGGGGGATAAAGATGAAGATTTAATTTCAATGAGCCCATACGGGTGGGTGCGGAAAGCTGCCTAGGCAGTCATTTGTGTACATAGCTATAGTTGTTTACATGTTTGTGTATCTTTGTGTTTTGAGTTTAAAAGGCAGCCTAAGGGTCAGTATGCATGTGCATTGAGTGCCATCCTTTCACTTAGGGTACAGAGACAATTTATTCCAAGTGAGTAGGGTAATTTGGGAAGTTTATTGCTTCTCAAATGATGAAGATTGAATTAATTATCATTTCAGAACATCATAAGATTCTCTCAGGCTGTAGAGGAGCTGAAATAATATCTTGAAGCACTATTCCATTCCTTACTTCTACTGCATCCCTCATGAACATTTTGCTCAGAGTGAACTAAGGGAGTGTGAATATATGCCTCACCTGTACCCTCATGCACACAGGCACCTCCACCCAAACACACATCCTTTCAGGTTGTTACATATAGACATGCTGACGTGGGTAATTTTTTAGAAGTTGCAACATATATATTCCAATGCTGGTGGTACAATAGAACTTTATACTTGACCCTGCTCATGTTGCAAAGAAAATGAAGTTTGCCAAAATGGATATGGAATTTCAACTGAATAAACATTATACACCTACACACAGATAAAGGGAAATTAAGCTAAGAGCTCATTATTTCTCATCTCAGCCTTGTGATTTAAAAAGAGAATTCTGAAATTCTCAGTATAAAACCTCCCATGGGTTTCCCTATTGGAATAAAGCAAATGGAAATCGCCTGTCTTATTTGTGTTCTTGGAAGATGGAAGTGAGGAAAATCTTAATGAGCCTTAATTGTGGGTGATGATGGTGAGAGGTGAGTAACAGAGACCTTGTGTGTGAAGTTGCTCCTCAGGCTAGAAAACCTGGATGAGAGCAAAAATTGAAGAAA
This sequence comes from Echinops telfairi, assembly GCF_000313985.2. Taxonomy (NCBI): domain Eukaryota; kingdom Metazoa; phylum Chordata; class Mammalia; order Afrosoricida; family Tenrecidae; genus Echinops; species Echinops telfairi. Next base: position 24,662,527 of record NW_022111300.1, on the reverse strand, counting down.
CTAGTTTTGTTTATTCTTGACAGTTAATTAGAAAA
>NW_022111300.1:24659559-24661831 GCF_000313985.2 Echinops telfairi | reverse complement strand
GCCTTTGTGTCAATTCAGATTCATGGCCACCACCATGTGCTGCGGAAGGTTTTTTAATGGCTGGTTTTCAGGAGCAGACCTTCCGACTTCCTTCTGGAGTACCTTGTGGTGAACCTGACGATCCAGCCTTTTGGTTGGCAGCCAGCATGCTAGATGAGTGCATCCCCTGAAGGCTCAGCTGAGAACTATCTTTGTTTTCAGGTGCTTTAGAATGGATGCGATTCAGAACACCCTCCTGTGAGATAGACAACAGCGATCTCAGAGAATGCGTTAGCTGAAGAAAATCATAAGCAAATCCTACACGTACACAGGTGCTTTCTGTATTGTAGGGTTTCATATGAGTTACACAAGAAGTATGTGTCTGTTCTAGGCCAAGTCCTTGTCCTCTTGCAAAGATCAGAACATGAAAATCATATAAGCAAATTAATGAAAGCTCATGGTCCAAAAGGAAATTTAAACACATAATTAGTCGTAGAGCCCTTATGTTTTTGAGCAGTTATGTACTTCCTGTGCCACCATGTTTTCAAAACTTTTTGTAAGACTTTCCATACCCTTAAGGCTTTCAAGTAAGTGCTGAAAATGTATGGTTATTTTATGTATATTTAATTTTATGTCATATCTTAATTGTGATTAATATTAATCCGTATTATCATACATTTCCATTTTTACGGCCTTTTCAAAGCACTTGTGTAGGTGAGTTCTAATATTTGCATTTCTTAGAAGTCTGGGAGACTCTGACACAGCATCTGCATTTTACCTAAGGTAGCCTGGATCTAGAAGAGTTAAGAAACCTGCCTAAGGATTTAGGGGGAGGAAAGATAGACATGCACCAGGTTGGAGTGTTTACATTGGGAGGAGTTGTCAGGCTAGAAAGAGACCAGAAATTAAGCCGGTAAACTTTTCAATCCTGGCAGGATACTCTTCTTATCTGACGAGGTTCTCGTAGTGGTTTGGTGCTGTTAGATTTGCACACAAAGCAACTCTATGTACAATGGAGCAGAGCAAAATACTAGCAACCCCTGGGCCGACCTATCGATCATTGTTCTGTTTGCAACCATTGTGGAAGCCTCTGGGTCCATCCATCTCATTGGGAATCTTCCTCTTCTTTGATGACACTCTACAAAGCATGAAGTCCTTCACTTGTAGAATTATAAAATAGTATCCTAATGCTATGTATTGAAACAGTGGCCACAATCATGGGTTAAAAATAACAAGGATGGTGAGAATAGCATATGACCAGTCAAGATTTTGTCCTTTGGTACCTAGGGGGGCTATGAATTAGGACTGACTCAAAGACCCTTAACAGCAACAACAAAATTACAATCGGGAAGGCGTCTATTAGAACCAGGAATAGACGCAAGCTTGTTCACCTTTAGCCCAATACCACACACTCAACTCAACCAGGGGCTCTTCTGTAGCACACAAATGATGAAAACTGGACTACCCTCGGAAAATCCAGTAGTGCCTTCGAAGAAAGGCCTGACAATCTGTTTCTGAAACTTCTGTCATGAAAATCCCATCAAACAGTCTTATTCTTCTGCAGACACAAGGTCATACCATGTGTTTAAATTAACAGCAACTGGTAATTTACAGACTTACGATATTTTTGCAAGATTACTTCAAAGAAACATCTGAATTAGCACTGTAGCCCAACCAAGTTGACGGAGAAAAACAAACAAATAATTATGTGCATCCAAAAGAGAAGAAGGGGAATGAGTAACTACAGGGAAAAATAAATAAAAGCTGGCATCGAACACCATTTTTAACCTGACTGCCTACATGAACGATCCTCTTCTAGGATAAGCATTACACAGGTATAGTGTCATCATGAAGACATTGCCAATATCTGGTTCAACCATGCATACAACTATCTCCAAGGAGAAAGAAGGAAGTAGACTAATTAGGTTGGCCCAAGTGCAGCTTTCTTAGAGAATGCAGATAAATCTTAGTTATATATCTATGGGATTAGTGGGGACCATCTTTTCCATGTCCTTATACCCCAACTTTCTGAATTCTCATAAGTCACAGTATTAACGAAGGTGTAAGAAGAGCAGTGTCTCTGTCTTCCAAGGGTTTGTTAAATGTATTGTTACAAGGACAAGATTGACACATGCCAGAAAATGTTCATGACACGAGCAGAGCAATACCTATTGAAAGAGCATCTTAGATTTACATGTTCATCTGCTTTACCAATGGCAGCTCAGGTAAACAAGAGAGATGAGAGAAAGAGAATTATTTATAGATAGGCATGCCAATCCCTGAGATTTGGAAT
>NW_022111300.1:24650475-24659129 GCF_000313985.2 Echinops telfairi | reverse complement strand
CCCAAAAAACAACAAAAGCAATAACAGCAAAAAAACTCTCAAAGAAAAATTAATCAGAATAAAGTCATCCAAAGTGCCAAGATAAGAAGGATAATAGAGAAATGGGTAATAAACACAAGTAATAAATCTAAGTGAATATGGATAATATAATAAGCAATTGTAATATGATTTAAGTAAGAAATTTTAAAACAACTCAAAATGGCATGAAACTAAAAATTCTAAATGGTGACAACACCGTCATAAAAGGGGCATGAAAGAGCCAAGCCTAGTTTCTGTGCCTCCTAGTATTCATTGTGATGTGAAAGGGGTCTTGACTATCTTACATTGTCTGTCTAATGTGACAGAAGAGAGTGAAATTAAGGCAGGGTGGCCATAAAATAAGTAGAATTTAGTACTCACAAGTCCCGGAGAAGAAGGTACAGTACTTGCCCACCCAGGGATACACTGGGGGAATGTAACCGCAGACAAGGCGGCAAGCTAGAATTGGAGAAGAGGGCTTACAGATGGCAAGCAACAGGAGTAGGTACATTTTGCTCACAGACATCTTATTGGTCATTTTCAAGGTTTATATAGTATTGGGGGCCAAAAGGGCAACATTTAAAAAAATAATTTTATTGGGGGCTCGTAAAACTCATCTCAATACATGCAAAATTTTTATCATAGGGAATCCCAAGGGACATGGCCACCCAAAGGGACCAAAGTACCTAGGTATTTGAGAGAGCAGGTGACAAGAGAGTAGCAGGTTCTTATCACAGAAACAATCTAGAAGTAGCCATTCAAACATTAGGTGAAGAAGCAACTGGAAAGAACGACTGATTGCAGAGGCAGCAAATTATGTAAGCCAGAAAGCAGCCTCATGAAGGACTTGGACTCTATTGCATTTAACCAACAGAATTGCTTGTTAAGTTATCCAATAATCTGCACTTTTCACTAACATGCTAGGAGACTCTAATAAAGCCAATCACCAGGCAGATTTTGGGGAACCTGAATTTAGAGAAATGTTTCTGAAGCTGGAATAGATCACATGTGCTGGTTTCAGTACCCTCAGTCATATGGCCCATGTTGTCCAGAGTAACTATGGATAGTGAGTGTAAAGGCTTACTTAATTTCAATTGCAATATGTGAGGATTGGTGTAACAAAATAAAAAACAGTTCAGAGAGGTTGACTGTGCAGATTCTGTGCCCATACGATTTTGTTTCCTTATAGAATATATAAAGTCCCTTAAATGAAATATAATACCTGGCTTCAAATGTAAATAATGTTAGTAAACATCTTAAGTATCATTTGAAGCTGATTACAATATCCTGCTCCTGAACTCAAAATGCCTGACAATTCGTCATAGGACAAATGTGGATGAGAAGCAAATGCCATCTTATTTCTTCAGTTTTCTCCTATTTCTGTAATTCTTTGCTCACCTCAGATACATAATAGATGCATGTATTTTTGAAGAAGGTAGTGAGTCTAAGAAAACAAAGTTTCTTGGCTGTATCTTGGGAAATACAAGATGAAATCAAATCAGAAATGAAATAATTTAGTGCGACTAGGCTGGTAACCATTGACTGAGGGGTCAAATCTTAAATCTGAATGTCTAGAATAAATGAATCCAAATGGATTTCTCAGAAAGCTTGCTGAAAACAAAATAGAGGGGATGCATTGACAAGGGGGACAGAAGGCAGGGGATAAAAAGTGGAGGTGCGATTTTATGATAATTTCATAGTCATAAAGTCATCAAATATCAGGTTTGGCAGGAACTCCAAAGGTCATCCCTGCCAATCACACATCTGCTGCTTCAAAACCCTAAATTTGCTCCCCTCAAGTGTGATGGCTCTATATCTCTGTACACTACACTTTCCCTTCGTAGAAAATGCTGTTAAAATGCTTCCTGTTGTTGAAGTTTTTTGAATCTCCTGGGCACTTCTTCTCTCTGCTGCTATTTTTCAATATGGGCCTAAGAAATTAAATAATCCTTATCTTTTTTATACATACCAGGCCTTAATTTACTTGAATTTTCTTCTCTGTCTCACATACACGTCCCTGCACACACACATGTGCACACAAACACACCCACACTCAGTTTCACCATTCTAGAATCTTTTATTTATCTATAAAAGATATCCATGAGTTTTTCAAGTATTCTTAAAATGATGTCATTTAAAAATAATTTTTGTTATGCACCGGGTGAAGATGTACAGCGCGGATCATCGTTTCCCCTTCAATGATTCATGTGTATTTTGCTTCAGCTCGTCACTTGCGATCGCTCAGCGTCCTACCACAAGTTCTACCTCCTTCCTGGTGTTGTGTTCAGCATCCTTCCTGATCTCTTGGGATTTCTACTTGATACTTTTCGGATATCAAATGGTTGATTATTTGATTATTCTAGCATGGTTGGAAAAATACCAGTTCCGGACTGGTAGGCTGTCTAAGGGCCATAGTCTTGGGTGTGTGCCATTTTCTGCCTGATCACATTTTCCTCCCACTCGATGAGGACCTTCGAATGAGATCTTTTTTCAGAGTTATTGCTAGTGGGGGCCAGACTCCATCTCATTCTTCTGGTTGCAATATATTTCCCTTTCTCTTTGGATTTTCACCACTCTTTTTTTTTTTCTTCAGTGGCCATCAGTGAGCCTGTTGATACTCACTAAGTTGGATAGGTAACGTGATCTGCGTAAATTAGCTTATGCCAGTTGATTTCATGTCCCCAGCAACTCTAGTTCTCATCCCTCGGGCCCAGAAACTGTTTCCTCAATGTGTTTGCTTACATCTCAGAAGTAATCCTAACTTTGTCCCCTGTATGCTCTACCAAATGCATGGAAATATTTTCAGCAAAGGTAAATATACAGATACAAATATCCTCTATCAAATCTATATGTACTTCTGGGTGTACTCCCACTCTCCCTCCCACACCTGTTCAGCCAGCATGTCTATTCAAGCATCTAACTATACATATCACTTTTACTGTAGGTGTGTGTGTGTGTGTGTGTCTTTATCTCTATTGGCTTTAACACTTTCAACCATCCCAGTCTTACCTCCAACATTTTTAATCAACCTTCCACGGACTGTATATCTCCTGTGTGCCCTGTCTCTTCACCGAAATTGTAGCACTTTACACTGTTTTTCCTTTGCGGAATTTCCTTCAGGTTTTATAATTCCTGCTAAATGATAGTTCTCAGGTTAGAATAATCAGAATTGTTTTATTATTTCAAGATAGGATGGAGCACTCTCATGATTAGGAACCAGGTTCCTAATGTTTCATTTGTATCACTGTTCCTCAACCCCGATTTAGATCTTTCAGTAGCCACTTTTGTGGCATTTGCTGTGTAGTCAAAGTACATATATCACATGATGAAATATTGGCAATAGATATTAATAAATCTGTTGGATGGCATGATAATCAGTATTCTATCTAGAAGTGAAATGGCAAGATAGCATCTGGCTTATTGTGGACCAATCTCTGGAAAGGATGTCAGGCTAGGTAAAGTAGATGATTAGTGAAAAAAAAGGCGGCCCTCAGCAAAATGGATGGACTCAAACCTTCGTACTGTCGTGAGGACGGCACCGGACTGAGCAATATTTAGTTCGGTTATATGAGAGTTTGTACTACTCTATAGCACCCGACAGCAACAACATAAACAAAACATGATGAATTCAACCTAGGTCACTGAATTGTACATGTAAAAATATGCTTCCTTGTCTAATATTGTGCTATCTCTTTATCTCTATCATATATATATATATGTTTATATGGATATGTGTGTGTGTGTGTGTGTATATATATATACACACACACACACACATATCCATATAAACACTATACCAGAGCTCCCTAAGTTTTCCATATTACAAGATTTTGTATCTCGATCTCAATAATGCATTCAAATTACCCAAGACACAATGTGTCAGACTATAAACTTTCTTCAAGGTTTTCATTGATCCATTTACCAAAACTTACTTAAGATTATTCAATCCATTTCTAATTTAGGTAATTAGCATGTAATGATTTCCATTTTTAATTATTCATAAGAGAACATGCCAAGTTTTCTGTTATAATACAGCTATCGCAAAACTACATCATTTACTTTATGTAGCAAACTAGTCGCAGAACAAGATTATGCCTCTTTATTTTTCTTGGTAAGCTCATTTGGATCCCATGAGTATACATGCTTCAGATTCCCTGTTCTATTAAACCATCTCTCTAATATTCCTTTAAACAACCTTGCAGAAGTTTGATGTAATGTTCACCAGTCATTAAAAAGAAATGTTTCTTGAAGTATAACATTGTATGCACTAGAATAATATCTAAACACTACAGTCAATATAACTATCACCTAAATTTACAAACCAACTAGTAAAGCTAGTGATGAAAAGTTGAAAGAATTCTACTAATTCTTTAGTCTGAAATAGATTGAACATGCAATCCAGACACATTGATAATTACTGGCAATGAGAAAGCAAAAGTTGGAAACAAAAAGGAAAAAAACGGTAGTTACAAAATGCGATCTTGGTGCTAGAGGTAAAGCTGGAGCCATCATGATAGAATTTTGTAAGAACAGCCTCCTCTTCATCGCACACACCTTGCTTCAACAACATAAACGGGAGCTGTTTTCATGGACCTCACCTGAGGGAACGCACAGGAATCAAATGGGCATCATTTAAAGATAAAATGATGGGGGAACTATCAACTAAAACAAGGTCAGGGGCCAAATGCAGAACAGACTAAAATCATTAATATGTAAATTCAGCTTGAATGTGAAGAAAATTAAAACAAATATGTAAGAGTCAAAATACGACTTCGTGACTATCTCACCTGAATCTCGAGGCCATCTCAAGAACAAATGTTAGGCATTGACCATTAATGACCAGAGCGCGGACGAGTTGTGGGATGAGGTCAAGAATATCGTACATGAAGAAAGCAAAAGGTCACTAAAAGGATAGAAAAGGAAGAGAAGATGGAAATGAATGCTTTTAAATGTATAGTAACTAACGGTAATGAAATAAATGATGAAATAAAAGATTTTGAAGAGACAATGTCAAAAGGCAGCTTGATAAAGCAAAGTATTATATGGAACTATGCAGTGACTGCGAATTAGAAGTTCTAATTCGTTTCTCCAGCTGAGTGAACTTACGTAAAAATCCGAGTCTTGAGTTGTTATCCTGAGGGCTCTATTGGTGAACTATTGAACAATGGAGTAATCCTCACAAGAAGATGGAAGGAACACCGGGAGTCACTGTACCAAAAAGAATGGTCTGACATTCAACTATTTCAAGAGGTAGCAAAGTAACAAGAAGCAATGATATCCATTGATGTTGACGGTTGAACGATTGAACTATTCTATTGCATGATATGCAAATTATGTGTCAATAAAACTTTTGAACAAAAAAGAAAATTATAAAAATATTTTAAAATAATTGATGGTAGAAGTACAGTTTTCAATGGATGTTTGATTATGCATTAGCAAAACCCAAGGCTCCAGGAATTGATGGCATAGCAGTTGAACTATTCTGGAACACGGATGCAGAGCTGCAAGCACTCACTAGTCTAGGTCAAACAATTTTAAAGGGAGCTACCAACCAATTGACTGGAAAAGACCCGTGTGGGGGTCCATTCCAAAGAAAGTTAGCCTACAGAACATGGAAATTCTTTAATGGTTTCATTATATCACACAGGTAAATGATAGCTGAAGACAATTTAAAAATGATTGCAGGAATATATCAATGGGAACTTGTCAAGAATTTAAGCATAATTCAGAAGGAATTTGCGGCCAAGTATATAATTTGCTGAAGTAAGATGGATCTTGGCTGGAAACAAGGAAATTAAAAAATATGTTTACTTGTGTTTTCTTGACTTTGGTTTTGTGGATCATAATGAACTTTGGATAATATGTTAGATAGGGTTCTCTAGAGAAACAAAACCAAGACACTAATGATTTTACATATATTCATATATATAAAACATAATAACCAGTTAATTAATCTATAAAGCAGTAAAAATGGCTCAGTGCAACTCACTTCCATGAGACAGCTAATACACTGGCAGTTCTTCAAGTCCTGAGGGCCACTGGATAGTCCTCTGTAAAGCAATTCAGGCAATCCACAGGCAGCAAACAGCAAGGCAGGTCACCAACTGACAGCCAGATGACAGGGTCTGACAGTCCCCAGCTCAAGTGACATATACTCCAGTAACATGGTGAAGCAGGTCTTGAAGGAACCTCAAACTACAGTGACACAGTCCATGGGTTAAGTGCCCCACGGGTAGTGTAGCTTTCAAATTGAGGCAGAGAACAAGCTAAGGCAGCTGCATATTTGTCCGGCCTTCAGAGAACAAGAGACCAGAGAACCAAAAAGGCTAGGCTCACTGAGCCATTTATTGCTCTGCCCTTCAATTAATCCCACATGTGTTCATTGGCCAGGTTATCACAATAAACCTTAACTATCTCAGATAACATTAAGAAGAATGTGAATTCCAAAATATTTCAATATGCTATGTAAGAACCTGTACATAGACCAAGATGCAGCTGTCTGCACAGAGCAAGGAATTATAGGAAAGTTTATGAATAGGAACAGTGTGTATCAGAAGTGTATTCATTCACTATATATATTTAATCTGCATGATAAACAAATCACACGATAAAGTGGGATATATGAATAACAATGCATCAGAGGAAGGCTCATTAACAAACTGTGAAATTTAGATGTCAAAATGTTGCTTGCTAAAATCTAGGAGGGCTTCAGGCACTTGCTACAAAGATCCTAGACTGCAGCCTTCAGTATGGGTTTCACTTCAATATAATAAATTAAGACCTTCACCACTGGATCAATAGACAGCATCATGATAAATGGAGAAAAGATTGGACTTTTCAAGGATTTCATTTTTATTGTATACACAATCACCATGCATGGAAGCAACGGTCAAGAAATCGAGTGCCGTGATGCATTGGGCAAATCTGCTACATAAGGCCTATTTAGAATGAAGGGGGAAAAACAATGCCACTTTCAGAACTGAGGTGCACCTGGTCAAGCACGTGGTCTCTTCAATTGCCTTGCATGTAAGTAACACCTTGACAATGGATGAGGCAGAGCACAGGAGCATTGATAAAAGTATGATTTTGGTGTTGGCAAAGAATATTGATAGTACCATGGACTGCCAGAAGAACAAACCAATCCGTTTTGGTGGCAGTGCAACGAGAACATTCCTTTGAAGAGAAGATGACAAGCCTTTGTCTCCTGTACTTGGCATATTATCAGGGAAGACCAGTTCCTGTGAACGGCATCATGTGGGTTAAAGTAGCATGTCCATGAATGAGACACAGATCCCAATGGGTCAACAGAGCAATAATTGTGAGGAGGGTACAAGACAAAGCAATGTTTTGTAATGTTGTCCACAGGGCCACTATGTGCCGCATGAGTCACACTGGACTCAGTGACACCTAACAACAATGACATAATTATCATATAAAATGTACTTTAGAAAGAACGTAGGTTTGTTTTGTCTTGGATGAAATAAATCAATGGCTGATATTTTTCTTCCTTTGGTCTCAGTACCCTCCAACTCTCTCACAATGTGATTTTGGCTTATTTCTCCTATATCCAAAGTGCTGCATGAAGGATCTGGACTGAGTCTAGGATCCGAGGGTCTATCTCTACATCATGCTAGTGTGCCATGGACCAAGCCAGACTAGGTCTCAATTAGTTGGCCTAAAGTCAGGGTTCACGTTCACAGTTCCAGCCCGCCTTCTAGTTCAGGATCCCTGGACGAATGTTTTATCATTGTCCTGCGTGACTAGACTTAAGACATTGCTATGGACTGTGTTTGTTGCTCACTGACAAAAGTGTATTGAGGAGACGAGTTTAGAGATTGACCCCATGTCCAATACCCTGGAGCTGTAAGCAGTTGAATAAGCATACCCAAATAGATGTCTCTGGGACTCTTCCGATGTGATCAACCCAAAGCACACAGCTGCACTCACAGAGCAGCAGCCCCGGAGGACATCTTCCAAATGAAAGATGCTGTCCACTTGAAACCTTTGTGTGCAGGTAATCAAGATAGTTACAGCTGTATAGTTTCACTTACTGCATGTGTACAATTTTTTAAAATGATGCAGAAAAGGGGGAATTATTTAGAAAACAGAAACAAGAGAGAAAGAATAAAGCAGAGATGAGAGAGAAACTGAAAAGAAAAAAAACCCACAAGCATACACAATTAAACACTTTTTAAATTTGTTTCTCCAATTGGGTCCTCAATTAATGCACCTGCAATTGCCTTAAGACAGTGACTGAAAGGATTAAGGAAAACGTGATACACCCTACCTTTTTTTATCATAATTGTATGACAGAAGTCTTGAAAAGTTGAAAAGCTGCTAAATTAGTAGTCAACCATGTCAAATAAAATATCTAAACTGTATGTCTATAAAAGAATATCTTAGCAATAAGGAACAGCAAATATGCTTCAAAACAATGCAGTCAGCAAATCTGTTTCAGGTTTTGAAATATCTAGCAATGACATTTATTAGAAAGAAACTATAATATATCAGTGATATAAAAAGCTGTCTCTTCATCAGCATTGCTTTATTATTGTCACTAATTTTATGTAAAACCCTTCAGATTCTTTGCAAAACACCTGCGGAAGCAGAGAAATATAGTGAGTACTTGCATCCGG
>NW_022111300.1:24647764-24650135 GCF_000313985.2 Echinops telfairi | reverse complement strand
GGCTACATTTCTCTTTGTACTTCCCATTCATGCATCCATCCATTCATCCATTCATCAAGCCCTGTTTATTCTATCAGATTACTTGAAAATTTCATGTTATAGATGAATCTGCTTCAAGGTCAGATATGATGGCATTATAGCTCAGTAAAATGTGGAAATAGAATAAGAAAGGCCATTTTCTCATTCTCTCTTCTGCTGCACTCGATTAGTTTTATATGTTGATTGATTTTTGGTGGTAAGTTCAGTCGATTTCAATGAATTTCACTCAGCCAAGGTTGACCAGATTAAGGCCCAAAATTGTTTACTCATATCACCTTTTCTGTTCTCGCTTCTGGATTTTCTAATTCATATGTTCAGAAGCCATTTTATTTGTGCATGTATGTATATAGACACTACATGTGCCTACATGTATTCACAATCCTAAGTGAATTAACTATTCTTTCTTTATTGATTCTTATTTGCATTGTAATGTTAAATAATGGTACTTTAATTTTACTTCTTCAGATAAGCTGTGTGCTTGAGAAAACCATAAAACAATGAAACCTCATGAATATTTATATCGATGACTACTCAGCATTATAGTCATAATCTCTGGAACTAGTTCTCACCAGTTCAGAATTAATTATCAAGTTCGTTTTTAATTGCATTCTTCTAAATTACAAACCCCCCCTCCCCTTAAAAAAAAGACTATAATGAATTATCTGGTAAGTACTTTACTGGGACTAATGCGTCTAGGAGAGCTTTCTAAAATCCCATTCTTAACGTCTAATAACCAAATGAAGGCATATGATCCCAAACCAGCATTCTAATCCTTGTTATCCAATGTATTAGACATTTTCGGCTGCTTCTTGGGGTTTAATATATTTCATTTTCACTCAAGATTCAGTAAGAATTTAATTGAGTTTGGGGAACTTTTTTATTAAAAAGTAAACCCTAAAGACTCATTGTTTTCCTTTCTTATACTTAGAAGTCAGAAATAGCATGCAAAGAGGAGAATTTTATGGGACAATCTATTAAAAGAAATTTTAAAGATGTGTTTAGCAAAATGAGACAAAAGTTTAAGGGGGAGAATCTTGATATATTTCATTTTAAGAAAGTGAGACCCACCAAAAAACTTGCGAATAAAAACATTAACTTGTAGGAAAGAAAATCACTAATATTCCTGCTATAAAATTGTATAGCACCTTACTCGATATACTGTAGCATGACTAATAAAAAGGATCATTAAAACTTTAGTGGGTAAAACTTTTAGAGACATATTTATTCCATAGGTAAATACAGAATCTATTATATGTGCAAAGTCTTTACTGTAATTGTAAATGAAGAAATATAAAAACCAGGATTGCATTTGAGTCTGATGGCAGAGCCACAGGCATTTGTTCCCAGAATATTATTTCATACACTGTGTTGAAAGGCAAAAGAAAACTAAGGTGAAGAGAAATCCAGTATCATTAGGAAGCCAAAATGTTTAAGTAGACATCCTGGAGCATATAACTCCCATTGAGGCACCCATGAAATCCTTGATTCAACTAGATTTCAAGTTGGTTTGTTTCAAAAATTATTTTATTGGGGGCTCTTACAACTCTTATCACAATCCATACATCCATTCATTGTGTTGATCACATTTGTACATTTGTTGCCATCATCATTTACAAAACATGTTCTTTCTTCTTGAGCCCTTGGGATCAGCTCATTTTCCCCACCCGCCTCCCTCTGCCATGAACCCTAGATAATTTATCTTTTTTTTCATGTCTTACACAGACCACAGTCTCCCTTCACCCATTTTTCTGTTGTCCATCCCCCTGAGAGGGGGGTACATGTTGATCATTGTGATTAGATCCTCGTTTCTGGACCCACCTTCCCCTTATTAGTCCTGAAGGGTTTGTTTATCTGTCCTGGAGTCCCTGTGTTTTGAGTTTTTATCTGTATCAGTGTCATGCTCTGCATTTGTAAGGTAGAATTAGGGTCATGATAGAGGGGTAGAGGAAGTATTAAAGAACTATAGGAAAGTTGTATGTTTCATTTGTACTATACTGCACACTGACTGGCTCATCTCTTCCTTGTGACCCTTCTGTGAGGGGATGTCCAATTTTCTACTGATGGGCTTTGGGTCTCCACTTCGCACTCCCCCACATTCACATCGATATAATTTTTTGTTCTGGGTCTTTGATGCCTGATAACCTCATCAACACCTCATGATCACACAGGCTGGTGTGCTTCTTCCATGTGGACTTGGTTGCTTCTCAGCTAGATGGCCACTTGTTTATCAAGCTTTTAAGACCCCTAATGCTATCTCTTTTGATAGCCAGGCACCATCAACTTTCTTCACCACATTGGCTTATGCACCCATTTTGTCTTCCACAATCATGTC
>NW_022111300.1:24645312-24647297 GCF_000313985.2 Echinops telfairi | reverse complement strand
GCATCAATGGATCAATATAGAATCTGGAAGATGAGTACAATCCAGAGAAAGCCCTAAAAGAGAAGCCTGCATAAAACAATTTAAATGCCTCTACTTTTAAGCAGAAACCATGATCTTAAATAATTGAATGCTTTATTAAAGCATTACAAATGGATTAATATATCAATCAGAACATTCATTATGCTTTAATTCTTAGGAAGAATACGAGGTCACTGAAAATGACACACGTTATCTTTGGCTTTAGTGAGCTTACTGTATGGCTTGCAGATGAGTGGTCTGCCCGTTGTAAAAAGTTCTACACACATGGGGTCCCCATGAGTGGGAATTGACCCAACAGAACTAACAAAAACAAAAATCCCCTCCAGATTTTTAAAAACCTTTTAGAGATACCACAGTTTCACTAGAGTGCTTCCAGGACCTAGCACAATGCTGATCACCTATAAGACACATGATATATGATATATATTCGATGACTGAGTAAAGAAATAAAATATAAGGGTTGTCCCAAATCAGCAGCTAAATGCTTTTGTCAGGTAGTGATTATGAATTGGGCTACTACCTGCAAGGTCCACAGTTCAAAACCACCAGTTTCTCTGAGGGAGAAAGATGAGGCTTTACATTTCTGTGAAGAGTTGCAGTCTCAGAAACGCATATGCGTAGCTCTATTCTGTCCTCAAATTCACTGTGAGTCAGAATTGACTGGATAGCAGTGAATTTTGGTGTTTGAATTTATTCATATAAAAACCAGACAGAGGGAAAATATTGGCATGAAAGTATGAGAGAGCTTCAAAAAGCTCATAGTAAAATGGAAATAAAAGATAATTAAATTTTACCCTGAACTTTTGAGGCCCCTTGATATATTCAGAAGCCCTGGTGGCAACGAGGTTTACATGTTGCCTGACAATCGCATGGTCAGCAATTGGAATCTACCTGCACATCTGAGGGAGAAATATGAGACCTTCTTCACCTGTAAAAACTTGCAGTATTGGAAACCCAAAGGGGCAGTTCTACTGTGTCCTGTAAGGTCACAATGAGTTTAAATTGTCTCAGTGGCTTTGAAATTTTTGTTTGTTTATTCATATATTCTACGTCATTCTGTTTTATTGCTGGTAGCTTTTGAAGATTTTTGCCCCACAAAATGTTCATTTTCTACTTCTTAGGAAAAGCTTTATGAGTTCACTGACAATGTGATAATGACCCTCACCATCTTTTGGTTCATGAGCTCCGTGCACGGCTTGTTGATGGATGGTCTGCCCACCAGGAGCAGGCTAACGGCTCGTGGAGCTGTACTTGCCAGCAGGGCAAACTCTTGTCTTCATATCATTTATATTACAGCAATATGGAGAGAGGATTAGATTTTTTTAAGAGAATCCCATTATTGTTGTTGCTGATTTTCTGCTTTCTGACCCCAAAGTGGTGAGACTAGACTATTGCATCATTGTAACTCCTTTTAAAGTCACTTCGGCCAAAGAGAAAGGTGCCAAAAGGGCACAGACTCAGATTAACATGTTTCACTCCACTTCTTTTGTAAAGGTGGCTGAAATCCTTATTGAGAGCTTTCATTCATCTGTTGCACCGGTCCCATTACTGTCCAAATCAGGCACAGTCGCTGGCATCTGAGCTCTATGATGTATTTCTTTTCAAATAAAATTTTAGAGCATGTCACTGTTTTGTGTCACAATTATTACATAATATATTAGACACAGTGGTGCTTCAGCCATTATTAAACACCGAGCAAGTGTTCAATTAGGAAAGCATCACATATAGCATATGACACAGCATGTGCTTTTAATCCTACTGCGTTAGAGCCATTACCAAAGGGACAAGGTAGTTGTGACATGTTGCTCTTATAACTCCATTTACATCAAGTCAATTCGGATGCATAGTAATCCTGTGGGACTGAGTAGAACTGCCTTTTGGGGTTTCAGAGACTTTAAGTCTTCATAGGAACAGACAGACTTATCTTTCTCCTGTGGAGCAACTAG
>NW_022111300.1:24642918-24644088 GCF_000313985.2 Echinops telfairi | reverse complement strand
GTTATCCACTGTTGACACACACCTATGAGAAAGTGAATGATGAAAAAACTAGAGCTCAGAAGTCCGTGAAATCATCTCCTTTATATATCCTCTTATAGGGGCTATCTCTCATAACCTGGTGTCTTTAGTTTGAGTTCAATCCACATGTCACCTTAGGTGGATATATGATTCCCTCGGCTCTGTGTAATGCTCCTTCCTGATGCACGCCAGCGCAATCACTCAGGATGAGTAAACTGGGCATTGATTTGGGGATAATAAGCTCCCCAGCCTTGTGCACATTCTCTATAGCTGTCCTCTTAGCTCCAACACCAATCTGAACTCATATCCTTATTTTTACTGTTGGTTTGGTCCTGTGTTTTTGCCACATTGTTTTCCAGTTTCTTCTTATCTTTTTGACCATGCTATTCTGAGTACACCTCTCCTACTACAGGAGTGGAAACTAAACTGTGAAGGATAAGAATCACAAGTAGTCTATTTCCTTACAATTAAAAATTAAATTCTCATGAGATGGTGCATTTAACTTTGGTTACATCTACAAAGTTAGGAATGAATAAAATAAAAACATTCTTGAGAGGGCAATGCCTATAGAAAGAACTGTCTTCCCATCAAATATCAGACTGCAGACCTCTAAGGTGCTCTTGGATTCTTAATGAACATTCCTGGAATCCCGTAGCCAGACTAGAGAATGTGAATTTACAGACTGAATTGTGCTGTACCTCCACTCCAGATTAGTTGGTATATGTACGCAGAATCCTAGTGAATTTAACAAGCATTTAGCTGCTTGTTAAAATCAGGCTTCTGGAACTTTAATTAACAATTGACTTGTCAGTAGTTTTATTTTATTTGAGACTCTGACTTTTCATTTGAGGGCAAATTATGCTCATCATTTGACCAAACTTCAACTGAAGTTATCTGAGGTCAGCATCCAATTGTGGCATTTTTTCATACCATGTCAAACTGATGTGATGCATATTTCTCCATGGTTTTGTACAAATAGACCTTTGTATTTTTGATGTTCACTGAACCTGTCCCGCTTGATAGAAAGTATATACCAAGCCATATAAATATTGAATTATAGTAAAAGAAAAATGTAGAATGTTTTGCTGTGATGCTATAAGTGAATTGAAAAAGTACATCACAGAAAAGAAGAAAGTAATCTCTATGGCCTGA
>NW_022111300.1:24639400-24641502 GCF_000313985.2 Echinops telfairi | reverse complement strand
GCAGCAGAAACCTAGGGACTAGGTGACTGGGTTGAGAACCAGAGAGAGAGATGCCTGCCAGCATGACATAGAACAGGCATCGGGGCAAAAAGAACTGCGTCATACACCTGTTAGCTTCCTTGAAAAAACCCGCAATGTTGTCTAAGAATTCTGTGATCATTACAGGGAATTATTGAACCCTGTCAAGAAGCAAAGGAAGAACTGTGGGACAGATGATAGGTGTCAGAGTATGGTAAAGAATGATGGAAGATGGCCTGGCTCCTGCCTTATAACAATGTGTCTTGACTGGTATGGTGTTCAATTCTTCTTCTGCTTACTAAAACTAGAGGAAATCTGATGTAGCACTTGCCACATTTCCTCAATATAAATATATATATTCAAAATGACAAAGCAAGTAACTGATGCTTCTTGAATATTAAAGGAATTGTGAAGGAAATGCAGATACACAATATTCATGGATAGAAAATTCTAATCCATATTATCTGTAAATTTCTAAAGTCAATGAAGTCTGAATAACAGTTTCAATACAAATGGCATGGTTATTGCCATTTTTATTTCCAAATGTATATTTAAAATGAACAAAAAATAGCTTTGTGACACTGGAAAATATAGATGGAAAAACTTGTTTTACTAAATGTCGTTTTAAGTATATTATAATTAAGATATTTTAATGTAGTACAGATATAGATAGATAATTCAATGAAGTTTTTATGATTGAGATGTAAATGTCAAGTAGGGAAAGGAGAAAGCAGTCAATAAATAATTGAGAAAATTGTATATGCACATGTAAATAATTAGATTACTTAGCGCCATATCCAAAAGCCCATTATGTATGGGTTAAAGTCCTAATCATAAATGCAAATAGTAATTATTTTAGATCATAAAATTGTAAATTATTTATCCTAGAAGACACCAAAATTATTATCCCAAAAAGAAAATATTGATAAATGCAATTATACTGTAATTGAAAATGCCTAACCATCTAAAGACATCCTAAAGAGAATGGTAAAAAACCATTCGCTTTGGGAAGAATTCATTTGTATATATAGAAACTGGAAAGTTCTTCTCATCTCACTCTCACTGGGTGGTTTCCAACTCGTAGCGATGCTGGGAGAGAGAGTGCGACTACCCTGTCGGTTTCGGATACTGCCAATCTTCACGGGAATAAAAAGTAGCATTTCTTTCTGCGGAGCAGCTGGTAGTTTCAACTGATCATGCAGTTAGCAATTCAGGGCAAAACGCACTTTGCCACCAAGGGTCCTGGGAAAAGGTTTGTTATTCAAAATATATGAAGTAGTCTCACCAACCTTACACAGAAAATAGTTTAATAAAAACGGGGAAAAGATACAAACTCTTAAAACAACAGTAATTTATGTAGAAAAAGGCAATATTACCATTAATTAAGAATCTAAGACCAAAATGAAATGTCATTTGATACCTATAATAATGGCAAAAATACATAAATTAATTAATTAAAACCAAAAGTCTGAAAATGTTAATTGTCGACAAGTCTATGAAAACACCAACCCAAAATATCTAACTTAAAATCACACTGACTCAGGCACACTTATACATTGCTTGTTTAATAAACAAAGGGTTAGTAGTTTTAACTCGCAGCTACTGCACCCGATGTAGCAGTCTGATTCTGTCACGATATACAACCTTAGATAATCTTTAGGGTAGTTCTACTCTGCCCTCCAGGGCTGCCGTGAGTTGAATTCTACTTGATAGCATTTTGGGTTTTTATACACTGCTATTGGGCATTTAAGTTCATGCTTCACCTAAGAAAACTATTAACACCATAGCATAAGGTCTTTATCCTATTTTGTTCATTTGTTGTGTAACATTGTGCTGGTTCTGGTTCATAAAATAAACCCACTGCTATAAAATCCACTACAACTCTCATAGAGAGCCTATTGGATGGAGTAAAACTGCTAATTTAGAGTTTCTAACACTATAAATCTTTAGGGACCCAAAAGTCTCATGGGTTCAAACCACTAATGTTGTAATTAGCAGTTCAATGGTTAACACCTCCCCAAGGTGACTTACTTCTGATTTATAGTGACCCTATATAAAAATGTAAGTTTTCTCTGCTTGGTTTT
>NW_022111300.1:24637314-24638416 GCF_000313985.2 Echinops telfairi | reverse complement strand
TGATAGGATTTTGAAAACCCAATAACTTGTTCATAGCAATTTTTTTCATCAATACAAAGGTGACTATACACCTGGACTTCCCCAGATGGAATACACAGAATCAAACAGGCTACATCTGGGAGAGAGATGATGGACAAGCTCAATATCAGCAGCTAAAACAAGGCCAGTTGTTGACTGTGGAACAGATGATCAATTGCTCATATGTAATTTCAGGATAAAGCTGAAAAATATTTTAAAAGTCCATGAGAGCCAAAATATGACCTTCAATCTATCCCACCTGAATTCTGAGGACATCTCAAGAACAGACTTTATGCATTGAACACTAATGACCGAAGACCTGATGAATTGTGGGTGGACACTTATACCACTATTCATGAAGCAAACAAAAAGGTCATTTAAAGACAGGAAAGAAAGAAAAGGTCAGGATGGGTTTCAGATAAGACTCTGAAATGTTCTCTTAGTCATAAAGTAGCTATAGCAACTGGAACAAAGGATGAAGTCAAGGAGCTGAATAGAAAATGTCAAAGGGCAACTTGCAAAGTCCAAGCCAAATATTGTAATGAAATCTCCAAAGACCTGAAATTAGAAAACCCAAAGCAAAGAACATGATCAGAGTATCTTAAACTGAAAGAACTCAAGAAAATATTCAAGCCTTGAATTACAATAATGAAAGGCACTGTGGGTAAAATACTGAATGATGCAGGAAGCATCAAAAGAAGATGGAACTGTTACAGAGTCACTGCACCAAAAAGAAATACATGACATTCCGCCATTTCAAAGACTGTCATATGGACAAGAACCAATGGTGCTGAAGGAAGAAGCTCAAATAAACGTCAGGACTTCCGGGAACACCAGTTGAAATAGTTCAACTGCTTGCTGAAGCACTGGAAGCACCCACTCGTCTATGCTAGAACATTTGGAAGATGGGTACTTGGCCAACTGTCTGGAAGAGATTCATATATGTACAAAAAATTACTCAAATTATACAACAGTATTACTGATATAACAGGCAAGTTTAATTTTACTGAAGATCATTGAAGAAAGATTGCATCAGTACATTTCCAGGGAGCTGCAAGTGGTTCATGCTGGATTGAGAAGGGAG
>NW_022111300.1:24632189-24635940 GCF_000313985.2 Echinops telfairi | reverse complement strand
TTATTGGCATATGCTATTTAAAAAGTCTTTGATATGTGCATCAGAAGTCATGGCCAATTATACTTTCTATGCAACACTTATAATAAGCACAAAACCCTGTAACAATCTAACAGTGTACCAATAAGACATTGTGCCATTTTCAAACTTTATAATGATACACTGTATGTGTGACAAAATGAATTGTAGTTATTGCTCTCACCAGGAATAAATCTCATGACAATAATATTGGATTAAAAAAACATATTGGAATCACATACATAAATGCCTTCCATTAAGGATATCGTGGACATTAAGAATGACAGATGTCTGTATATATCTGTGTGTGTGTATTGAAACATATTTTGTACACAAATCACAGGGATTAAAGAGGGATTCTCCTCTAAGATTGCTATAATGTGGCACTCCACTACATATGTTACAGGCACACTCATATCCATTAATATACTTAAGGTAGAGTGCTAACATTTTAATCAAAATCTAGTCTCAAGAAATAGATTATAATATCATCAATTAAATGAAATGAGGTTGCTGCTATCTTTCTTTGTAGCATTTATGTTTCAAATCTTATGAGACTCTTTAGATGTCTCAAAAATGGCCAAAGGGTGTTTTTCATTGCAACCTGACTCATATGCCCACAGGTATATAGCCCAAAGGATTTTTGTCTCTTACCCGAAGAAGAAATGAATGAAAGCTATAGCACTTTCCTTTCCATCTTCCCCTTCAGATGAGGTAATAGACAACCAACGCCATTCGCTGACATTGACCCTATGTAGCATAGTGAGTAGTAGAAACACGAGTAAGTCACTGTTCCATTGAACCATATGTCAGTATTTATTTATAGTAATACCTTACTAAAAGGTTTAGAAAGGTCCCTTATTGGCAGAGCTTGGTGTATTCTGCCCTTGTCAAAATAGCCATCAACAATTTTAGAAGCATGGATATTTGAAGGAAACATTGTCATCACCAATTTATTAGCAGATGAGTGGGAATTGACTCACAAACAAAGAGTTTTGTTTGTTTCCTTACTTGTGTGCTTGAGCTGGGAGGCTGAACCCTGACTCCAATTTTCTACTGTTTCCCTAGACTTGAGCACAGTAGCATTTCCCCCCTCACATGTGTCCTTTGCATAAGCGTGTTGGACAAGGCAATACTCTCCAGCAGACAGGCAGATTAACTCCCAGTGGTAGCTATCATTTTCTTAATGATAAAAACCCTTTGGGGGCTAATTTATACATCATCTGTTTATGGCATTGGAATCCTTCCTAAACATTTCAAAGGGCATTCTCATACAAACACAACACCTGAAGCAAAGCTTTGCACATGCAATAAAGGAAGTCAGAATCAACTCAGGGGCAATTGGTTTGGTTTGGGGTTTACATTCCATGAGATGTAAACCACAATCGTATGGACTGAGAAAACAAGTAACATATATTAATTAATCACCTTAAACAATCTACAGAGTTTAAGTTACAGGTTTAATTTTTTATAATATCGGAAAAACTGAATAATGAAGCATTATAACCCACATAGTTATTAGAAAAAACAACTAATATGTATTAAGCATTATTCTGTGTTGCATTCTGGAATGATTTACAGAGATGATGTATGCTGGGTGGGATTGGCAAGAAGAGTGAGTTAAATAGAAACCCTGATAGGGAGAAAGCAGCCCAGTGGTTAAACACTAGGCTGCTGACGAAAAGATTGATGTGTTAGTCTGCTTCTATAAAGGTTTGCAGTCTTGAAAACGTGAAGCATAGCTACTCTGTTTTATAGGAAATCAACCCAATAGCAAAGGATAGTGGGTGAGTCGGGTGAGGAGGATGAAGGGTCTTGAAAGTGAGGGACACAATGCAAAAAGAGAGCATGCACAGGAACTGACGGATTCCGGCTCATGGTGACTCCGAGTGCAGAGTCACTGCTCCGTAGGGTTCTCCAGAGTCCTGAGGCCATAGCGGTACAAGTTGGGTTGCTGACCACAAGGTCTGTAGTTTGAAATCATCAGTTGATCCATGGGAGAAAGATGAGGCCTTCCATTCCTGTAAAGAGCTACAGACTCAGAAATTCACAGAGAAGGGTCTACCCTGTCCTGCAGGGTGACTATGAGTTAGCATCAACTCGATGGCAGCAAGCCAGTGACCTTTCACAGTTGAGGGGGAGGCCTGCCTGGAGAGGTATCTCTGGGTAGGTTGAAATCCTCAAACTTTTGGTTAGTAGTGGTGCCTAACCCGCTGTCCCGTCCAAGGATTCCTCTATGTCTGAAAAGTCAACAACAAAAACAAACGCATATGCGGCCATGGAATCAATTCTGACTCGTAGCGACTATATAGGGACTGTATACAACAATGCAGGACTCCCTTTTTTAGGTTTGCAAGCCTGTAAATCCTTAAGGGAGCAGAAAACATCATCCTTCTTCTCCCACAAGTTGCTAATACTATGGTTAGCAGCCCAACATGTACCCTACTATGCCACTAGGATTCCTTTATGTCAGATAAGAATCTCAAAAGTCAATGTCATTAATTTAAACCCTTAGAAATAGAAATCGCCATGAGGCAGTTGTTGAGTAGTTAAGAGGTAGCTTCCTGGGTGTGACAATAAGAGAACTATTCAAATATAAGAGTTTTGGGGAAGCCAACATTTTAAGTTCCCACACGACTCAACTCCTCAATATTTTTGTAGACATAGCGCTAGAAAAGAGGAGGGAAAGATTCAGTATTGAGCCTGAGAGGAAGAGAGTGAACACGGAAAAAAAGCCAAGAGAATGCTTGCTAAATGTGGATGGTGGCTCCGAAATAAGTTTAGTCCAAGCAGAAATCAATAAAGGCAATCATGTACAATCAACACTTATGTGGATTTAAGTCATGTGATTCAATAGCTTAAAATAGAGTTGGATTTGACCAGATGGAATCTTTCTGAGCAGCAGTTTAAGTGCAAGAATGCTTTACTTAAAGGAGCTTTCACTGAGGTATCCCTGGCTGACAGAATTTTGCAGCAAGTGAGGCAGAATTTAGACCACAGCAGAGCTGAAAGCAGAAATGAGTTTTCTATAATGAGGGTTTTAAGAATAGATGCAAATTTTACACAGATAGATACCTATATATAATTTACACCTCCTCACAAAAGCATGCTAATTTAGTTGATGGTATGAAATGCAAACCTTCCATTTAATTCACAATTGAAAAGGTGTGTGTGGGGCGGGGGACTTTGCACATACACATACACACACATACAGGTGGCAATGTCAGGTAAGTTAGCAGTTCAAACCCACCAGCAACTTTGCAGGATAAAGATGAGGCTATTTGCTCCTAGAATGATTTACAGAGTCAGAAATTCAATGTAGGGTCACTGTGAATTTGAATCAAATTGATGGTAGTGTTTATGAGTACAGTAATAATAATAATAATAAATCATATATAATACCTACACAAAAGAATAAGTCAAAAAGTGTTGGTACTAAAGTACCATTTAAAACTTGCCAAGATTTTTTTAAATACTTTTACTGGGGCTCTTACATCTCTTATCACAATCCATTCAATCCAGTGTGTCAAGCACATTTGCACGTATGCCGCCATCATCATTTTCAAAACATTCTCTTCCCACTTGAGCTCTGGATATCAGCTCCCCATTTCTTCCCCCTACCTCTCACACCACCCCTCCCTCATGAACCCTTGATAAGTTATAGATTTTTTTTTCAGTGTCTTATATCATCCTCCATGGCCCCTCGCCCACTTTTCCATTACTCATCCCCTTGGGA
>NW_022111300.1:24628798-24630114 GCF_000313985.2 Echinops telfairi | reverse complement strand
TCCTTTGACTTTCCTCTTGTCCCACTATCATCCTCAGCCTTCATTTGGGTTTCAGTAATTCCTCTTGGTTATATTACCCTTGATCATGTCTTTCCAGCCCTCCTACACCCTCCTCATCACCGATTTGGATCACTTGTTGTTCCCTTGTCCCTGGGTTTGTTAACACCACTTCCTTTCCTCCCACCTCCCTCTCTGCCATGTCTCCCCGGAACCATAGGTCTCCTTGTTTTCTCCTCCTGATTGTTCATCCAGCCTATCTTTATTTAGACAGACTTGTGGAGAGCAAATATTTTTGAGAATGATGAGGGCAATGAATGTACAAATGTGCTTTGCACAATGGATGGATGGATTATGATAAGAGTTGTATGAGCCCCCAATAAAATGATTTAAAAAATGTAAAGGTAATTTATGTAGCATGGGGTGGGGCGAATGTCTTTTAAGTCAGCACTAATATCAACTTTTTCAGAAAACTCAAATGGATACCTTCTCAAATCATTGAAGCTATGCAAAAGGTTTCTAGAAATGCTGCCCCACCTAAAATGACAGGATTTAGATGGATGTAGTGTTTTAAGCAAGGTCCGGAAGACCTCTAAGTTAAGCCAAGAAAGAGAAGATTGTCATCTTCAGCAAATGAACACATTCTAGCTAACATCCAGAAACTGGTAGAAGAGGACTGTAGAATTGAAGTTCAGATCCCACATGGAAATATTAAAGTCATCAAGGATTTAATTTCTAATTTTCAATTTTAAGAGAACTATTCCTTAGCAAGCTTTTGATTTTGTATGTGAAAAGATTTTAGTAAATCAGCTATCTCACAGAGTTGATCTTTTCACCAGGTCTTTAAGCATGATCAATGTCAATAAAGACAGTAGTAGGCAATGAATCTTAACTGCGAATGATAGATTTTCCTAATGAAGATAGGATGGTAATGGGGGCTTATAATGAAGAGATTCTAAGAATTTTTTTAAATGCATGGGTAAGAAATGGGACAGGAAAGTTGTGCCCAGAGTTTTCTTTCACCCAACAGTGTAATTGCTCTCCCTCTAAAGGTAGCAAGGGCGGATCTATAACAATTAATTGGAGAATCTTATCTCCAACCCGACAGCCTGGATCTCATTCCTTCTGACATCTTTTTGCCCTAAAACTCAAAGAGCATTCAGAGGGAGCATGTTTTAAGGTCCTTGAGGATTCCAAAGTTGCCATTCTAATGTAGTATAAGTTGCAGGACGCAGAATTCTTCAGGGAAGTTTTAAAGAGCTGGAGCAACAACTTTCAGAAATGTACAGAATTAGATGGAGGTTATGTCAAGAAAAAAA
>NW_022111300.1:24622642-24627844 GCF_000313985.2 Echinops telfairi | reverse complement strand
AGTTAACAACCTGCAATATGCAGATGAGAGACCCTTGCTTGCTGAAAGCTAGGGGGACTTGATGTATGTATGATGAAGGTAAAGACTACATCCTCCAATAGGGATTAAAACTAAATAAGTTTTAAAATTCTCACAACTGTACCAATAAACAACATCATGACACACGAGAAAATATTGAAGCTGTCAGGCTTTCATTTATCATGGATCCACAATGAATGCACATGGAAGCAACAATGAAGAAATCAAACAATGTGTTGCATGGATCAAATATACAAAGCAAAACCTCTTTAAAGTATTAAAGAGCAAAGATATCATTTTGAGAGATATCTCAGACCAAGCCAGGGTATTTGCAATGGTCACGTAGGTATGTGGAAGCCGGACAATGAATAAAGACTCAAGAAGAATCGATGCATTTGAATTATGATTCTGGTACTAATATTGAAAATACCATGAGCTATTAGAAGAACAAACAAATCTGATGGAAGAATTATAGCCAGAATGTTACTTATAAGCAGGGATGGCTTCCTCCCATGCGTTTTGAACATGTTATCAGGAGGGGGACAAGTTCCTGGAAAAGGAGATCCTGCTTGTTAAAGTAGACGGTCAGTCAAAAAGAAAAAGATATTCAATCAAATAGAATTATATGGTGACTGCGACATAACAATTGTGAGAATGGCTCAGGACTGGGCAATGTTTTATTTTGTTTTACATGGTGTCATTGTGGATCCAAACAGACTCAATGAAACCTTGGATATATACATCAAAGTATTCTCCATTTCTAATACTTAATATATACAATTCAGTGGTATTTATTAGGTTCACCATTTTGTACAATTATAATGAATATTTATACAATACAAAATTCTTTTCATTAACTTAAACAGACACACCACTTGTCTCTCACTTTGTCACACTGTGGTGGCTTGTGTGTTGTTAGTATTTTTAGTAAAATTTCCAGACTAAAACAGATTAGGAAGAAGGAAGAGATGGACCACTTTTTAAAAGTTAAACACTAAAAAACATATAATAAGTAATGACCCTTTTCTGATATAGTGACAGAAAATGAACCCCTCGGGTTGGAAGACACTCAAAAATGATTGGTGAAGAGCTACCTTCTCAAATTACAGTCATCCTTAATGACATGGATAAAACAATTCTGAGATTTTCACTTGTTGATGTAGCATGACTCAAAAATGAGAACAACTGCAAATATTCATTAATAATCAGAATGTGAAATACATACATATGAATGTAGGAAAATTAGAAATCATCAAAATTAAAATGAAATTAATAAAAATTGATGTTGTAGGCATAAGTGAACTGAAATGGACTGGTGTTGGCCATTTTGAATCTGCCAAATATGTATTTTATCATACCAGGAATTACAAATGTAAGAGATATGATGCTAATTGGCCATTTACATAATTGGATGAGGAATATTCTATCCAAATGTTTTGTCATGTTTTAGTTGGGTTATTGACTTGTAATTTTTCTTTATATATTCTGGATATTAAATCCTTATCAATTATATGCTTGCCTAATATTTTCTCCTGATTTCTAGATTGCCTTTTCATTTTTTTATGAAGTACTTTTTTGTACAAGATTTTAATATTGATGTAATTTAATATGCCTTATATCTTATTTTGACATTGGTTGTCAACTCTATTGCCAAATCTAGATTCTGGAACATGACCGAAGTTTTGTTCTATTTTGATATTTTTTAAAGGTATTTATTATTTTAGTTTTTATGCGTAAGTTATATACTCCCTTTTGAGTCCATTTTTGTGTATGCTTTGAGATATGAGTCCAAATTCATTATTTTGCTAGTAGAGATTCACTTGTCTCAGCACAAATTTGTTGAAAAGACTCTTCTTTCCAGGTGGTGAGACTTAGTCTCATTTTCTTTAGACATGCTATCAGGAAGGACCAGTTCCAGGAGAAGGGCACCATGCTTGATAAAATAGACGTCCACTGAAAAAGAAGACCCTTCATGATACGGGTTGGTATTGGCTGTAACAATGGGCTGAATCATAACAACAATTTCCTTTCTTTTTTTAATTTAAACATTTATTTCATTTAGTGTATTTCTAAAACTAAAATTATTCTTTTTTTTAAATCATGTTATTGGGGGCTCCTACAATGCTTATCACAATCCATACATCCATCCATTGTGTCAAGCACACTTGCAAACTTGTTGCCATCATCATTCTCAAAACATCTGCTTTCCACTAGAGCCTCTGGCATCAGCCCCTTATTTTTACCTGCTTCCTCCCTGTGTACCCCTCCCTCATGAACCCTCGATAATTTACAAGTCACCATGATTTTGTCATATCTTACACTGTCCAATGTCCCCACTGACCCACCCCTCCATTGACCGACCTCCAGAGAGGAAGTCATATGTAGATGCTTAAAAACAAAAATGTTTGAAAGCTCAAATAATAAATTTACTTAATCTTGACTTTTATTCAAATCTGCTTTATGTCTAGTACATGGTCTAACTTGCTAACAGTTCTGTATGTGTTTGAAAAGGCACTATTTTCTCCTTTTTGGGGGGTGGAAAATTCTGTAGAAAGAACCTATACTAAGGCAGTTAGTTGTATTGCTTAAATCTTCCATACCAATACAGATTTTCTGTCCAATTATTCAATCAAATATTGAGATCTGAGTATTGAAATGTCTGATCCCAAATTTTAATTTGTCTATTTCTACTTGAAGTTTTATTGCTCTTTGCTACATATATTTTGGGGCTCTCTTATTGGCCTCATAAATGTTTATGATTTTTATGCTCTCTTGATGAACTGACCTTTATTACCATCCAGTAAACCTTTGTCCCTGGCTGGCAATACTTTAGCTGTGAAGTCTTTTTTGATACATAGTTAAACTCAAGTCATTCCTTTTTCTTTAATTGTTATTGGCATAGGATGTAGGCAGTCCTCTGGGTATGAATATCTGACTAATATAAAACACATCATTATGAATGAAACCCCACAATGTCTATTATATCATGCAGACATTCCTTTGTGACATGCATCAAACCATTATTAATACTGTTATTGCATTATGTTAAAGATGATTTGTTATCTGGAATTATCATCTTATTATTTTAATTACAGTAAGTCCAAAGTATTGCTAAAAATCATGACTTTCATTTTTTTAAATGTGAGGCTACTGTTTCTCTACATGATCCCCATATAAGTTTACAAAATTCTACAAATGGTCTTTCCATTTCTCTATGCTTTCTCCAAAGAAACCTACAGGCTTTGATTTACACAATGCCAAGATGACAGTTTGAACCTACTCATGGGAAAAAAGCTTATATTCCTTTAAGTGTTCTTTTGGTTTGAGAAACAAAAAGAAATTCCAAAGGGCAAGATCAGTGCCATAGGGTGATAAGTTTTCTAATAAAATTCTCGTAGGACAACTTTTGCTACTTGGAAGGATGTAGAACTGCATTATCATGATGAGGTTCTTTTTTTAAACCCTTGTTGCAATTTATGTGGTCTTTTTCTCATCAATGCAGTTTTCAATCTTTCTAAGACTTCTTCCTAATATGCCTCTGTGATTGCCCTTGGTCCTTCAAGAAAATCTATTGAGATTATCCTTTTGGAATTCTCCAAAACAGTCTCCATAACTTTCTGAGTTAATCTCACTGGCTTGATTTTAACTGGGGCCCTGGAACCCATCAGAAGCCATGGTTCAGAGTGAACCTTTCTTTTTAACACCTCTTAATGGTATTAAGATGTTTATTATTGAGAAAATTATTCTGCATCAACCACAGAGCACGGAGACGTGTTTAAATATTTTGAAATACATCCATGAATCAGAACTATAAGCAGTATGTTTTGACTTAATATTGTATGTTGATAAAAAGAAAGGTCCACTATATAACATAAACTGAGAAAAACATTTGACTCTGTGGCATTTGGTATGAATTGAACCTGAGTGTTGCAATTTATATATAAATTTGACTTCAGACAAACTTAAGACAAAATACTTTCATAATCCAGGGATTGCTGGTTTTTGTTTTCCATTTTTTTACATATAACTCTGCGTATCTTTTAAAATAAGTTTCTTGCAGACAGCATGCAGTTGGGTTGTAGGTAGTTTATCATCCCATCTGGAAAATGCTTTTATTGGGTTGTTTTGACAATTTGTATTTCATAGGGGTTTTATACATTGTTCAAACTTATCATTTTACTTATCTATCTTTTATTTGTGGAAGAAAGATAAAGCTGTCTACTTCTGCAAAGATGTACAGCCCCAGAAACCCACAGAAGCAGTTCTACTCTGTCTTATAAAGTCACTATGAGCTGTAATCAACTCAATGGAAATGAGTTTTTTGAATCTTGGGTTTTATCTTTTATCTATAT
The DNA here is from genome assembly GCF_000313985.2 of Echinops telfairi. NCBI lineage: Eukaryota > Metazoa > Chordata > Mammalia > Afrosoricida > Tenrecidae > Echinops > Echinops telfairi. The sequence goes on along the minus strand of NW_022111300.1, from coordinate 24,623,474 downwards.
ATCTATCTAATCACTCACTATGCCCTACTGTTCAACTCTATTTTGAATTACATGTTACTTATTATTTTATTTTATTAGTTGATTTTTGAGATACAATTCTATATATTTTCCCCAAAAGTTTATAAATTTTGCTGTAATTGAACATATACACAAAAGGGAGACAGCAAGATGACGACTGGGTAGGCAGCTCATGCTGGGAGTTCCATGGAGATCGGGGAATGGGGAGATCTGGAGGCTGAGTAGGAGTTCTGAGATTGTCGGTTAATTCCTGCGATAGTCCAGGGCACTTCCCTGAACCACGAAATGACTCCCACCCCATCTGGTGCACCTGTGGTGAAGTTCTGAGGACCCAGGCAGGCCATAGGAACTGGTTTAGCGACACCCACCTGTGCTGCTGCAGACCACCATGCGCCAACAGGCTGCAGTGTGTGGATCCCACCAACTCATGAGTCCAAAGTTTGGTACCCCAAATGGCACGGGTCCCTCTCACTGCCCATTGGTGGATCCCTCCTACAAGACCGGCATCTTCTTATCTTTTCCCTGCCCTGCTCAGCATTTCCTATCCCACTAACAGATGTGGCTGGGCCTACTTTCCACACACACACCTGTCCATTGCGCCTCTAGCTGGGAGCAGACAACCTTCACCATTGTCCCATCCCCACTCCCGGAGCTGCGTGCTCCCATACCTGGACCAGTACTTTCCTTCAGACCACGTCCTGCACAGCAGTGAGTGACCCTTATGGAGGCCAGAGAGTTGCTGAAGAACAACACAGGCTGATCTCAGAGCCTGACGACTGAGAGGGCCATCCAACCTGCAACTCTATACAACAGA
>NW_022111300.1:24617738-24621787 GCF_000313985.2 Echinops telfairi | reverse complement strand
TTTTTTTTTTTAACTTCAAAATATGATATGTGCAGTGTACATAGGAATTTGTTCATAGTTTTTTTTAAGTTATAGTCCAGCCCTCCAACAGGTCTGAGGGACAGTGAATTGGCCCCTGTTTAAAAAGTTTGAGGACCCCTGAGTTAAACTATCCAACCTTGAAGAAAAGGAGAAAATCATAAGAGCAGCTAGGGAAAAACAAGAAGTCACCTATAAAGGCACACAAATAGGAATATGCTCAGACCTATCAGCGGACACGATGAAATAGGGAGAGTGGAGTAATATATTCTGAAAACAGAAAGAGAATAACACAAATCCAAGAATGCGCTATCATGCCAAATTATCCATCAAGATAGTTGGAGAAGTAAGAGACTTCCAGGACAAGGAAAAAGAATGTGTTAAAAGAAACCCAGCCCTACAAATGATCCTTGCTGACACAGTATGGGCAGAAGAAGAACACTCACTGAGCACAAATACGAGTCCACAACATAGAACAACTCCACCCATAGGTAAACAAAAAGAAAACTGGCCTCAAGATAGCAGTGGCTCAACAGTGGAAAGAAGGCAAGAATGAACCACACACAAATGTACAACACACTGATAAAAAAGGGAGGTAGGAAAACACCCAACACAAAGGATACAGATGACATCACAGAGCCCACAGATAGTTGTAATAACTGTGAATATAAATGGACTGAATTTAGGTATTAAAAGACAGAGGCTAGCAGACTGGCTTAGAAAACACAACCGGTTGATTTGCTGCCTACAGGATACACATCTGAAGATTACAGACAAAAATAGGATGAGAATCAAAGGTTGGAGATAAATATACTAAGCAAATGGCAATTCAGAAAAAGGAGGGTTTGCAATTCTAATCTCGGGTATAATTGATCTCAAGGTGCAATCCATAATAAGAGATAAGAAGGGGCACTATATAGTGCTCAAGGGAACAGTAGACCAAGAATCGGTGAGCATAATAAATATATACAGGCCCAAGAAGAGACCTGCAAAACCATCAATGAAGCTTCCCAAAAGATGAAAAAAGAAATCACAGACTCAATTATAGTAGGTGACTTGAATACACCGGTCTTCCAAGAAAGCTCACAGGGAAAGAAGCTTAACAGCGAGGCTCCAGATCAAAACTGACATTAAGACTAACTGGCCTGATAGATATTTTCAGAGCTCTCTCCAAAAATGCAAAATATTCACATTCTTCTTAAGCCCATGTGGCACATACTCAAAGATAGACCACGTGCTGGGACACAAGTTGAATCTGTGTAAATTCAAGCACAGAAAGATCATGCAGACTTCCCTCTTTGACCACTATGCCATAGGGCTGGAAATCAGCAAAAGGACAGTTAACTGAATAAGGGCACACAATTAGAAGATGAATAACTCTCTATTGCAAAAGATGAATAAACTCTCTATTCCAAAAAGAGTAGCTTCTGCCCCAGATTAGGGATGAAATTAGGAAGTTTTTAGAAACCAAGAATGAGAATACAGCATACCAAAACCTTTGGGACACAGTAAAGGCAGAGGAAATTTGATAGCAATACATACACACATGAAAAAGGAAGAGAGACTTATGATTGACATGCTGGGACAAATCTTACAGCAATTAGAGCAGACTCAATAGGACAATCCTACTAATAGCAAAAGAAAATAAATAATAAAAATCAGGGATGAGATTCAAAAAAGGGAAAAAAAGAAAATATTGGGAAAATTACTGCATCTAAAAATTGATTCTTTGAAAGGAATAACAGAATTGACAGATTGCTATCAAACCTCACCAAAGAAAGGAAGGAACAAATTTCAATAGAAAGGAAGATGGATGAAACAGGGGACATTACAATGGACCCTAATGAAATCAACAGGATAATTACACAGTACTACAAAGGCCTGTACGCCAATGAATTCAACTAATTGGAAGAAATGCACAAACACTTGGGGAAAAAAAATCCGTCCCTAGACTATCCTGGATAGACATCAAAATCTCAATAGACCCATAACAATAGAAGAAATAGAAGAAAGCAAAATTATCAAGGGCTTGCCAACAACAACAAAAAAAATCCCCCAGGCCAGAAGGCTTCACAGTAGAATTTTATGAAGCATTTGGGGAACTGACACCAATCCTACACAAACTCTTCCAGAGCATAGAAAAAGACGGAAAACTCCCAAACACTTTCTTTGAAGCTAGTATAACTCTGGTACCCAAACCAGGCAAGGATCCCACAAGAATCAAGAACTACTGACAAATATCCCTAATGAACATCTCTGTTAATCTGGGTAGACTAGAGAAACAAATTCATCGACACACTCCTGTGTGTATAAGAAAAAGCCTTATATAGACAGTAAGTGTACATTAAGAAAATATCCAGCCCAGTCCAGATCAAGTCTATAAGTCTGATATTAGCTCATTTGTCCAATACCAATCTATAAAATACAGACTCACAAAACACATGCAATGACACCAAATGCAGGAAGATCACAGACCGTTGGGTTGGAAGTCTTGTGGATACAGTGGCATTGTAGGCATCTCATCACTGGCAAGGGTTTCCATGTGGCTCTTCCAGCTCAGGGCACTAGCATAGTTCCATGTGTCTTGTCAGCCACAATGTCTCCTAGGGAGTGAGTAAGTGTCCCACTTCCAACGAGTTTTTTATATCCTTAGCACCCCTAAATAAGGTCATCAAGTTGTGATCTGATAGACAGGCTAAACACCACCCCTTCACTCTCAAGCTTCAAATTGAGAACAGATTATGTAACTACCACAACATTGATGCAAAAATCCTTCACAAAATACTGGCCAATAGAATACAAAAGCACACAAAACAAATAATTCACCATGACCAAGTGGGATTCATACTAGGGATACAGGGATGGTTCAACATACGAAAGACCATCAGTATTGTTCACCACATTGTCATGAAAAACTATAAGAACCACATGATAATATCAATAAATGTGGGGAAAGCATTCGACAACATCCAGCACCCATTCCTGTTTAATACACTCAAGAAGATAGGAATGAATGAGTAAATACTCAATATAATAAAAGCTATATCTGAAAAACCAACAGCCAACTTGGTAGTCAATGGAGAAGAGACAAAAACAATCCCACTGAAAAAGGGGACCAGACAAGGATGCCCCTTGTCCCCACTTTTATTTAACGTTGTGCTGGAGGTCCTAACTAACAACATAGGCAAAGATAAAACATCAATTGTGTTCATCTGAGGAAGGAAGAGGTGAAACTATCATTATCACAGATGATATGGTTTTATCTATGGAAAATCCCAAAAGCTCCACAAGGAGCTGGAAGTGATAGAGGAATATTGCAGAGTGCCAAGATCCAAGATCAATAGACAGAAGTCTATTGGACTGCTATACACATTGGACAAGACCACAGAAGAAGGGATCAAAAAGGTAGTACCCTTCCCAATAACCAAGCACAAAGTGAAATATCTAGGGATGACTAAAAAAACCAAAAAAATTGTACGAGGAAAACTACAGAACACTATTACCAAGAGTGAGCTTAACAAATGGGAGACAATCTCATGCTTGTGGATTGGAAGACTCAACATTGAAAAGATATCAGTTCTGTCTAGGCACTTTATAAGTTCAATGCCATCCTGATACAAATGCCATCATCTTTTTTCAAAGAATGGAAAAACTGATTACCTACTTCATATGAAGAGGGAGGAAGCCTAGAATTACCAGAGAACTTCTCAATATGAAGTACAAAGTTGCAAGGCTTGCTTTACCTTACTTTGTCACCTATTATTCAGCCACAGTGTTCAAAACAGTGTGGTATTGGTATAATGATATATACTCAGACCAATGGAAAAGAACCAAAAACCCAGAAGTAAAATCATCAGCATACAGACAACTGATCTTTTATAAGGGCCCCAAAAATATCAACTGGGAAGTGGGTACCCTCTTCAACAAGGGGTGCTGGAAAAAAATATACCTGCACAAAAATAAAGTAAGGCCCTTACCTCACTCAATGCACAAGGATAAACCCAAGGTATGTCACAGACCTTGAGGTAAAA
>NW_022111300.1:24602164-24617250 GCF_000313985.2 Echinops telfairi | reverse complement strand
CAATTCAAAAAATCAGAAACTAACATGTTTTGGAAGGGCTGTGGTGAGATAGGAACTCTCGTCCACTGCTGGTGGACCTAGAGGTGTATACAGCCATTATGAAAATCAGTTTGGCAATATCTAACACATATAGAAATTGAGCCACCAAAGAACCAGCAATCCCCCTACTGGGAACATACCCAGAAGAAGCAAGAAACAGACCATGGCTGGACATTTGTGCTCCAGAGTTCATCGCAGTGCTGTTCACAATCACAAGGAGTTGGTAAGAATGCAAATTTCCATCAAAGGACCAATGGATTAAAAAACTGTGGTACACACATACAAAGGAGTACTATGCATCCCTAAAAAGCAGTGATGAACACATGACGTACATGGCTCCGAGGCTCTGGCTGGCATCAGCCTGTCTCCATGTGGCTTGTCAACAAGAATGTCTCACAGGGACTGAGCATGTGTCCTGCCTCCAGCAAGCTACTTATCTGCTTTGAATCTCCAAATGAGGTCATCAAGCTACCACCTGATTGACAGGCTAGTCTCCACTCCTTCATTCTAAATCCGCTCAAATTGACAACAGATTAGGTAACTACCACAAGGACTGGCCCTCTATGGACAGGACATCCTCACTGAGCCACATAGGGGACAACATTGAAGACAGTGAGGGAATTGTGACCGATTTGACCCCCATCACACGGGGGTGAAACACTGAGGGCATGCATCAGAGCAACAACAAGGGAAGCAAAGAAATAAATTCCTCAAGGGATACCAAAAGTTGACTTTTGGGAAGGGCGTGGCATCCCATCAGACTACTGGAAAACACTCGTAAAGGTCAACAAACTGGCCTGGAATTATTTATAGGCCATTCTTTCTTGTTGTTTTGTTTTGCTCTGTTTTGTTTTTGTGCTTATAGTTTTTGCATCTCTATCTACAAAGGATAGGCAGGATAAACAATATGGAGTAGAAAACAATGGGACCAATGGTTCCAGTCGGACATGGGAGATGGGGAGCAGGGAAAAGGAAGGGGGTTGCCAACAAACCCAGGGACAAGGGAACAACAAGTGATCTAAAATTTATAGCAAAGAGGGCATAGGATGCCTGGTGGGGTTTGATCAAGTGCACTGTAACCGAGAGGAATTACCGAAAGCCTAATGAAGGTTGAACATGATAGTGGGGCAAGAGGAGAGTAAAAGGAAATAGAGGAAACAACTATGAGGCAAAGGACATTTATAGAGGTCTAAATACATTCATGTATATATGTAAATATGTTTCTATATAATGATAGGGAAATAGATTTATGTGCATATGTTTATATGTTAAATATTAAGGTAGCAGAAGGACATTGGGTCTTTACTCAAGTACTCCCTCAATGCAAGAACACTTTTTTCTAACTGGCATTCTGTGATGCTCACCTCACAAACATGATCACTGAAGACAAAATGGATGCATAAGCAAATGTGGTGAAGAAAACTGATGTTGACCAGCTATCAAAAGATGTAGCACCTGGAGTTTTAAAGGCATGAAGATAAACAAGCCACCACATAGCTGAGAAGCAAGCAAGCCCACATGGAAGAAGCACACCAGCCTATGTGATCATGTGGTGTCATTTGGATCAGATATCAGGCATCAAAGACCCAGAACAAGAAATCATATTGATGTGAATGAGGGGGAGGGCAGAATGGAGACTCAAAGCCCATCTGTAGACAATTGGACATCCACTCACAGAAAGGTCGCAAGGAAGAGACGAGCCAGTCAGGGTGCAGTATAGCACCCTTAAAGCACACAACTTTCTTCTAGTCCTTTAATGCTTCCTCCCCCCGCCCACTATCATGACCTTACAAATCCAGCTAGACAGAGCATATATACTGGTACAAATAAGCGCTTGAAACACAGGGTATCCAGGACATATACCTCGCTCAGGACCACTAATGAGAGTAGGGATACCAGGAGGGGAAGAGGAAGGTGGAAGGAGAAAGGGGGAACTTATCACAACAATCAACATATAACCCCCTCCCCAGGTGACGAACAACAGGAAAGTGGATGAAGAGAGACAGCAGTTGGCATAAGACAAGAAAAATTAATAATTTATAAATTATCAAAGATTCATGAGAGAGGGAGGGGAGGGGAAGTGGGTGGTGAGTTGATACCAAGGGCTCAAGTAGAAAGAAAAAGTTTTGAAAGTGATGAAGGCAACATATGTACAAATGTGCTGGACACAATAGATATATGGATGGATTGTGATAAGAGCTGTAAGAGCCCTCAATAAAATGATTTTTTTTAAAGAAATGAAAATATACACAAAACATTAGTAAATTCAACAGTCTTGTGTATGTTTAGTTACATTGATTACATTATTTGAGTTTTATAACCATTTTTTATTCAAGTTGCTCTTGCCAATTGGACTCCATATATGTAGTTCTTTAGAAAGCATAATACTCAAACACTCAAGACATACATTTTCTACGAGTTAAAGTGTTGTTTAATTATGATGACTTTGTGGGATACCTTTGGCTTGACTTTAAAAGATTATTTTAGGGGCATAGTTTATGGTGTTCATGTAGTCACAATGACTCCAGAAACTCTAGACACTATGAAAATTTAAAATTCTGTTCCGTGTATCCCCTTTTTGATTAAGATTGTCCTATGGAACCTTTGCTCAAAATTTTCAGTAATATTAGTTAGGCACCATCTTGTTCCTCTGCCCTCATGGCAAAGGAGGTAGTTTTCCACAGAGGCAATTGAGTCACATAGCCCACTGTCTATTTCAAATAACCGTCCTATTGCTGACTCTGCTTCAAATACTACCTTGAATAGAAACCAATTTTGGTACCTAGGAGGGCCACTTTTAAACTTGTTAAGACCCAAAACATTGCATGACAAAGTAGTGAGTAGAACCAAAATATTAAGCAGGTTATTAGGCCAATTAACGGAATTGCCTCATGAAACTGACACTAAACATTCAAACTATGGAGCCAAATTCCATGAGGTTTTTAGTAGAACATAAGCAGCATCAAAAACTATCCTGGTTTGTTTTTTGTTTTGTTTCTTATCAGTGATATATCACAATTCAACTTTATTATGCAACTTACTGACAACAATTTCAATAATTGCCTCTGCAAAACTACCCTTAATCAATGGAATCATTCTATTACCATGTTTTTAATGGTTGTTTTGTTGTTGTTTTTCACAGATTACAACTTAAACTTAGAGTGTAAAAACTGTGTAAGAAAAGGATACTTCCATTTGACTGCTGCAGGTCTTAATAATGTTTTATGCATTTTATTTGTGCTTATAACTCTACAGTGAATTGCTAATTATTGCTTCAACCAGCCAATTATTCTATTTGAAAATTGAAACAAGGAAAAAACATTCACTCTACTTACATAAATATTGAAATTTTCCAGCTCTCTGGAAGTGTAGGGTTACATGTTGCGCTGCTAATGCAAGGCCAGCCGTTCCCAACCATCCGCAGCTCAGCAGGAGGAAGATGGGGCTTTTTGCTTTCATCGAGATTTATGGCTTTATCTATTAATTAAATAAAATAAAAAAGATTTATCAATTTAAAAACCCAAAGAAGCAGTTCTCCTCTGTCCTACAGGGTCCCCATGAGTCAGAATTGACTTGATGGCAGTGTGTTCCATTATATAAATCCATATTTCCATCTGGCAAAATTTTCTCACTGCTGTAACAATTCTTGTAGTACATGCTTGCTAATTACAAATCTGTGCAATTCTCATACATTTGAAAAGTACTGAACTTAATATCCATTTTTGAATTAAATTTTTCTTTTTATCGAATTATATTTAGAATGTTTGCTGTTGTTTTAGAGAGAGCACTTCAAAAGTGCTGTTCTTTTCTCTACTAGGTTTATACTGTTTCAGACAATTCTAGTATAATTCCTGTTTGTTCTCTGTGATGTAGTGTATGGGTATTTTGGGTTGCTTTGAATGTTTTCCTTTCTAATTATAACCTTGGTTATAATTAGGTTGACCATTATAAAGCTTTGGCTCTCCCCCACCACCCCTTTTTTTCCCTTATTTCTGGGGATGTTGAACTTTTTGATTCTAGGATTGTATAGTTTTATCAAATCTGGAAAATTTAAGCCAGTATTTCTTAAATTTAATCTATTGATTTTTCCCTTTTTATATTTCATTTTACAAAAATTTTATTCCTAAATCTTTAGCTAATATTTTTTCTTCAATGTTTAATCCACCATTCATCCCAGACAGTTAGTTTTTTATTTTGAACCTTTCGGTTTTCTTCTGCAGAATGTTCCTCTGCTTCCTTTAAAATACATATGTTCTATTGTATTTTAGTGAATAAATACAGTATACACAGCACAAGAGCCTCCTATTGAACAAGTTCTACATATAATTGTCAGTGGCATCACATGTATTGCTTGTGCCAACATTCCTATTATTTCGAGTTGGACCACTCCCATTGATCTAGCCTCACTGTGAGAGAGAGGCAAGGCTTTCTTCTCTCATCAAGAAGTCTCATAAACTCACAGGGGCAGTTCTACCATGTCCTATAGGGTCTCTATGTGTCAATATCGAATATATGGCAGTGAGATTTGTTCTAGTTTGTCCCTTGAAAATTTTCATCTGTACTGTGCTTTAGAGAAACCATTGTCCATATGATTCATTTGGGTAAATGAAATTCTCAAGGATTATATTTTAATATTTTGAGCTGATCTGCTGTTTACCTAAAAGTTGACATTAGAGAAAAGTTTCTGTTTAAGATATAATGAGCACTAAGAACATCTTAGAGTAATAACCTCAGGGTCACTTTTCAATCCTTTGTTATGTCTATTTATAGTATAAATTATTGAATCAGTATGGTGTAAGGACACAACCCTGATGCTCACCTTTCCTGCTTCCATCTGTATGCTGAGCAAATATTTTTCAAAGCTAGACTATGTGAAGAAGAACTCAGCACCAGAATTGGAAATCGATTCAGTAACAACTTGCAGTCTTCAGATGCTACAAACTTGTTTGCTCAAAGCAAAGAGGACTTGAAGCACTCACTTGAAGATCAAAACTTAGAACCTCAGATATGGATTAAACCTCAACATAAATGAAACAAGAAATTCTACAACTGGGCCAATAAGCAACATTACAATAAATAAAAAATGACAATGTTCACGAACTCATTTTATTGGATCCACAATAAACACCCCTGGAAACAGTAGTAAATAAATCAAATGGTATATTACACTGGGCCTGTTTACTGCTAAAGATCTCTTTAAAATGTTAAATCACAATGATATCACTTTGAAGGCTTATGTATGGCTGACCGAAATTATGGTTCTTTCAATTGTCACATATCAGTGGGAAAGCTGGACAATAAATAAAAACCAAATAAGACTTAATCTTTAAACTGTGATTTTGACCAAAAATATTAAAATATGCCACGAGTAATGAGAAAAATGAACACGTTTGCATTTGGAAAAATACAGACAGAATTCTCCTTAGAAGTGAGAATGGAGAGATTTTGTGTCACATATTTTGTTTGATGACCAGGAAGCCTCAGTCCCTGGAGAAGGACACAATGCTTGGTAAGGCAGAGGGTCAGTCCAAAGCCTGAGAACCGTAAATGGGATGGATGACATGCTGACTGCAATAGCTGGCCCCAATGTAAATAGGACGGTAAGAGTTGTGCAGAATGCTTCATTCTGTTTTACAGAGGCTCATGATACGCTGGAGCTAACTTGACAATAACAGAACTCTTTCCATCTTTCCGCTTTGTCGTACCTTTGTGCAAAGGTGGAATGCAGTTATGAAATTATGAATAACTTATAATAATAATCCTATTGTCTTACACTTCTGGGTCTTTTTAATTGATCCTCTGCCTTTTTATGGGTTATTTTAGATACCTGGTAATTTAATTTTTTTCCATAACTTATTTTTTCCTTGATGGAAAGTGAATATTTTTATAGTTCTCTAAATATTCTTAAACTAATTTCTTGGGTGTAATTAAGTTAATTGAAAAAATCCGATCCCTTCCCGTGTCTCTTTTAAACCTTGTGTAACAGCAGAGCCGCTCTATTCCTAGACCTACGTTCGCCCATCAAACACACACAAAACAACCTCCTCACCGCTATCGAGTCAATCCCTAGTAACGACACAAGATGTGTTTTAGAAATCTACATCATGTTATTTTAATTATGAATTTTTTCCTCTCTGACTGATAAGAGCAAGAATTATTAACTATGTGTAATCTCCAAGAATTTTTCCCTTTAAAAATTTTAGTAGTTAATTCTGTGACCTTTTATAATTTCCTTACATGCATGTGATGATCTCAATTCTTGAGATCATCGAGACAGTGAAGTGTCTTAAGGAGCATGCGCAGCCAATGTTAGAGGTCTCTTTCAGTGCAGAGCACTGATTTCGAGCACTCTACCCTATCCCTTATTTGCTTCCCTGGGCTCCAAGCTCAATCACTTCACCTAAGAGAGATCATCTTTCTCTCCTGCATTCTTTCTCCTGCTATAAATTTGCTCGAGTTTCTATGTTGATTATTTTAAGGCTTACCATGCATTTCCATGTATAGAGGAACTATTGGGCTTGCTGCCTGGTTTACAAGGACTTGAAGCTTCTTGTTTTATATGGTAAGTTTAATTTTAATGTGCTTTAGTAGGAGGATACATCTGGTTCATGCAACTCAATCTTAGCCCAAAGATCTTAATTATGGTAACATTACTTAAAAGTGGATAGGTAAGTTGAAAACCATGGCCAAAAAAGTAGCTACAGAAACTAATGTGTGCAGTCACTACTTTCATGAGATTTGGTTTCTTGAGTTAGCAGTTCTAGATTATGGTTCCATGGGACATACCAGTTAGTTGACATCATAAAATGGATAGTGCTTCGGTTTGACTTCCTAGATTGCTGTGTACCCACTGGGATTTAAAAATCTTGGAAGTGACTGGCAGAGACACACAAAGTGGTCTTTTGAGCAGGAAATAACAAGAAGAAATAGGGCCAGAAAAGAAGGAAAGTATGCGTAGTTGGAAGAAGATATGTGTGTTTGCCACTGTCCCAAATTCTTTTTTGCAAATACTTTTTCGAACAACACAAAAGGTGACTGACTATTCGTGGACTTTTCCAGATGGAATACACAGAAAGTAAAATAACTAGATCTGTGGGAAGAGACAGAGGAGAAATTCAATACCAGAAGCCAGAGGGATACCAGAGGTCAACATTGGAACAGGTCATTAGTTGTTCATGTGGAAGTTCAGGTTCAAATGAACTCTTATCTCTCTTTTATTCATTGTCCAACTTTCTCATGAGTATGTGACAATTGAAAGTACCATGTCTTGGGCCAGGGGCACTTAAGACTTCAAAGTGACATCTTTGTTATTTAATGCTTTAAAGAGGTCTTTTGCAGCAAATATGCCCAATGGTATATATCATTTGAAGCTGAAGAAAATTAAAACAAAAATACGGGAGGCACAATAGGAAATTGAGTATATCCCACCTGAATTTTGAGAACATCTCAAGAACAGATTTGACGCAGTGAATACTAATGACAGAACACTTGTTGAGCTGTGAGATGACGTCAAAAACATCATGTATGACAGAAACAAAGGGTCACTAAAAAGACAGGAAATAAAAAAAAGATAAAGGGGATGCCAGATGATATATCGTTTGAAACTTGCTCTTAATAATAGAGTAGATAAGGCGATGGAAGAAATGATGAAGTTACAAAGCTGACGAGAAAATGCAACAGGAAGCTTTAGAAGACAAAGGAAAGTGATATAAGAACATGTGCAAAGACCGGGGGACCTGCACCTGGATCAGGAGGCAGTTTTGCAAACAGAACAGGGCATGCTACATGCTTTAATATGCAGAAAGGTGTGCCACAGAGTTGGATCCACTCACAACCCCTATTCAATCTGTCTGCTGAGCAAATGATCAGAGAAGAAGAATGTGGCATCAGGAATGGAGGAAAGCTTTTTGACAACCTACGCTCTGCAGATGAAACAACTTTCCTTGCTAAAAGTGAGGAGGACCTGAAGCACTTGCTGATGAAGGTCAAGGATTGCAGTCTTCAGATGGATTATAGCTCAATGTAAAGAAAACCAAAATACTCACAACGGAACCAATAGGAAACATCATGATAAATGCAGAAAAGATCCACATTGTCAAGGACTTGACCTTCCTTGGAGTGACAATCAATGCTCATGGAAGCAGTAGTCAGGAGATCAAAAGATGAGTTAGGTGCATCTGCTGCACAAGACCTCTTTGACATACTGAAGAGCGAGGATATTACTTTGAGGTCAGCGGTCCACCAATTTCAAGCCAAGGATGCAAGTTGGACATTGAATAAGGAACACCGACGAAGAATGGATGCATGTGAATCGTGGTGCTGGAGAAGAATTTTGAAAGCACCATGGACTGGTCTAAGGACACACTGATCTGTCTTAGGAGAACTATGGCCAGAGTGCTGGCAAGGATGACGGGACTTCATCTTGCATATTTTGGACATGTTGTCAGGAGAGACTGGTCCCTGGAGAAGAACGCCGTGCTTGGTAAAGTAAAGGGCAGTGACAAAGAGGAGGTTCCTTAAGGAGACAGTGGGCCCCAGCAGGAAAGTGCTTGTGAGCATAGCGGAGGACCAGGTGGCATATTGTTAGTTTGTGCATAGTGTCATTATGGGTTAGAACCTACCTGACGACACCTAATGATATGAGTAAAATGTAAATGCTATGATGTATACAACTATGCAACAATAGTCATAGCAAAGAAAAATCTGTGAGTGGTTACAAAGGTCGATATGTAGTTATATAGGCATGAGAGGGCATATGGAAGAACATGCCTGTACATAAGTAGGTATATCAGACATTTGTATGTCTTGCATACAATTGCATACAATACATATTAATATGTATACTAGAGCACATAGTGAGAAACATTACAGAATATTTTAGATTTATCCAAATACCTCATGGGACTAATATTGAGCTTGAACATAAAGAATTATGGTTGTGGGGAATATAAAGGTCATTGGGAATGATATAGTTCCTAAAGGTAATACTCTATGTCTCCTATTAAGTATTGTCTCAGGTCTTGAAAGCTTGTGATGGGCCAACTAAGACACACGACTATTTGCATCTTCTTGTCTAGAGCAAAGAAGAATGAATGAAAGCTAAAGATTCAATAAAGAAATTAGTTCACAAGACCCGCATGAAACACAGCCTCCTCCAGCCTGAGACATGAAGATGATGCTGAGTTTCTATCACAGACTACTCTGACCAAGAACACAGTACCAGGTTCTGGTTCAGATGGGAGAAGCCATGGAATGAAACTCAAAAAGATCAGACTTCATGGACTGGTAGAGACCAAAGGGACTCCAACATGAACTCACCATTGATCAAAACCGGCATTTTCATGTGAAATGAAAGCACTCACAGAGCTCACAGTGCAGCCAAATAACACACTGTCCTGTTAAACAAATGATAACACCCTGGAGGGATTTATGTTTTAGAGCAATCCATGATAGGCATAATATAGACAGTATTTATACAAAAGCAAAAGAGAGAAGGCAAAGAGGAACAGAAAAATTGGAAGAATGGAAATCATGAGAATGCTAATGCAATGTGAGGATAGCAGCCAATGTCACAGAACTTTTTGTGTACACATTATTGAATGGAAAACGAATATGCTGTATAAACTTTCTCCTAAAAGACAATATAGTATTAGTAAAAAAGGCATACAAGTATTTGGCTATTTAACTATAGCAGTTTGATAAAATATAGATTGACACTGCATTGATCTGAAACAGTGTTCTCAGATTTTTGTATTGTTAATAGAGTGACAATAATGGTTAATTTTGATAAATGAAAATTAAGTAACTTTGATATATTTTTCTCTATAATCATTGAAAGAATATAATTATAACCTATAACTTGCAATATTTGGGAGCAAATAATCTATCATTTTAAAAAATAAGCTAGCATCATGATCAAATAAATGAGAGAAAATAAAGAAATGGTGGCACAAATAGAAAAAAAGGATAAGTAGTAAATATACACATAAACATGCCATATTTAAAATAACAAATGAATAGTGTTTTTACCAGTAAAATAGAGATGTTTGATTTAGAATTGAAGCCCTATTTATATATAATTTTAAAGAGATGTTCACAAATAATTGGGAGAAGTGAGGAGGCATGTTAAAAATTGGAAAAGTAGAAGCCCATAAAGTTTGGGTTAACTAAGGCTCACACCAACATTATAAGATCTAGTATAACTGGTCTTTGGGTTTCCAAGGCTACAACCTTATGAAAAGGGACCAGTCCCTGGAGAAGGAGATTACGCTCGGTGCCATAGAGGATTCGTGAAAAAGAGGAAGACCGTTAACACGATGAATTGACACAGTGGCTGTAATCATGGTTCAACCGCAGCGAAGACTTTGATGATGGTGCTCATGTGGCGGTATTTTGCTCTTTGGCGTATAGTCTCACTAAGCGCAAGGACTGATTTCATGACACCCAACAAAACTACGAGCATGACACCAGCAGTTTGCCAGATCTTTCTCCAGCAGGGCAGGTGGTGAGTTCGAACTGCTGGTCTTTTGGTTGGCAACCAAACGCTGGATGCTTGGGTCAAATTACTGATGCAAAATAAAACTACTGTGACAACAATATTATCCAGGAAAAATATATGTAAAGGCAAAGAGACAAAAAGGATTCAAACATAATAACAATGTGATGCATTCATTAAGGAAGACAAAATTCTAAACTTTAAGAAATATAGTAGCAAACATTCAAAATACATAAATAGAAAAATGATAAATGAAAAGGGTGTACCACCTCTGTAGGTGATTTGGACACAACTTTCTTACTAATTAATAAATCAGTCCATAAGGGTATAAAGGATTTGGGCTCCTCTTCAGCAAGATTAAACTGATGGTTATATATAGAGAAGCACATCCAATAATCACTGAAAGCGCATCTCAAGCATACATGAAACATTTACTGACATAAACCACATACTTGGCTGTGAAGCAAATCTCAACAGATTTAGAATGACTGATGTAGCAGAAACCACACTTACTGCCACA
The DNA here is from genome assembly GCF_000313985.2 of Echinops telfairi. Lineage (NCBI taxonomy): Eukaryota > Metazoa > Chordata > Mammalia > Afrosoricida > Tenrecidae > Echinops > Echinops telfairi. The sequence goes on along the minus strand of NW_022111300.1, from coordinate 24,606,196 downwards.
ATGCACTTCACTTAAAGCTCAATAACAAAACGCTAAACCAAAAACCCACTTATATTTTAGAATTAACAAACACATTTAAAATAACTCAAAGGTCAGTCAGTAAAGAAATAATAATGGAGACTGGAAATGTTTGTAAGTATCTAGATCCTAAAATAGTAGGATGCAATTCCTAATACCAACTAATACATTCCTGGAAATGGAAAGTCTTCGGTATTTATTTTGATAAGAAAAATGATAGACGCCTCCAGCTTCAAAGTAAGAACAGCAGACCATTTTGAGTAGAAGGAGGCCGCAATTAAAAAGTTAAAAAATCATCATCTACCAAGCAGTGAAAGGAGCTGTAAAGGTAAAGGTGTTTTAGCTCTCTGGTTAGACTGATGAGGAAAAGGAGTGGATTTCAAGTAAATACTATTCTATTTTAGGACATATAATGGCTAATAAATATATTGAGCTTAAAATTAAGAAAATATATTATGAACATCTTTATTTCAAATAGTTTGAAAATGGATGCATTTTCAACAACCAAAAGCTTGCCAAAACTTACTCAATTAAAACAATAAACTTAAGTATCCTATAACCATTGAATAAGATAAAAGTCTTCACTTACTAAAACCTAATCCAGGATAGAAAAGAGAGAGAACTACAAATGTTAAAATATTCATCTTTAAATCATTTTAGCTTTTCCAAAGAGTTGCCAAGAAAACTTAGGGAGTTCCCATATACCCTTCACCCAACTTTTCCAAATCCTTATAACACAAGTGATCGATTAATTAAATCTAGAACTTCACATTGGCATAATATCACTTACTAAGCCACAAATACTATTCAGATTAGTTATCACATCATTCCCTTAACCTTCTATACCTTGAGAGCTTCATGATTTTTCCTTGTTTTTTTTTTGCATTAATTCCACATGTGAAGAATATATCTCCATTTTGGTATGCATGCATTTTTTGATTCCCATAGGTTATGTGCACTAGGGAAAAATACTATAGAAGTGCAACATCCTTCCAATTGTATCATACAGCTGTTACATGGAAAACACTCTAGAGACTGGCTCTTATCTTACAAATCGAATGGATACCAGAGGGTAAGATCTGCAATGAGAACACCTACACATGGGTAAAGGGAAATAGCAGATGGTGTAAGATATGAAAATAATAATTTTTCAAGGGGTCATGAGGGTGGGAGGGTGGGAGAAGGAGGGAAAAGAGAGAAGCTGATACCAAGGGCTCAAGTAGAAAGAAAATGTTTTGAAAAGACGGTAACATCTGTACAAATGTGCTTGATAAAATTGATATATGGATTTTTTTTTTTTACAAGAGCTGTAAGAGACCCCAATAAAAGGTTTTATAAAAAAATTTTTTTAAGGGCAAAAGGATAAATGTAGTTGGGCCCCAGGGAACCGTGTAGTATGGACATTCTAGGGCCCGGTCCTCTATTCCTGGAGGGTTGAAATACCTTTCCTGCACGTAGCTCGCAACTTGTGACAGGATTACACAAAGGGTAAGGTCACATTTATTTGAAGATTTCCAAAGAAGCATTAACACACCAGACAAATTATTCACAGATGAGAGGGGAGGATAAGGTTGGGAACATGAAGTAATTGATAAGCTTGCAGTTTGCTTCCTTCTGCAGCTTTGGTCAGGGAACTTCTCCACAGGCCATGAACTGTGGAAGGTTGTGGTTCTATATTGTTTGCCTAAGGAGCAAGCAACTTTACCTTCCCAATTACTATTGTAACAACATTAAAAAAATCATCATGAACACTATACCAAAATACATTATTACTCATGATGTTAACATTGATCATTTGGTTAACTTGGTTTCTACTGGGTTGGTATACTTTTTAAGTTACTTTACAAGTTACAGTATAATGTTAAACCAACTAAAACCAAACCCACAGCCCTGCAGTCGATTCCAACTCAGAGCAGTCATATATAGCATTTCTGACACAATCTTACTTGCTGAAAATGAGGAGGGCTTGAAGCACTTGCTGAGGAAAATCAAAGACTTCAGCCTTCAGTATGGATTATGAATCAAAGTTTAGAAAACAAACCCCTCACAAATGGACCAAGAGGTAACATCATGATAAATTGGTAGCATCATGATAAATGCTTGGATTCACAATCAATGCTCAAGGAAGCAGTAGTCAATATTTCAAAAAACAGACTGTAGCACAAGGCTCCTTCATTAGTGTATTGAAAAACAAAGATGTTACGTTGAGGCGTAAGGTGCACCTGACCCAAGCTAAGGTATTTACAATTGTCTCATGTGGATTTGAAAGTTGGACACTGAATAAGGAAGCTAAAAGAAGAATTGAGGCATTTGAATTGTGGTGCTGGTGAAGATTATTGAAAGTACCATGGACTGCTAAAAGGACAAACCAATATTAGTCTCAGAAGATATTTAGCTAGAATGCCCTTAAAGTCATGAATGGCAAGACTTTGTCTTGCATATTTTAGACATATTGACAGGAGAGATCAGTCCCTAGAGAAGGACATTGTGCTGGGTAAAGTGGAGGGGCATCTAAAAAGAAGAAGTCCTTCAAGGAGATGGATTGACACAGTGGCTGCAACAATGGGCTTAGGCATAGGAGGAATTGTGAGGATGGTGCCGGCTTGCCACTATTTCTCTGTGGGACATAGGCTTCCTATGGGTTGGAATTGGCTTGATGACACTAACAACAGCAACATTAACTCATGCATGCATATGTATCTATCTATTTGCATGGATCCACAAGCAATGCACATGGAAGCAGCAGTCAAGAAATCAAATGACATATTATATTGGCCAAATCTGGATAAAAGACCTCTTTTAAAGTTTTTAAAGGTAAAAGTGTTTAAGGTATGGCTCACCCCACTTAACTCACAGTATTTGAAATTGTCTCATACAAAAATGAACAATAAGTAAGGAGGACCAAAGAACATGCAGTCCCTTTGCATTAAATGCCCCACTGACTGCTAATAAAACGGACAATCTGTTGTGGAAGATGTACAGCCAGAAAGTCTCCTGAAAGGGAGAATGACAAGATGTTGTCTTGTGTACTTTAGACAGTGATCAGGAGGATATCATTCTTTGTAAAGGGTCAGCGCAAAAAGATAAAGGTCCTAATGAGATGGATTGGTCTAGGGGCTGGAACAATGGATTCAAGAATAGCGATGATTGGGAGGAGGGCATAGGACTAGGCAATGTTGTTTTGTCATACACAGACTCACTCTGAGTTGGAATGAACTTGACAACACTTGAAAGCAATATCTGTCATTTATGTAGCTATCTATTATAGGTGTATATCTAATGTTTCCAACTGATCCAGCACCATAAGGTTGATGCTGTTATTCCCCTTTGCTAATTTGTAGCTTCCATTTCTAACAGGGAGAATTGCCCATCGCATTATCTACACTTTACAGAGTTCTGCTTATTTTCTCTTTTCAACCATAGCATCCATGTAAAGTAGTGTCAGAATTACCAAGCCATATTCCTGAAGAAACAAAGTTTCCAATTGGAGTACAATGTTCTGTACAGTTTATTTTGTCTTTATTCAGACAATATTGAGTCACATTTATATAGGACATCTCCTTACTCTCTGCAATAATGTTACAGTATTTGTTTTTGCATTGCAGGTAGATTTATTCTGCACTGTCTGCATTTTGACCTAGATTACTTTTGCAACAAGTCATTCCTTTTAAGATTTTTTAAAATTCAATCTTTTTAATGTACAATTCTAAAGATTTTTGATGATGGCAGCATAGGTACAAGTGTGCTTGATACAATTGATGTATGGATGGGTATAAAAGCTGTAAGAGCCCACAATAAAATGATTTCAAGGCATCTGTCTGTGTGGATCATAACAAATACGGATAACCTTGAGAAGAATGGGAATTCCAGACCACTTCATTGTGCTTCTGAGGAATTTGTACGTGGATCAAGAGGCAGTTGTGCAAAAAAAGCAAGGAATAAAGCAGGGTTTAAAGTCAGGAATGGTGTATGCCAGGATGTTATCCGCTCATAGCTTTTGAAACTATATGCTGA
>NW_022111300.1:24599340-24600944 GCF_000313985.2 Echinops telfairi | reverse complement strand
AGTCATTCCCTTTAGACCAGAGGTTGATGACAAACTGAGACAGCACAGTCAATCCAGTCCCTCCCTCACAACATTTAAAAATTATTCAAGAGCCATAAATATATATTCATAAATAATGAAACTGATAGTTTTATTTTCATTTTAAATTTTACTTCAGAGTCACATGCTCATACCTAGCAAGCTGCGTACCCTCAGGCCATAATTTGCTAACCACTGCCCTGAACCACTGACGGCCATAATCTGGTTTTTTTGACCCTATAGTTTCACTTCCTACAATGGGATCTAGATGGTATCATACTATAGCGATCTTTTTGCATCTGGCTTATTTCACGTAACAACATTCATTCGAGTTTCATCCATATTGTTGAATAAATCAATGGCTAATTACTATTCTAAGCACATTCACATACAAAAAAATATAGTTGGACTAATGTTTATATTACATATAAAAATTAATTCCAAATGGTCAAAGATAAGATAAGAAACCAATCTCAGAAATAAAAATACAGATCAACCTCCAGTTCTTAAATTTAGCAATAGATTCATGGTTGTAACCTCAAAAGCAATAAATGATAAAACAGTGTATTCCATTTTTCTTTTATGTTGTACATCAGAGAACATAATCAAGAAAGTGATGTGGGGTGGGTGGGGGATCCTACACTTTAGGAGAAAATACTTGTAAATTATTTATCTCACAAGAACTCAACATCTAGAATACATAATACACTTCTACAACTGAATAAGATACGACAAAGTTTGTCAAAGAGGATAAGAAAAGATCAAAAATCCACATAAAATGAAATGTATTATTGGGAAAATGAAAAGCAAATCCACAATGAAAACTCTCTCTGGCAACTCTACTCTGTAATATGCAGGCTTATCATGAATCAAGGGCCAACCTCAGCTTCAACTAACAAGAACACAAGAGGTGTTTTGAAAGCAGGAACTCAGATACTTGTAGACCAAGGTTCAAATGATTATTGTTTACAATGTCTAAAGAGTGGAAACAACCCAAGTGACTTCTGATAGATGTATAAAATGTGACATATACATACAACGGACTATTAGTCCACCACAAGGAGAAATTAACTTCTGATACATACTGCTACATGGACCAACCTGGAAAACATTCTACCAAATGGAATAAAAGAGACTACAAAGGAACAAATACTCTAGAGTGTCATTTACGTTAAATATCTAGAGCAGTGAATTCAGTCATAGAGTCATTTAGCAATTACCAGCAAGGGGAAAAGGGCAAAGAGATGGAGTTATTGGTTAATGGGTAGAGTTTCTTGTTGGTGTGATGACAAGTTTTAGAAAGAGACAGTGGTATCTGGACAATGTTCTTAAAGTCACTGAAATGGATATTTAAGCATGGTGAAATGTCAAAATTACACATTAATTTATTTCGTTACCTATTTTTAAATTATCTGAACTTGTTCTTTCAAGAGAGTGGAATTATCTCTATTAAATCCCTATAAACATTTTTTAAATCATTTTATTGAGGCTCATACAACTCATCACAATCCATACATACATCAATTGTGTAAAGCACACTTATACATTTGTTGCCCTCAACATTCTCAAAATTCATTTTCCGCTTG
>NW_022111300.1:24596458-24598099 GCF_000313985.2 Echinops telfairi | reverse complement strand
TACTGAAACCAGAATGAAGGCTGAACATGGTAGTGGGACAGGAGGAAAGCATAAGGAAATAGAGGAAAGGAGTAGGAGGCAAAGGGCATACATAGAAGCTTAAATAAGACATGTACATATGTAAATATATTTAAGATTATGAGGGAAATGGACCGAGGTGCATATATTTATAGGTTTATTAGTAGAATGGCAGGTGGACAATGGGCCTCCTCAACTGCATCCCCTTAATACAAGAGCACCTTGCTCAGCTAAATGGTCATTTCATGATACCCACCTTCCTGACATGATCGCTGGAGACAGACGTGTGCATAAGCAAATGTGGTGAAGAAAGCTGATGGTGCCCGGCTATCAAAAGATATAGCATGTGGGGTCTTAAAGGCTTGAAGGCAAACAAGCGGCCATCTAGCTCAGAAGCAACAAAGTCCACAGAGAAGAAGCACACAAGCCTGTGTGAACACGAGGTGTTGAAAGGATCAGGTAGCAGACACCAAAGAACAAAAACCCCTATAAACTTTTTAAAGTTGATTTACATCTTTCCCGCATGACTTTCATTTTTAATAAAGTGCCCATTTATCTAATTTGTAAAATAGAATGCTTCACTAATGATCATCAGTGTATCTGTGTATGCGCCCTGGTCATTACCACTGGACCGAGTACTCCAAAGTCAGCCGTTCGGAACCCCCAGATACCCTGCAAGAGAAAGGTAAGATCTTCTACTCCAGGGGTTGCTAGTCTCAGAAACCCACCGTGGGCAGCTCTCCCAGGAGTCAGAACCACCTCCATGGCCCTGAGTGAGCCTATCTGCAGTTGTCTTCCATTTTAATATCTGAAATTATTTACTAATAATGTATTTCTATGGTGTTTTTTCTCAGTCTTAATCGAGGTTAGGTTACATGTAAGTCTTCTTTTCTTCCTTAGTTTCCATATAATTCTTTTTTCCAAACAGGATATTTAGTTTGACTGGTGCTGTCAGGTCAGTGCTGGAGAGATAACCTGCGAGGTCAGACATTGAGACTCAGCAGCGGCTCTGCAGCAAAGACGAGAGGAGGCTATCGGCTCCCATAAAGACGGGCACCTGCAGAAGTCACTTAACTCACCATGACTAAATCACGCACACAAAGAAAACTGGAAATAAGGTCCCCAAGAGTCAGAATTGACTTGATGAAATGTGGACGTACTTTTTTCCTTGTATTTTGTTTGACTACATTTTGTTTGTTTGTTTCATTTAATTGAGTTTTGCGTTTCTTTGTGGGGAGGTTGATATTTATTTTAGCTATACATTTTTGGTGGGTCTTTAGGAGAGTCTCTTAAATAAGAACTGTAGGGCGGAGAGGGTAGTCTAATATTGTAGCATGCAATAAAAAGAGCCTTCAAATGAACTGGTGGAGAAGATGGAATTGAAAGAGCGGCATGCCCCATTCTGCGAGGGATTGGATGCCATCCATGCTGTAGTGAGATCAGAGGGAGGATTTTACTTGGGCGAAGCACAAAGAAAGACATAGGTTTTGGCTAACCACCAACAATCTATAAAAGTGTGAGGCCCTCCACTCAAGTACTCCCTCAACACAAGAATACTTTCTTCTAGTAAATTGGCATTCTATGATGCTCACCTTCCCGACACAACCGCTGAAGACAAAGCGG
>NW_022111300.1:24567979-24595370 GCF_000313985.2 Echinops telfairi | reverse complement strand
GCTTTACACAATTGATGTGTGTATGGATTGGGATAACAGTTGTATGAGCCCCTAATAAAATGTTAAAAAAGAAAAAAAAAAAAGTGTGAGGCCCAAATTCTGAGAGAAGAAATATGCATAGAGAAAGACTTTGAGTCCGCCATAAGATAGGATATTTTTCTTTTCTTTCTTTTAAATTCCTTTAAAATTTTTTATTTGTTTATTATTTGTTTCATTTCATTTATTTGTTTATATAAATCATTTTATTGGGAGCTCTTACAGCTCTTATAACAATCCATACATCAATTATATCAAACACATTTGTACGTATGTTGCCATCATCATTTTCAAAACATTTTCTTTCTACATGAGCCCTTGGTTTCAGCTCCTCTTTTCTTTGCCTCCGCCCCATCCTCCCCTCCTCGTGAACTCTTGTAAATTATGGATTATTATTATTATTATTTTCATATTTTACACCACGTGCTGTCTCCCTTGACCCATGTTTCTGTTGTTAGTCCCCATGAGGAGGGGGGTTTACGTTGATCATTGCGATCAGTTCCCCTCTTTTTTGCCTCTTCTCCCTTCACCTTCCCTGTACCCTCATCTTAGGATATTTTTCTTCACTACAAATAAGCACTGAGCTCACTACCATATAGATGAGAGGACTTCAAAAATTTTGTGGGAAAATTCCTTGCTGAAAATATTCTTGTTTTAATTCTATTTTTGCCCAAACTTTTTGAAATCCAAACCAAAATTCACTGCCATTGGGTTGATTCTGACTCATGGTGACCCTATGGGCCAGGGTAGACCTACTCCTGTGGGTTTCTGACACTGTAGCTCTTCACTGGAGTAAAGGGCTTCAACTTTCCCTTGAAGAGCCACTGTGGTTTCCAACAGATCATTTTTTGAAGCCTCTCTTTATTATGTACACACACACAATAAGTCAGAAATTCTTATTACTAGGGTTCTACTTCATATATGCATAGGTTCATTCTAAGTGAAACAGGTTTAAACCTGCCTGTGGTCAGTGGATGGCTGCCAGTCAGTTCTCTGAGCAATAAAGAGGGGCTGGAAAGGGGACTTGTCTTAGTCCCTTTATGAGGTTTTCCAAAGAAGAGACATCTAAGAGGACCTGCGGTGCTAGTTAAATTCAAGACGGAGGGGTCAGCTCAGAAGGGTATAGGGACTGTTTGGGGGGGATTACAAAGGGATAATCTTAATAGATTTCCTTGAAGGACACAGGATGATTACCGAGGCTTATTAGGAAGACGATTTAAGGAAATTGAAAACTGCATTGGTAAGAAAAAGTCCAGTAAAGTTGTGCCCCAGAGCGTTTTCTGTTACAAAGCGTCTAATATTTCTTCAAGGGTAGCCAGGCTATCCCGTGAGAATTTTATTGGAAAAATCTTACTCTATCCCAACCTACAGCCCAGAGTTCTACTTGGAAACTTGTGAAGTGCGACAAGCTTTTTTTTTCTTTTTATTTGAGAGCATTTCCCAACCAAAACCTTTTCTATCTCTCTGCTTTTCCCTTTAAACCATCTTTCTCAAAATTTCTTATTTATCATCTCTAAATATTTTCTTAGGGTCTAGATGTAAGACACTGGCTTTATACTATATCCTTAGAGCAATCTTTGTTTCTTCAGGCACATTTCCTCATAGAATAAATTTCTCTGTCCCATCCTAGAAAATTCCAGCCACCCACGATTAGCTGAAGAGTGAGAATCATAAATTGAAGAGGGATTTATTCTAGTATGCCTAAGTGAAGAGATAAAGATATTGAAAGAATAGTTGTTTAGGCCGAGAATTACACTAGGATTGCGATAGCAGTTGTAGTATACTATGAAGTATTCTAAGTTCCCCTGCCCAAGTGTCCGGAACTGAAGAAGCAACCATTGACTGGGTTTCTCGAATCCCCTTGTCCCAATCACATCTCAGTGCAGGTGATGGAGTGGAATGGCATTCATGGATAATGACTCACCCCCTTCCACCCCCATTCCTGCCCACTTCCCTTTCACACCACCGCCTCATAAAGTTTATCTTTCCTCAGTCACAGAAACACCAAAGGATGCAATTGTCTAAGGAAGGCAGGCACGCTTGAAGAAAATGAACAAACAGCCTCTTTATTTTAGCAAGTCTTGATAGAATTTTCCTACCCCTCAATCTTCACAGATGAATTATTAGGTGATGAATGAGTTTCAGAGGATGAAAATTAAGCCCCGAAAGTCAAAGGAAATCAGAGTCAGGCAGAAGGGTCCTTAGAGAAAGGGAACAAAGGCGAGGAAGACAAAGCAAAAGGAAGGGCAGAATGAAGAAAAGGCAGGGGAATAGAAGAAAGCAGGGGAATTCCCTAGATGGGTACAAGAGAGAATGGAAAGGCCATTCTGTATGGGCATCTCATCTTGGGGTACCCTGGAGGTGGGAGGAAATGCAGGGGAAACTCCCTGCCAAGGAAGTTAGTTTTTGATGTGTGATTCCTCTGAGGTACAACATCCAAAGGAAATTGCCCCACGTGATCTTTTTTTCAATATTTTAAAAATCATGCACTGGCCATAGGCTGGACAGAGTCACTTCCTGAAAGCCAGACTCCGTTCTGAAAATGAGAAGATGATGTAGCCCAAATGCATGTAGTGCAGGAGATCTTTAAAGTCAGACAACCACTTCTAACTAATGTCTCTTTCTCTTTTTTAATTATAAACTTAATGTTGAATGCCCAAAGAATGGGGACTGAACCATTTCCCCCTGCTCTTAGAGCCCCTCCTTGCATTGTTGCTGTTAGTTCCCACAGAGACAATCATAACTTAACGTGACCCCATGTGTGTCAGGGCAGAACATGTCCCTTAGGGTTTCATGGCTGTGGACTTTTAAAAACTGATTTTCAGGCCTGTCTTCCAAGGCATATCTGGGTGGGGTCAATATGCCAATTTTGGGTTAGTGGTCACAATGTTAACCTTCAGTGTCACTCAAGCATGCCTCTACAAGCATAGAACCAGAGACATGGCTCTCCTTATTTTAATTCAAAGTAAAGTAAGATCACTGTAGTACAGATAAAGATGTATCCCTTGAGAAATAATTATGGTAAGTTTGTTCTACACGATTTCCATAATATGAGTAGGTACAGGAATGGAACCATGGTGGTGTAGTGGTTACACCTTGGGTTGCTAACCACAAGGTCGGTTGTTTGAAACTACCAGCAGCTCCAAAGGAGAATAATGAAGCTTTGCACTCCTATGAAGATTTACAGTCTTAGAAACTTACAGGGGAAATTCTGTATGGTCTTCTAGGTTCACCATGAGTTGGAATTCACTTGATGGTAGTGGGTTTGAGTTTGGTTTTTGGACAGAGAGGAGGAAGGTGTGCTAATTATAGGGCTTGTCTATTAGTTAATAAAGCTAATTACTCTAGACTTGGCAGAGAAAAATGTCTCCCCTTTACCCCCACCCCTAAACATAAAAGATCATGGGTAAATTGAAGAATAAACTTTAAAAATACCCAAACTCGTAGTTTAGGAGCTGATTCAGACTCATGCCTGCCCCCATGCAGGTCAGAGTATAGCTGTGTTCCACAGGGTTACAACAATAATAAGCTCACAAAAGTAGAATACAAACTTTCTTCCAAGGTGGCTCTGGGTGGGTTTGAATCATCAACCTTTTGGTTAGAAGCCAAATACTTAACAGTTGGAGTCATCCAGGAACTACTAAATCCTCCCCTAATTTAAATGGAAGTGATTTTGCAGCTCACCTTTCTAGATACAACAAACAAGACTAGAGGGCCACCTTCCTGTCACTGGTTTTGGTTCTGTTGTCAACAGCTCACTGGGCTGAAAGAGATGATGGCAAGGATTCCTGTGTGACTTGGATGTGCATGAGAATGAAGACTTGCTTGTAATGATGCTGGAGGAAGTAGAAAAGAGGAATTCCCTCCTTCACTCTGTCTAGTAGAGGTCAAAACTCTTACCATTTTGCTGCTACCAAAGGAATGCCTTTTGATCACTCTTGATTCAAAGACACCCTATCCTTCATTTTATGTATCCAAGCCAGTTAATATTTCACCCAGGGGCTCTACCTCTTGTTATCAGACCATCTGCTACATGGTTTGGAATTGATTTCCTTTGCTCAACCCCGGTTGGTGTTTCTTTAAATACACCAAGATCTACGACTTGATCTTCTGATCCTTATCAGTCATGCTAGCAAATCCTATGATTTCCCATCACAGGGTTCCCCTGTGGCAGGAGGAGGAGCAGCGGGGGTGAAAAGGCAGTGCTGTCAATAGTCACCTTGAGGTCCCAGAGCTGTGTGTGTTTCACAAAGCAAGGAGATGCCTCTTTGGAGACAATTCAAATGCTATCAGGAGCCCCCTCATCCAGGAGGGTCTCACAGCAGCATGGCAGCAGTGAAAATGAGTTGCTGATGCTGTTCTGAATGAAGTGCCTCCTCCACGATGCCAAGCACAGTGCTCTCTACCAGAGATGCCCACAATTCTAGCTCTAGGGTTGATTTCTCTGATAAACTCCCAACTCACATATTTATTCATGTCTCCTAGATATTTCCACATGGATATCTAATAAACCAGTTGTCAGCGAGTCGATTCCAATCCCTGGGGACACTCACTGCACGGAACTGTGCTTAGCAGGGTTTTCTGTGACGCTGATTTTCCAGAATGAAATTCCAGGTCATTCTTCTGAGGTACCTCGCGGTGGATTTGAACCCCCACCCTTTCAGTTAGCATCCCAGTGAAGCTCTTTAACTATTTCTACAACAGAAACTGGGGGGATTCAGAAATAAATAGATTTTCCCCACTCATACTTGCTCCACTTAAAGTCTCCTCATCTCATCCTCAGGTCTATCCTTTCCAAGTCCCAACCTTTCTCCAAGTCTCAAGGATTTCCTCTGCACAGAGGCCCACACTCCAGGAGACGACAGTGCGGTTGTGGCTTGCATGAGAGTGAGATGAACAACTGGCAGGTGGACCTTCTGTAAGTGCAGGAGAGAACTGAAACAATGGAGAGCCAGGCTCAGACAGGTGGGCCTGTGGTGACTTCTGATTTATGGTGAGCACCGTCATAAGTGTTTATAACAGGTCATCAGCTTAGTCTTAGTGGATGGTGACAAGACAGGACTGATAAGCAGCTATAGCTCTAAAGATTCCTAGGTCACAATTTGACAAGACCAGAAATCTTAGCTTAGGGAACAGAGTACCTGCTTCTTCACTGCCTGTGTTAAGGCTAACCCTTGCAGCACACCTAAACCCACTGCCATTTAATTGATTCTGCCTCCTAGCAACCCTACCGAGGAAGCCCGGAGCGGCGAATCTTTACCGGAGCACACAGCCTCATCTTTCTCCTGGGAAGCAGCTGGTGGATTTGAACCATCAGCCTTGTGTCAAGCAATCCAATACTTACCTGACAGTGCCATAGAACTCCAAATAAAGATAGAAAGATACTTAGTACATATCCCTTTAATACATAATAAAAATTGTTTGTCATCTTGGAAGGAACCAAAGAAAGGTGCCATGAGATCATTTTTGTTTGGGTTTCCTTCAAAGTTTTTCATAGTGATACTTTCTAGTTCATGATATTATCGATTCAAATTCACGATAGCCATCCACACATTGTGAATTAATATTAAACACATGGGAAATAAATGTAAATATTATGATTGTGAGATTTAGTTGGGGGAGAGGGGGTTCACACTTTTTAAAGAATCAGAAAAACTGAAGAACTAAAGAGAATCTCAGAGCCTAAATCCTCACTGAACTAAAGCACAATATCTTAGAGGATTTTCCCCAGGGCCACACTATCATTAACCTAAAGAGCTAGAATTTCAAACCATGTCTCCGAACTGTCAGTCACAGTTTTTTGTTTGTTTGTTTACATTTATCATGCTACCTTCCCTTTTCATTTTGACTCACCATTTAAATGTAAATGTTTCTTCTTATCATCTTTGACTGTGCTTTCAAATAAACGATCCACTTCCTGGTGAAGTGAAGGTATAATTTTAAGAAAAATCATAAGATAAAGAGACTGAATTCAGAAATTATATCCTTACATGCTCCTAAAAAGTTAATAACAGTAATTTCAAGGAAATGTAAACTGACCAACTCAACCTAAGGAATATGCCACAGAATTCTCATAAGTGAAGGCTATTTTAGAAAACTGAGGGGAGAGAGGCTTGAAAAAAGTTATAGAAGCTACAAAAACTTCTAGGACTCCTGACACCTGAAAAGTCGTTTTTTCAAGATAAGAGAACGGCCATCCAGGGAAAGTTTGGTATTATCTTAATTGCCAAGAAAAATGAAGCTTCAAGTCAGCTCCATAGCTGCTTAAATGCCCTAAGTTTCTTCAAAAGGCAATTCATCAAGGCAAGATCTGAGTCCAGCCCTAGTTAGAGACCCTTTTCCACATAAACTCACAGTCTATTCCAATGAGCGTTCATTCATTCTGTGGTGAGCTGCTTATGCCTGCTCTGGGCCGGGCTGGTCCCCATGTGGCCATCCTGCTGACACACTTCTTTGACCAACGGCCGAGGGGGGGCCCAGCTGAAATCCACAAATACGGAAGGGCGAGGCTATAAAAAGGACAGAGACCAATTATTCTCATTAGTCAACAAGGACAGAGCAAGAGCTAATGGGGCTTCTGTTTCAACAGAGGGAGAATTTAGGTTAATTATTAGGAAAAACTTTGTGACTATTAAAACAGTTAGGACTCTGGAAACAAGGTGCCGAGGGAGGCCGCAGAATCACCTTCACTTAAAGGTATTCAAGGCGAGATTAGCCTGTCGTTTGTCAAGGAAGATTAAAGGATAATTAAAGTAAGACCACTAAGAAGTGTGAAAGTAATACCTGACGAGAAGTTTATCTAGCACCCCAAGTTGTGTGTGCCCTCAGGGGAAGGAGTTGACCTGAAACCCCTTCTCCTTTAAGTCTGCTGATTGACTCTGCACATTTTTGTTGATCCTACAACTCACTATCATCGAGTCCAGGTCCAGTCGCAGGGACCTTACAGAACACAGTAGAACTGCTCTTGTGTTTCGGAGACTATCAATCTTTACGGGAGGAGAAAGCCTCATCTTTCACTAGCCGAGCAACTGGTGGCTTCAAACTGCTGACCTTGTGGATACCCCAACTTATTTCAATTCACATGTTACACAAGAGAACCAATTCCAGAGTGTTCGTGACTGTAATTGTTAGAAAGCACGGTTGTTGTTCATTTGATTTGTTGTTATGAGGTGCCCTCCAGTCTGTTCCAACTGGCTGTGACCTTGTACGCAATAAGAGAAAGCACTGTTGGTGCTGCACCGTCCTCATCCAGGGGGTGATATTGCAGCCCATTGCTAAGATTCTCATTGAGAATCTTCCTCTTGCTTACTCCCCCTCTACTTTACCAAGCATGGTTTCCTTTTATAGGGACTGGTCTGTCCTGACAACATGTCTAAAATACCTGAGCCCCAATCTCGCCATCCTTTCTTCTCAGGAGCATTCTGGTATGCTTCTTCCAAGAAACAGTTGTTTGTTCTTCCCACGGTCCATGAGACTTTCGCTATTCCTCACCAGCACCACAACGCACGTGCATCGACTCTCCTTTGTTCTTCCTTACTCAGTGTCCAGCTTTCACACGTGTATGAGACAGTGGAAAACGCCATGCTCTGTAGCAAACACAGCACCCTCCTCCAAGCGGCATCCTTCCCTTCAGCACTTTAAAGAGCTCTTGTTCTGAAGATGTTCCCCATGCCTTTGCCAATGTCATTTGATTTCTTGACTTCTGCTTCCATGAGCATTGATTGTGGATGATGTCACTAAAAGATGCATTTTAAATACACAGGCAAAAATACATTGAAAGTAAAGGATGATAAACGTGTTTGTCTGTGTGTGTGTAAACAATAATCTTTGAAAATGTTGACTAGCTATACAAATATCAGGGAAAAAATTAACTCCAATCCAGGTGCATCATTAAGGTGAAGGGAGGCACTTTACAAATATCAGAGGGTCAATATATGTGAAAGACAAATCAATTATAAACATCCACTTTCTCATAAAACTTTAATTATACATGGAGTAAAACATAGTGGAAAACACTTTGAGAGGTCCTGAAAAAATTAAGCATATAAGTACTAAGAGGGCAAGTCAAAAAGTATTGCTAGTGGGATCCAAATTAAAATATACACTGGTTTTTTCTAACATGTATATGTTCAAAAGTTCTGTCCATGACACAGGTGCCAGCCTTATTGCAGTGCCTCCCGAAAACAACAACAAATAAGTCCACTCTAAAGATTGGCTCACTAGGATATTTGCCTGGCTAGTTCAACTGAAGGTTTAGAGATCAGGTCAGACAATATTGGTGCCCGTTTGGGGGAACTCCAAAGGCGTAAACTTGATAGATTTTCTCAGATAAAGGCAATCACAGGGGCTTCTGATGAGGGCGTTTTAAGAAAACTGTACGAGGGAGAAAACATTCAGGAAAGTTGTGCCCAGGAATTTGAACTTCCCATCAGAATAATGCCTGGGCTCATTCTCCCACCGCAAGAAGCACAGCCACTGAAGAATCTCACTGGAGACTTTGCTTCAGCTACCCTAGAGGCCTGATATGCTGCCATCAAATTGTCTGTTATTCTCAAACTCAAAGAACATTTAGACCCAACATAATTGAATATCTCATGATTAAATAAATAAGCCACGGTTTCAACATTGTCCAAACAAAAGAGTGAAGATTTCTCTGGGGAAGAGAGAAGAGCCAACAGAAGAGAACATGCTAGCTCCCTGCCTGAAAGGTAAAGGTAGCAGAGGAGCTATGTTGCTGAGACCATGAGGCAGTGAAGCCCAGTGGCAGGTGACTCTCCTGAACCACGGAGGCGAGGCCAACAAACCACATACCTGAGAGGCTGAACACCAGAGAAAATGTACCTGCTGGATGAGAAGAGGTGCTGCTCTGCACCAAAGACTATCCATCCCCTCACTGTCTGTTTGTTTTCTATACTGACTTGTGGCAAACCATCAATTTCCTTAATAGATTCCCATAATAATTTAGTATTGTCCATGAATTCCTTGTCGTCATTGAAATGGATTCTTGAACCCATCCGAGGAGCAGATGAAGTGCTGGGGATGCACAAGAGATGGCAGAAAAGGGAGAAAGAAGGCTGGAAGGATGGAGGGAGAACTGGTGTGGAATTGGATTTTCCCTTCTCCTTAAGTGTCATCGTGGGTTAGAATTAGGAGACTGCCCAGGCCTGGGCAGGGTTTGGGTGCTGTTGTGTATGGGGTCTTGGTGAGTCTGAGCTGGCCCCGCTGCACCTAACACTAGCAACAAGAGGGGGAGGGATACAGAAGATGCAGGTAAGTTTGTGAGAGCAGAAGAAGATCCTGCGGGGTACTCCCGCTGAATTGAGATTCCATCTCCGGAATACGTTTGAGCATGGAACACTAACGACTGAAGAGCAGATGACATCATGCATGAAGAAACAGAAAGTCATTTAAAAGACAAGAGAGAAAGGAATGACCAATATATAACGTCAGAAGAGTGTCTGAAACTTATTCTAGAAGACCGAAAAGGAAGGGCCATGATAATAAATGATGAATGAAAAGAGTTGAACAGACTCTATAAAAGTGGCTTGAGAAGACCAAGAAAAGTATTATAATAAAATATTCATGGACCTAGAGTTTGAATCCCCGAAGGTAAGAATGTACCAGGCTTTCTCAAGCTGAAAGAACCGAAGGGAAAAATTCTAATGTACAGATGCAATATTGAAGTATTCTATTGGCAAAATATTAAATGACACAGGAAGCAACAAGAGCGGATGGAAGAAATACATAGAGGGTTATACCAAAGACAAGTTGTTATTCAACAATTTCAGGAGGTAGTTTATAATCAGGAAACAATGCTTACTTCTGTTTTCTTGATCATGCAATTGCATTTGACTTTGTGGATCATAAACAAAAATGTATAATATTGTGACTATTGAGAATTTCAAAACCACCCCATTCTGTCCCACTAGAATCTGTGCTTAGAACCAGAAGCAGAAGCGTCCCAATGGAACAGATGGACGTTGAGGGTTTTAAATAAGGAACTATGTGTACAGGGTTTTATCCTTTCACCATGGTTATTGAAACTGTATACTGAGAAAATCATTCAAGAATCAATATGGGGAAAAAAGAATTTATATGAAGAAGAAGAATATGTCAGCAGAATTAGAGGAAGACTTTAAAGAGTGTGCTACTCTTGCTGAATAGGACAAGAAGCATTTACTGATGAAATTAAAAAAAACAATAGCCTTCAGTGTGGATTACAGCACCACACAACGCAAGCAAAATGCCACACAATTGAAACAACAAACAATATTACGATAAATGGGGAAAAGATTCGAGTTATCAAAAATTAATTTTACTTAGATCCATAGTCAAAACCCATAGAAGCTGAAGTGAATAAATTAAATGATAATTTACACCAGGTAAGTCTACTGCACAAGGCCTTTTGAAAAGGGTTGGATAGCAAGGATATCACTTATAAGACTAAGGTTTTCTTGACCCAAGCTATAGTATTTTCAAGTACTTTATATGCATAACAAAGCGGAATAGTGAATAAAGAAGATCAAATAAGACTTTTTGGGTTTAATTATGGTGCTGATGAAGAATATTGAATATAATAAAGACTGCCCGAACAATTAATAAATTTGACTTGGAAGAAGTACAGCCAGCACTCTTGTTAGAAGGGAAGATGGCAAGACTTCATCTGTCTTTGAACATGTTATTAGTCTTTGCAGAAGGATATCAGTGATTGGAAAATCAGAGACCAGTGAGAAAGAGCCCCTCAATGAGCTGCATTGACACAATAGCTGCAACAATGGGCTCAACACAGTAGCATTGATTCCATTCTGTTCCCTATCGTATCAAGAGCAATGCAACTGTGCAATGGAACAACAGTTAGAGCGGCCAAGTGGGTACCAAAAAATAAATAAGGATTGATAAAATGCTTGGCAAGACAAATTAACAGAAAAATTAAGCCGAAAGGGGTTCTGTTTGGAATGGTAAAATAAGTTTTAGAACTAGATCATAACAATGGTTGCGCAACATGATGGATGTTCTTAATGTCACTGAATGACCAACTGGGAGCGGTTATTATGGCACATATGCTGTAGGGTATATGTCAACAGAATGAAGTATTTTTTAAAAATCAAATAAAACTGAGGCTTGTATAGCTATGTATAGTTATATTGTAACAGATAGCAAGCATGGAGCACTGTGCTTAGCACCTAATTCCTCGAAGTGCCGTTTGCATCATATGCGTGACATAACAATTATCCTGGAGTTACTCCCCCTTTTCCTTTGGCAGAGACCTCTGTTTTTTGTTTTGTTTTTTTCAATATAGTTCAGAGCTCAGTTTAAAAATAAAGGAATGAAATAGAAACGTTTGCACTCATAGCTGGAGACTTTAATATCCATATGTCAATATCCAATAGAAGTAGACAAAAATATTAGTGGTGGCACAGGGGATAGAAACAATACTCTCAATGATCTTCATCTATAGGTATTTATAAAACATTAAATCAGGCTAGAAAAAGAATCTATTATTTTTCAAGGACACAAAAAGTTTTCAACAAAATAAGTCACATATTGGCCTGTAAATCTAGTGTCAATAAATGTTAAATGGATGTGATCTTGTGAATTTTTCTCTTTGTAAACATGAGAATTAAAAAGTTAGTCAAAGTAATATACATTAAAAAATCAAAATATGTAAGAATTTAACAACACACTATTTAACAGCCTATGGTTTAAACAATAAAAAACATAAAAGAAGAAAAATATTAAAAGGGGAAATTCTTTTATTTTTTCAAAATGAATATTAAAGATATATACAGTCTATCAAAATGTGTGGGATGACGCTAAGGCAGAGTTTTGATAGAGGAGCATAAAAACTTAAAATAAATTCCCTAAGTTTCAAAATTAGTGAGCTAGTATATGAGTCAGATGATTTTAAAAATAAGTGTACATATGGAGAAAATTAGCAGAGAAAAAAAAAGCTTATAATTGAAAGGCCCGATAAAATTTAACTTAAAAAACAGTCAATCAACCAAGCACCCACAAAGTAAATGGGTATTGATAAAACCCCTAGCAAGACAAATTAACAGAAAAATGAATCATAAAATTGTGAATTTGGGGTTATAACTATAAATACTAAACACATCCAAAAGATAGTAAAATGTACAACAATCATACAAAATAAATTTCAGCTTGCATGATTAAAAAATATATACTGAAAATACTGCTTTCCAAAACGGACATGAGTTAAATTGCAAACATTTTATTTTAAAAATTATTTTTTAAAATATCGTTTTCCTGGTTTATAATTCACCTATCACACAACTGAGTAATTCACTAATATCAACGGGAGCTGTGCGGTCGTCACCACCCTCCCTTCCAAACTATTTCCTCCCCCTTGCCGTCATCATCGCCAGCTCCACAGTCTCCGCCAACCTTCCCCGCATGACATCGGGGACCAGTAATCCACTTACTTGTCACTGAACTGGAAGGGGGCTCTGGTTACAGGTTTCATGTACAATTAATTATGAGTGATATTTCTACAGCTATTGGTTGAAAATGTGAATACAATTTAACATAAAATACTTTTAAGAATCCTTATAAACACCATCCCAAAGCTCCACACTGGAAACTCTGTCACTGAGTTCTTGAAGGAGCTTGGTGGCTATAAAGGGTACTATTGATTATATCTACTTGAAATTTTCCAAAACAAACCTTGACATTAAAAAATAATAACTTCAGCATTTCTACTTTGAACAACTGGATTAAATATGAGATTGAGAAGTACAAAAAGAAGCAGGTATGTTGATTCCTGAGACAGAAAACATTTTGGGACAGACACATGCAGAATTCTGTAGGTTCACATGCTCATTTACACATGTGTGCTTTATAGGATTCACAGGTGAGGTTTGTATTTGAAGCAAACAATTGAAAGTCTATATTTATTGATAGGATTCAACAGAGGAATAAACCGGTTTGAGCCCATGCTAAACATGTGTATTTTCACCTCAAAAATAGTAAATTGGATCCACATCTTAACAAGATCCCCTGATGATTATGCTTATTGATATTATAGGTGTGATGGTGTTAAAAAACGTAGATTCTAATTTAGTTTATCTGGAGACAGGAGAGAGTGAACGCTATTAGCAGGACATCTAACTGAAATAAATAGGTTTGCAGACACAAGATGGAATGAAATTATCTGGGGACTGAGTGTGTATAAAGAAGATACATTTTAGAGGCCCAAGAGCATAAACTCTAAAATGTTTTACTCTTGACATGAAGAAAACACAGAGTTAAAAAATTCAGTGGAGGAGCCCTGGTGGTGTTGTGGTTACGTGTTGGGCTGTGATCTGCACAGCCAGCAGTTTGAAACCACCAGTGGGACAAAGAATGAGCTTTCTACTCCAGTAAAAACAGTCAAAAAGCCTTGGAAACCCCCAGGGGAGGTCGCTGTGAGTCAGCACTGACTTGATAGCAGTGAGTGTGCTTTTGGGTTGGGGAGGCAGGAAGCAAACTGGATGAGTTCTGCAAGACGTTAAAAAAAGGGGAAAATGACACGCATTGCAGAAACACTCAACCTTCCAGAGTAGGTATCCAAGAGAAACAGAACATGTAAACTTCTTTTCTGTTTAACAAGAAATTCTTCTACTTTAGCAATACATTTGTCCTGGATATTGTGGAAGTTTTAGGCTATCTTCATCTTAGGTGGTGATCAAAAGATACAGTTACATAAAATTTAAAAAATCTGTGTTCAATACCCTAACTATCCTTTCAGGAGAAACAGAACTAACAGGTGAGCACCTGGAAGAACGTACTTGTTCAGAAAATTAGTCATAAGTGCGAGCCACAGCCCCACCACTTTCCCTCAGAAAATAATAGACTATTTAGTAAATTGAAAGGTCACTCACAAAGAGGAAGACGCTCAAGGCGATGGGCTGACACAGTGTCTGGAATAGGGGTTCAAATAGAGCCATGGTCATGATAGTGATGGTCACCAAGGACCCAGCAGCATTTCCTTCTTCTGAGCACAGGCTGGCTAGGAGTGCGGAAAGACGGAACAGCAACTAACAACAACAAAAACACACCACAATACAAGAGATGCCAGATGGCGCCAGATAGGTGCTAAATAAATGGATCGGGAGAGCAGGAGTTTATCATTTCAGAGGAACTAGAATTCACAATGCAAGGTGGTTGCCAGCAGACTCGGTAGACCAAGAACTAGACTGACGTTTGCTTTGAAGCAAAGGATAGACACAACAAGGAGGCAGTGTCGCAAGGTCCCTTCAAGGTAAGAAGATGGTGAATGAAGCAAGTCAACAGCACATTCATGGGATGTTTGGGAGACTAATAGTCTAGTCATTCAAGATGTGACTAGAACAAGAGATGAAATTGGATATGGCCCAGAGTGGGGAGAGTTTTGACTCACCAGCTAAACAGATTGTTTTGTTTTGTTTCCTCTAGAAAGTGTTCTCGGGGTCCTTATGGCTTGGAGGCACCTGTCACAGGTGACCCTCCCCTTGTTCTAAGAGAAGCCCAGGCCGATGTCAACCTAGACCTGCCATCCCTGACTTTGTGAGGGAGTTCGGCTGCACTGCTAACATCTCTGCCTATTGATTTTTCCATCAGTGCAGGAGTGAGTCCATGACAGAACTTTATGAGCCAAGTGGAAGAGGGCCATATTTTCATTACCCTGTTTTTCTTAAAAACAAAGAAAACAGCTATTAGAGAGTTTACTGCGTAAACCTTCCTCCCTTCATGGGCAAATATTGAAGTGCTATGAAGCAATGATGCTTTATGGGCATTCCTATTAGTCCTGTGTTGAACCTTTACAGGGAGGAGCTAAAAATTCAAGGGACCGATTAATGACCATCCTGTTTCAATGGGCTATTTTGTTTATACAGAAGACAATTCCTCTGCCTCCGCCCCCCACTGATCTAAACCCTCTATTCTAATAACATCCAGCATGAGTAGCCCTCATCTGACCACCTTCCACATTTACATTTCATTATTTAAATCATCTTGGTCCCACACAGCCTTCTAAATGTTTTGTGGTATCTTTCTGGTTAGATATTGATCCCAGCAATCACGAGGACCCATCCCCTTCTATGTGTTTTATTTTTCTAAGGCTTTGCCCAGACCACAGTACAGAACAGCTGCTGCAAATGTCTTTGTCGAATTGACAGAATTAAACTTGAGTCAAGAAAGTTCCACACAGGGGGCGGTCTTAACAAATAAAGAAGCTGAGCAGCAGCTGTTAGGAGTTATAACGTTAGCATCGATCTGAAGGTTGTTTGGAAGCTTCTTTCATTTTCTTGCTAATGGCATTAGGGGCTCTGCAGCAGATAACAGGCTCGGACATCAGAACCTTAATCCAGGCACTCTGCAGAAGCCTTGACCTTCAAGAAGTCCAGACATTGATCAGTGTGGAGAGGTGGAGGGTCAGAGAGTGAGAATCATCTAGCTAAACCAAAAAAGAAAAACAAAACCACTGACATCAAGTTGATTCTGCTCACCATGACCCCGTAGACCAGAGCAGAAATGCCCCCAGAGGTTTGCCAAGGCTTTGAATGTTTATGGAAACGGATTGTCACGTCTTTCTCCTGCTGAGTGGATTCGAATCACAGGCCTCTGGGGAAGCAGCATAGACATGTAATCACTGTGCGACCAGGACACCTAACACCACACAGACCGAAAAACAAAGTTGCTCTTCCTGTGCCTTGGAAAAGGCTCATATTCAATTTGACCTAACAAGAAGCAAACCTACAGGGAGCTTTCCAAAAGAGTTGTACCCTTGGCTTATTACGAACCTAGATACTCTCTTGAACGTTCCCGGGAGGCCTCGGGAGTGTCGAAATGCAAGAAGGTGAGAGGGGGAAATAGGGTTTCTGAAGCAACATCCACTCTGCCACTGTCATCAAATTCCTTGGACTTCAGATATGCTTAATAAGCAGCTCTCCTAGGACTTCCCATGGGTTCATATTGATTCCAGTCCTATTGAGAATTTGTATGTCTTTCTCAAGGGTACTGAATCAGAATTTACATATTAGTAAGATGTTCATAATTTGTTAAGATGTAAATTTTAATATAGTATAGCTGAAAACCACATTTTCAGCATGGGGTCAAACCAGTTGAGGTCCTGCTATCCTTAGCCATGGTTGAACTTTTGTCTTCTCTTTACAAACACCATGTTCTTTGAATTTAATTATCTGGTGTCCATACCATGTAACTCCAGAGTGGAGGACTGGTGGCACTGTGAGTTAAGCACTGAGCTGCTCATCTCAAGCTTTGCTGTTCAGACCCACCAGTTCTGGGAGAAAGGTGAGATAGCCCCCTTCCACAAAGAACTACAGTTTCTGAAAACCTATTTGGCAGTTCTACTCTGTCCTAGGGGCTCGTTGTAAATTAGAATCAACTCCAAGGCTGTGGGACCCCTTGGAGGGCATAACCGAGTAGCTCTCCACTACTGATGTAAAGGTTAGCAGGTGGGACCCACCCAACAGCAGCAAAGAAGAAAGGCCTGCTGTTCTGCTTCCATCAGGATCAGAGCCCCCCCAAAAAAACATCTTCTACTGTGTAACACATGGGTTTCCATGAGTGAGAATTGATTTACAGGCAGGGGATTTGTTATTCTTTCATTTTGGTTTGGTTTTATTGTTCTGAATAACACTCACTCAGAGAAGAAGATTAATTCACATGAAACTGTATTTAAGAAGTCTTATTCTTCTACCTGAGGAAACCCAGTGACACTGTAAGGTAAGCACTGAATTGCCAGATACAAGGGCAGTGGTTCAAATCTACCAGCCACTCTGCAGAAGAAAGGTGAGCCTATTCCTGTAAAGATTTTCTGCCTCAGACGCCCTACATATGGTCAGCATGAGTCCGAGTCAACTTAATGGCAATGAATTTGGGTTTGGCATTTTTTTACCAAGTAACTTCTTTTTTTCTTCCCTTATCAAAATAGCCTCTCTCTATCAATTGGGGAATTATTCCAGGAGACTTCCATTAATATATATAATTTCTGAGATACTGAGAGGGTGGAGAAATAACAGAACATTACTGACTGGTTAGAAAAGTCCAGAATTAGATGCTTCATGTGTTTACATTTATTTCATTTGAGTCAGAGGGAGAACTGTATTGAATTTAACTTTTTTCTAGCACACATTGGAGACACTGGAATATGTAGGAATTTATTAGATGGTTGATAACAAAACAAATCATGAAAGAAAGACATCAGTAAGAGGATTTATCAGTATTAAAATTTTCTCTTTGTAAGTTACTTCTAAAAATCTGAAAAAACAACTCTGATGTGATATGCTGTTTTCCCTTCTGTTTATTTCAAAATATTTTGTAGTTTCAAATTTGGAATAAATCTGTCTGGCAAAAGAGTTGTTTCTCGAAAATATTTAAAAACTGAAATAAACAACCAATGAGTAAAATAGTTGAAGTTAAATAAGATATTTCCAGAGATTCAATAGATAAAAGAAGTACTGTACAAATGAATACAGTATTCGTAACTGAAAAAAATGAAAATACCACAATCAATGTGATACAGCTAGAGCAGACAGGTAAAGAGAGAACTCCACAACTATGCAGAAAATTAAGGCCTCAATTCCTCAGTTCAAGGCTCAAACCTACAAAAAGAAAAGTAAAATAAGCCCAAAAGGAGAAGAGACCAAATTTAGAGAACTAAAAGGGAAAACTATGGCAATTGGAGAAAACTAAACAAGCTCATTGACATCTGGTTGATCCTAATTCGCGATAAACCTACAGTAGAAGGTAGACCTGCCTCTATGGGTTTCCAAGACTGTAACTGTTTATGGGAGTAGAAAGCCCTGTTTTTCTCCTGAGGAAAGGTTGGCGGTTTCAAACTGCTGACCTTGCAGTTAGCATCCCAATGGGTAGCCACCATGCCACCCGGGCTACTCTGTTAGATGAATACAGTCGCTGCTCCCCACCCACCCCAAAATCAATGAAACAAACAAACCAATACAAAACCTAATTAATCCAAGTTAGTCTGTGAAGAAATCCATTGAATTTATGAAACCACAGGCAGAAATAAAAAGAACAATAACACAAATTACCAATATTAGACATAAAGGGGGGCATGTCACTGGAGATGTCCTTTAATGATGCACAGCTAAACAGTCTGAATGTCCATAAAATTGACTCACTTCCAGAGAAAACACATCTGTATGTGTATTAAAATTTGTCAAATTGTGCACACACCAAAGGAAAAAACCCTCAATTTTTTGTGTGTCAGATTGAAAAAGTAATTTAAAACATACAAAAGTATTTTACCATTGTGCATGGCCATCAAGGGAAAATGAGTACTTACAATGGAATATGCTGCATGGTTAAAAAGCAATAGTGGAAACAGGAAGCACCTAATGACATGCATGGACCTGGGGAACAGTATGTAGATGGAAGTAAGTCAATCACAAAAGGACAAATAGTCTATGAGACTACTACTTCAAGAATAAACACCAACAGGAACATTGAAAGGGCAAAGGGACCAGACGTTGCGATTCCCCAGGGAGGGAGAACAGGAGTGGGAAGAAGACACAATGGACCCCATGGTTGGCCGGCACTGATTTGCAGGAAAGGGAGCCTGGAGATCTGTAAGAGGCAGAAGAGGAAAGGGAGTGGGGGGTAGGGGGGTGGCGGGGAGGGAAGGGGGTTGAAAGGGAAAGTGGGCGAGGGGTTTGAACTGTTGAATGTCAACCTCCTATTAATTCACAATAAAAATTTATTTTCAAAAAGGTAAAGAAAATGAGTGTTTATTGTCTCAAATTCTCGCCCTTCGGATTATTACTATATAAGGGGGTACTCAAAAAAAAAAAAGAAAGAAAAGAAATTTTTTTCCTCAGAGCTATGTATTTAACTTTTTTTTTTAACAAACAACCTTATTACCTTAAAAGTACTCTCCATTACACTTAATGCATGTGTCAAATCTGCAATTCCATTTGGGGAAACATTGTCAAATTCATCTGTTTGGATGGCTGACAGCACCTCCCTCGTTTTTTTTTCTTCACCTCTTCTAAGTTGTCAAATCTCTGTCCTTTCATGATCCTCTTCATTCACAGAAACAAGATGATGCATGGAGTGAGGTCAGGTGAGCAAAGTCCATGGGGCAAAATAAATGCTGCTTTTTGCCTAAAACTGGTGCACTGAGATGGCTGTGTGAGCAGGGGGATTGTCATGGTGGCAAAACCAGTCCCTCCTCTGCCACAAATCAAGTTGGTTTTTTTTTTGGTTTCACACTGTTACGCTATCTTTTTAGAACCTCTAAATAGAAAGTTTGATTAACAGTCTAACCTGGTAGAATAAACTCCAAATGCACTACCAGTTGACATTTTTGTCACTTTAGGAAGTTGATGGATATCTAGAACGAGGTTTGTCATCAATTGATATTTAACCTTTTTTGAAATGAGAAAACCACTTGTAAACTTGAGATTTTCCATAGTGCTGTCCTTGTAAGCTGTGTTCAACATCACAACAGTTTCTGTGGCATTTTTCCTTGAGCAGGACACAATTTCCACAGCCTCATGCCGTTCTCTTAAATCTGCTTTCACCAAAAGCGAGGTGAGGTAGTTAGTTTATTGCGCCAACCTGGTCGATAAACACATGTAGGGTAACTGAAAGGCAGAGGGATAAATGGCTCAATGAGCCTTGCCTTTCTAGTTCTCAGGTCTCTTGTTTTGTGATGGTCGCATCAGGGTGCAGCTGCCTTAGCCAATTCCCTGCTTCAGCTGGCAAGGCTTACTTCCTGCAAGACATCCCCAAGATGAAACCTCATGGACCTATCCCAATGCAGCCCTGGATGCTGGAGCAACTGTGTGGAGACCTCTGCCAGCGCTGAGATGCTTACCCATTCACTGATTCGGCTTTCCTCCTGTAGTCGGCATCATTGCATTTGTTTTGTGAGATGGAGGAGGACTTTGTGGATTGGTGTTGGACATATGGGTTAATGGGTTAATGTTGGACTTGTGGGCTTAGGGAGCACTGGGTTGGGATGTTGTCTTGATGCGCACTTAACCTTTATATAAAACTCTCTCTTGTACATGAGTTTCTGTGGATTTGTTTCTCTAAAGTACCAAGACTAACACACGAGGTTTGAACGAAACTGCTTTTATGAAAAAAATTCACTGTGACCAGAGAGAACCTTCCTAGGTGACACCACTGAGTGCACTAACTCAGAGTGAGTTGTTCAATGGTCGCCTGTTGGGAAAAATGCGTACTAAAAAAGCTCTGCTCCACCCAGCACAATTCTAGATTTTGGGGGATACCCCCACATGTGATAAATTGTTGTCTAGCCAATGGTTAAGGTATCTTTTAATTGTCATTTTATGTATTTAAAATAAAATCATCGATTTTCATTTGCCTTTCTTCTTTGTCAGTTTGCCAAATTATTACTTCTCCTTTCTTTTAGATTTTTGGTTTGTACTTTATTAATGTTTCTGTACAGGGGATTTTATTTTACTCATTTGATTCTTAATTGTCTTAAGGATGTCTTTTCTTTTCTTATTTATGGATTGTGTGAGGCATAAAATCTTTCAGTCTTGTCGCACTTAAGTTAACTTTCTATAAAGGTTTGCAGTCCCAAAAACCCTACTCTTTCCTATAGGATAGGATTGACATGACAGCAGTGAGGTGGAAAGGTTTACTTGCCCCCTTTCAGTGCTATGTTTTAAAAATTCCCAACACATAATTTAAAATATATGCGCATTCTTATAATAATGTTTAAAATTAATTCTTACATTTGGACTTACTATGAGGAAGAGTGAAAGCACATTGCTACACAGATACTGATTCACACAAAACAAAAAACCCAACCAAGCTCATTGTCAAGCCAATGCCGGCCTATCGTGACCTTACAGGATGGGGTAGCACTGTCCCTGTGAGTTCTTAAGACGGAAACTCTTTATGGGAGTATAAAGCCCTGGCTTTCTCCCATGGAGTGGCTCCTTGTTTCAAGTTGCTGCCTTTGAAGTTAGTAGCCCGATCAGTAGCCATTACTCCACCAAGGTTCATACAGCTTGGGTTTATTCCAAACAAAAATTCTTTTAACATATTTCTGAGATAAGTGAATGACTGTAGAGAAGTTCTTATCAGTAATACAGTTGTCTTCATTTTCTTAGTGTCATTTCAAACATGAAACTAAAAAGCCAAATTACATGTCTTGTGTCTTGAAAAATAAGATTTCAAAATCAGGGCTAATATAAATATTTAACAAAACTCAAATGGACATTATTTCAAACACTTTGAAGCTAGTTTGTGGGAAAGCTGTCCCACTTAAAGCAACACTTTTAAAATGGGTAAACTTAGGGCAGAGGGGTCAGCACAGAAAGTTTCACAGGGAAACTCTTTTGGGGGTTTCAAAGATGTAATCTTGGTAGATTTTCTTGAAGATATTCAGTGATCATGGGGGCTTATTAGAAAGAAGTTTTAAGCAAATTCTGAACTACAACGTGGAGGAAAAGGCCAGGAAAGTTGTGCTGATTTCTTTCCCTATCAAGACAACACATCTGTTCATTCTTCAAGGATTACAAGACTGTCCTAAGAGAATTTTGTTGGAAAACCTTACCCTACTTGTCCCCTCAGACTTCTTTTTGTTCCCAAACTCAAAGACCATTTCAAAGGAACACTCTTTGTGTCCCTTGAGGGCACGCACACTGCCGTTTTGACTGGGTGTAAATCAGAGGGTGCAGAATTCCTCAGGGCAGAGTTACAGAGCCAGAAACAACCACCTTCACAAACATCTAAACCTAGGGGAGGACATGTCAGAAAAACAGTCGTTTCTTGTTTTAATATTTTGGCTTAATAAAGATTTCTATGATTTTATAGATTCACTTTTTTTACTTGCCCTTTTATCTATAAGCCATGCATAAATCATATAAGGAGCGAGACCAACTTTAATTTGTCAAAATGAAGATCAAAATATGCTCAAGCAATCTCTATTATTTAGGTGTTGATTTGAACTGCCAGCTATCACTTGCTATATTTTCAGAATCCCAGGAAAGTTTCCCCATTTCACTTTTTCTCACATTCATCCACTCATAAATCAACATCATTTGCTTTATTATTATAGCTTTGTAACATGCTATTATGTGGTAAGAGAGTTTACCCTTTGTGTTATATTTTATAAAAAATATATTCAAAACAAACAAGCAAACAGATTCACTGCCATCACGTTGATTCTGATGGATATGTCCCAATAGGACAGCAGAGAACTGCCCTGTGGATTGCCAAGACTGTAACTCTTTGCAGAAGAAGAAAGCCTCATCTTTTCACCCACAAAACCTTAGGTGGTTTTCCCACCCCCTTCCTCTAATCCAACCAGGAAGACAGCCCTGACAGTTGAACTTCTGATATTGCAGTTAGTAGCCCAACGCATAACCTACACGATCAGGATTCCTTAAAAATGTATTAGACATATTTCAACATTTTTTCTGTCATATACTCGATGATTTATTTGTATAGTTCAATAAAATTGTGATTGTTTTTCTGTTTAGTATATCAAGTTTATATCAAATTTATAAATTAGTTTGGGAAAATAAATGTTTGTGCTATTATGTCTTCTTATCCAGGAACACAAAATGAACACAAAACTGATTTGAATTTTTAAAAAATTATCGCAAAAATTTATAATGTTTGTCATGTATATTTTGTATTTGAAAATAGGTTGTTCTATGGGCTCTGTTTCCTGTTTACCTGTTTATGTGTTTTCACAATTGGGCTTCAGCAGACAAATATATCCTGGGTTTGAGATGATATGAACATATTTAAATATTGTTAACTGTATTGCTAATTGCCACTACTCCCACCCCCTTCCTCTAACACAACCAGGAAGACACCCCTGACAGTTGAACTATTCCACACAGCAATTTCAGGCAATGTAGTACTTTGGCGAATAGCAGTGATATTCTGCAAGGATAATGGTTTTTGAGTTTTACTCTCTAGGCTTTTTTTTTTCTTTTTTGTTTTTCCTCTATCTGCCAAAACTCTTAATAACTTTCCACATTCATATATCTTGTCAGAGACATTCCAGGATTGTTTTTCCTGTTGACCTGTTATCAGAAATGCCTTCCATCTCCCAATTACAGAAGTTATCTTTATGACTATTTTTCCACGCTCCTTCACACTATTATAAAGATATAATGATGCTATTATCTTGCCCTTTCCAATGTCATTAATAGTTCATAGTTGATGTAACAATCATTAATTATCATAAATCCCATAGTATCTAATACCTAGTGAAGTCACCTGGTTCTGCGATTGCAGTTCTGCTTAGGGACTGGGCCAAGAAGCAGATCTGAATGAAGTTTGAGAACAGGGGAAGGGGAATTTCCATGGCAGAAAGGGGACACAAAAGTTAAGATTGTAATCTGAGTGTGTGAATTGAGTTGGCTTTATAAAGAGGTACCTATTTATGACCCAGCCCCATATCACTTCCTCAAATCCACACCAATAAACTCACAGAAAGAGGAAACATGTTGCCAGCGGAATCAACCTCATTCCTGCCCTCAGGGAATACACTTGAATGGGTCTTGCAAAAATAAACATCATTTTCATAATGATCCTCTTCAAGAAAAGTCTCAGAAGCTTCTACTGCCCGCAGGCTCTAAGCTCCCTGAGCAGAGTGAGTTCCTCTTTTCAGTCCCTGACTTCTACTTTTGCTTAACTATTGTCTCTATCCCTTATGGGTGTCCTCTGGTTCCCATAAAAGCCCATGTTCATTGCCATAGCCATACTTTTGTTCCTGCATTTCCTAACTCTCCCCACCTTTTCCTCTGCATCTCTTCAAAACATGGTAGGCTAGCTTCTTCAGTAAAACCTTCTCTTCTCCAACAAATCAAACAACTCTATAGATCATATACAGATCTCTTGATTGGAATCCAGGATTAAGCAGGGAGCCAATGGTTAAAGCTCAACTAGTAACCAACAGGTTACAATAATCTTTCAACCCAATACAATACAATCACTACTATTGAGTTGATTCTGACTCATAGCAAGCCTATACAGACTTTCTGACACTGCAGATGCATTTGAACCATTTGTGATTAGTAGTCCTTGAGACTGTAACTCTTTTCAAAGAGTAGAAAGTCTCATCTTTTTCCCAATCAGCAACTGGTGGTTTTGAACTGCTGACCTTGTAGTTAGCAGCCCAGCATGCAATCCATTATGCCATCAGGGCTCCTGGCAATACCACAAGGGATTCTTAAACAATTGTTCAGCTTAACTAGGGGGGGGGGGGGCAGGGAGGGCAGGAGGAGTCTACCTTGTTAAGAACTCTCTTTATGGAATCACCTTGGCAACAGACACTTGAAAGCACAAATGGAAAACTCCAAAGGTAGTGATTTTATGTTAATGGAGGATGAACAGTTTAGAAAAAGAGTGGGGGAAATAGTTGCCCAACTCAAAGAGTGTAATAAATGTCATGGAATGTGTACATGTAGAAAGGAATTGGCCCTAGTACTGTGATGCTATGGACTGCTAACCCCAAGGTCGGCAGGTCAAAATCAATAGCTATTCCACAGAAGAAATATGAGGCTTGATACTTCCATAAAGAGTTGCAATCTCAGAAACCCAGAGTGGCAGTTCTATTAAGCCCTATAGGGTCACTATAAGTCAGAATGGGCAATGAGTTTGTCTGTTTTTTTGCTTTGTTTTCTGTGCATATTCTCTAAAACAACAACAACAAAATCAATATTTTTAAAAGGAAATACAAATACAACAAATTCTGCTACCATCACTTTCCCTCTCATTGTTATTGTAATCTAAGGTCTGCTTCCAGTGTTTAAGAATAGTCAAGAAATGAGCCTTTCATTTAGCTCTGGATCCACAAGCTCCA
Source organism: Echinops telfairi (assembly GCF_000313985.2). Classification (NCBI taxonomy): domain Eukaryota; kingdom Metazoa; phylum Chordata; class Mammalia; order Afrosoricida; family Tenrecidae; genus Echinops; species Echinops telfairi. The sequence goes on along the minus strand of NW_022111300.1, from coordinate 24,570,511 downwards.
TCCATATGACCTGCAAACAGATCTTTCTCACAGCTTTGCATTTATTCAGAAATTCAATAGACACCTGCAAAGTTCAGAAATTCTGCTTGGCAGAAAGTTTTATGTTTCCCTGGGAACAATTTTGCAGGCCGTCATCTTACTCCCCTTGTCTGGGGCAGGAGTGAGTCCCCACTGCCCGATGGAGTTGTTTGGCCAGGTGGTTCCAGCTGGAGGCAGCCTTCTCCAGGGGACTCGGAGCACAGCTCAGCCTTCACTTTCTTTCCCGTGAGCCCCTCCTCCCCGACACATGCTTCCTCTTCCCTCCATTTCCTCTCCTGGACCTCATTTTCTGCTGTTTTAACTTCCACATTTAGTTTTACACATGCTTCATCAATAAATCTCTCCCACTCATTTATCTCCCTGAATATCTCCGATCCTTTGCCCATCACTCTCAGTCTGGGGAAAGTTCTTCTTCTAATAGTGAAATTCGTATTCTGGTGAGAACTGAAGAAATTGTCTCTGGTTCTGCTCAATGGCATGACCTCATGGCTAGTTGCCACCTTCTCTAGTTTCCAAGTCACTGTTTTCCAACTTTGTGGCAGCAAAAGTCCTACTCAGTCAATACGAGAATTAGGTGTTCTCTCTTCAAATGAAAATCTACGCCTGTCTTTCCTGCAAAAGAAAAGTTAAATAAAAAAACAAAAAAAAAACCACTAAGACTGGGTGGCTCCATGGATGTCAGAACTGAACCGTGCTCCACAGGATGTTCAGTGACAGGCGTGTGTGATGTAGATTCCTGGGCCTTTCTTCTTGTGCACCTCTGGTAGACTTTCACACTTTCAGCTTGGAGCTGTACACAGTCCATTGCACCACTCAGAGACTGCTTGATAAATCTATACTATGTTAAATAATCAGTTATTTTATCAACAATGTTTAGATTTGACTGTTCTACCAATCAATAATCAATAGGATTTGAACATCTTAGTGGATATCGGCAATGCTGTACTCTGTTGAAGATACCAGGGGCAGGTTATGATGCTTGGTCTCCAGAATTTTCAAACAGCCATAGTATGAAGACAAGCTCGTGGCAATTTACCTGACATATGGGGCTGTGTGTATGTGCTTAGTTTCTAGCAAAAGCATATTGGGAGAAAAAATAAACTAGGACTGGAATTTATTAAATAATTTCAATCATCTTTGAACTCTTCTATAACAAGAGGTATGAAGGTGGAGATAACCTGGGCTTGTCCCTAGGTATCTTTTTGACAATCACAAAAAGATACCTTAGGGATCAGCTGAATGAGGGAAAGTTACCTCTTCCTCTGTATTTTAATTACTCACCATCACTCAGTTTACCAAATAAAGAGCCAACAAAATCTCAATCTCATCAACCTACATACATGAGGCTCCATATGAGTCAGAGCTGACTTGATGGCCCCTGGTCACATAGCACCTGCATCGGAGAAATACAATCATTCTGAAATAGCTCTGCTGGAGGCAGTATACATTTCGGAAAATCTGGAAGACATTTTGGCATATTTTTTTTGGCATTTTCTTTAAACATGTGTCTTCTCTGTGATCTAGGAGATCCGTTGCTCAGATGGCTACTCAAAGAAATTATTCACATATGCCAAGAAATATTCACACATATGATAATGTGCATACAACATTTTTTCTATTAAACAACCATGAAAATATATACAGCTGATGGCAATAATGAATTATTTCACTAAGCAACAAAATGCCGCATCTAATAAGTATAATATTAAAGAATATTGAGTCATAGAATAGCATATTCAATATGCCATGAAGCACAAAGCTAGGCAAAATAAGTGATATGAGCAGATGCAAAACAGTTTTTTGAAAAATTTCCATTATCTTTTGAGGGTTCCTCATATTTGGTTCAGGGATCATATGTCTGTTGAATATGGTACAATGTGTACCTAACAACATAAACACAACACATACCCACCCATAGGACTCAGAGAAAATTCAGAGTGGTCATTAAATCTTCTGGAAAGAGGAAGGAGAAAAGAGTCTTGCAATAATAGAGAGATCCTTACTAACTCCTTGAGTGATGATTTCACACTAAATATACAGCTACAGCTTCAAGTGGTCCCTCACAACCATCTGGAGATTCTAATGCAGTGTTCTGATCAATTCACACACACATTGCAGCAGGTGGCTGCAGAATTTACCCTACTCCTCTTTCGCATCAGGGATCCCTGGCAGTGCTTTAGATTAGGCATTGGGATGCTAACTGCAAGATCTTTGAGAGAGAGAGAGAGACTGTCCATTCCCATAAAGACTTAGTCTTAGGAACCCTCTAGAGGGTCACTATGAATCAGAATCAACTTGATGGCAGTTGTTTTCTTTTCTTTTCCTATTACGAACCAGGGCCCATCTCTGGGAAATTGGACATCCTTTTGCAGAAGGGCTGAGGAGAGGAGATGAGCCAGTCAGGATGCAGTGTAGCAATGATGAAACATACAACTTTCCTCTAGTTCTTGAATGCTTCTTCGCCCCCACTATCATGATCCCAATTCTACCTTA
>NW_022111300.1:24565023-24567560 GCF_000313985.2 Echinops telfairi | reverse complement strand
TTTTTTTTTTTAAAAAAGAACCCCGATGGCACTGTTTTAAAGAGTTTTACTGCTAACCAAAAGTGTGGTGGTTCAAATCAACCAGCCATTCTTGGAAGAAAGATTTGGCAGTGTTTTCTATAAAGATTTATAGCTTTAGAAACCCAAGGGGGTGATTCTACTCTGCCTTACAGTGTTACTAGAGTTGAAATTGACCCCATAATAGTGAATTTGGTTTTTGCCCCATTAAACCACTACTCTGTATTTTTTTAACTATCAGCTCTCTGATATTCAAAATTATACTAAATATGGACTAATTATATTTTATTTTATTTAAAATAACCTATGCTTTAATTTTACTCTAGTAAATTACTTCCTCTGTAGGGGCCAGAAAAAGTAAAGTGAACTTAAAATAACAGTTAATTTAGATTTGACTGTATCTGAGGGTTATTGATTAGAGGTGACAATAAAACCGCCCCCCTTTCTCAAATTGTAATCTATGCAGAAAGTAGGCACAAGAGTCATTAGCTAAAACAAGACTAAAAATCATCTTTATTAATCATTTGGAAGCAGTGATTAACAAGCAGGTTTCTGGTAAACTGTGTTGAAAGAAATAGCTCTGGTTTGAGAACTCAAATAGGGCATCGATTCCCATTAAACATTAATTGGTGTCAGCTGAACTCCCATGGCTGCCTGGCACTCATTTCCCCCATCATTTACTAATGGGGAGGATGAAGAAGGTAGGCTTTTCTCCATGCAGGGAGGAGAAGGAAGTGGAAGTGAGGCTGGTGCATTGAGAAGATAAGCACCAGAGAGAGTTGAGGTGGAACTTGTATGTTAGTGTCACCAAATCCCAGTGAGCATAAGGCTATTGAACCTTCTCTTCTCAAGACAGAATCCGTTTGAAGACAAAGGGTTTGGTTTGTTTTTCCTCCTCTGAGGTTGGACTAGTGAATGGGGAGAGAGGAGCAGTGGCTACATCTCTCATTTTCACCAAAGACAAGATTTGGAGGGAATGTCTCATCTCTTTCCAGGGCAAGAGTCATTGGTACATGGTAAAAAACATCTCCCGCTGGTCAAGTGGGACATCACAGTTTCATGGTTGCCTATGTTTTGTTAGGGGGGTTCTGTTTTGATTTGGTGCCCTTTTGAGAACTTTGTTATTTATAAATCTGGAGTCCTTCAAGAGGTTATCCAGGTTTCAGACATTTTAGCTCTAAGTTATTTTCTCTTCTATTGATTTATTTAAGATGAAAAACTATCCTGTTTGTGTCCATAACAGTAAATGAACATTTTTTCATCATGGGGTTGATGGAGCTAAACCTAAATGGTTCTCTAGCAATGACCTGTCAATTTGGTCATTTAATTACATTGTCTCAAACCTTGCTAACTACCCAGTGTGAGTGAATTTTCCTTCTTATATAGAAAATGAACAAATTCTAATTAACGATTTTGGCTCCCTGGGTCCTGGGTAATTGAAGGTTTAGTGTAAGGTGACACCCATTCCACCCTCTCTTGATTCATAAGGCACACGCTGCAACCACACTAATCAGAAGGAAAAAGCTTCTGTGTCTTTCATTCAGAGGATGTGATTTGCATCTGAGAAACACACAGTCATCAAGCATAATCTGGAGTTCTGGGTGGTGCATCGGCTTAACGTGCTGCCTTCTAATGGAAAGATTTGATGGTACAGTGCTCCCAGAAGCGCCTAAGAAAAGAGACCTGGCAATCTACTTTTTTAAAAAGCAGACATAACTGAACCCTTTGTGGGAACAAGGTGCTGGACCGACAGCAGGAAGCAACCCTGTAGTCTCAGAAGATACTGAGGTCCACTGAGGTCCAAAAGACCATCCTTCTTTACTGAGAAGTGATCAGGTCTTATAAACTCAGGAGCAGTTATCGAGGTGCAACATCTGGCCTCTCATCATCTGGAGGAAAGAAGAGTGGTGCAAATGAAAAGACCCCTGGAAAGAAGTAGCCAGCGGGGGTGATGGAGCGCGCCCAGGTGAGTTTCACTGGTCCCGAGACCAGAAGAACAAGGGGAGCACAGCAAGCACCCTAACTGCTGTGCAAAGAATTCCACTAGAAGGTCTTGGATCAAGTGAGAGAAAAATGTAGAACTGAACTCATGATCTTACAAAATACTAAACTTACTGTCCTGATAGAGAATGGTGGGACCCCCAAGACTAGGGATTTTGGTCACCTTCCAGGTCTGGAACTGAATTCAGTCCTATGTTAGAATAATTAACCAATTAAGATCAAAAGGGCAGAATTTACCCAGTGACAAAGTTCAATGAGTTAGAAAAGTAGAAGGAATGGAACCAGGAACTATAAGGAAGAAGAAGGGTGAGTGATGACAGGCTGAGGGGTTGCATGGATGATTTCAGACGAAATGTGTACAAACTGTCCAACGTAAAATGGATTATCTCTGCAAACCACCAATGAACAATATAAAGTGTGTTCTTAAAAAGTCTATGCATTGAAACGCTTTAGTGAACACCGGTTCTTTACCATGATGTGTTTATTCATCAGGTTGTGGAACCTCCTACACCTTCCAC
>NW_022111300.1:24544474-24562101 GCF_000313985.2 Echinops telfairi | reverse complement strand
TGAGAATGCTGATGGCAACAAATGTACAAATGTTCTTGACATAATGGATGGATGGATGGATTGTGATAAGAGTTGTATGAGTCCCCAATAAAATGATTTTTTAAGAATTAATAAAAATACATACTAGTTTACAACCAATTAGAAGTAAGGCATAAGGCTTTATTGTTGGCTTCTCAGTGCCCAATTAGATTTGAAAGATGAGGATGTACAAGAGGGTTGTTAGTTTTTAAATTTTTGTGCTTATTTTTAATTAGTATGAATATTTTTCAGACTTCACTTTTTTTTGGAAAATATAATAAATTTAAAATGAAGAAGACACATAAACAAAACATTGCCCCCCTATTCCTCAGCTAACTCTTTTCAAAAACAAAATACCTAGAATGGACATAATAGGCTCAGTTTGATTCCTCAGGAGTCAGTCTGTGCGCAACCCCAGGGATGTCAGGATATGCACATGATTGTGTATGTTGTGGTGGATATGTTTGCCTGAGAGATTCTGCATGTTTTATTTGGGGAGGTGAGGAGCAGGGATGGTGTGCAGTAAAGAAAGGGTTAGAAAGACTGTGAGCATAAACTGAAACCTAAGCAAAGGAACTTGATCTATTGGAAGTGTGGGCCTCACCGTACAAGCAACCAAAGGCAAGACTTTTTATTGAAATGCCTGGAAGTGGTGTGTGGAGTTAGGTCTCTTACTGCTGTCCTTGCCATGGTGCTTATTATTGAGAAATGTTTTCTCATACAAATATATTACCTATAATGATGTCCAACTCATAGTTTTGAGTGATTACAGGAATGACTGTAGGAATTAAAAAATAAAGAGCAAAGACTCATTAAGGACATCAACCAAGGAATAAGGTCAGCTGTAACTTCTGCCTTTTATTTTGAGTCTCCTTTATGTAGAAAAATCTTCTCTCTTTGGGGAGATTTGGAATATTCTAGAGAAATGATCAAAGTTCCTCAGGATTTCATTTTGCTTGGATCCACAATCAGTATTCGTGGGAACAGTAGTCAAGATCCCAAAGGACATACTGCATTGAGAAAATCTACTGCACAAGACCTCTTCAAAGTGCCGAAGAACACGGATGTCACTTTGAGGACTAAGGGGCACCTGACCCAAGCCATATGTTTGCAGTCACTTCATATGGATGTGAAAGTGGAACAATTGTAAGGAAGACTGAAAAAATCGATACATTTGAGTTACAGTGTTTGGTGAAGAATATTTAAAATGCCCTGGACTGCCAGAAGAACAAGAAGTTCTTGAACGAAGTACGGTCACTCCTTAGAAGTGAGTGAGGATGGTGAGACTTCATCTCATGTCCTTTGGACATGCTATCTGGAGAGACCAGTCCTTGGAGAAAGATGTCATGCTTGGTAAAGTGGAGAAGCGGTGAAAAAAAGGAAGACCCAGAATAAGACACAATGGCTGCAACCATGGGCTGAAGTATAAAAGCTATTGAGAGGATGATGCAGGATTGGACAATGTTTAGTTCTGTTTAGCATATGGTTGCTGTGAGTTGGAACCAACTTGACAGGAACTAACAATAAAAATAGGGCGGGGAGGGGATTTCTTCTGCTCCTTTGACCCCTCGCCCACAAAAAAACTTCTTCTACATGCAAGTGATTAGTAGAAAAAAAAATGAAATATGTTCTCATTTGTCTACTCATGTTCTCCCTTTCCTGCTATTGTCAAATTCTGTATGAAAACTTCTGAAAGTTGCTTCTAAGTTGAGAGTAGACTTGCAGTGTTAGAATGAAAAAAAATATATCTGGGCTCAAGTGAAAACATTAGGGTAATATAGGGCAATACATATATTTTCCAGGGTTGCATTCTTCAACACTTAGCAATACTCTATATATGTGGCATCATTTTTTAGAAGAAAAAGAGAATAAGAAGTAGGAGGGACAAGATATAAATTCAACATTTTATCTAAAGAGAATGAAATTCCAAATATGAAAGATCTACTGCCAATGACAAAAGATAAATTGGATGCCTGAGACCTCCCAGTCCTAGGTATATGCCCTAGAACTGTAAAGGCAATGACGCCAATAGAAATACATATGGCCACCTTCATTGCATCATTATTCTCAAAAAGACTGGAAACAACCTAAGTACATATCAATGAGAGAATGGATAAACAATTGTTACATACTTACAATAAAATGCTATATAATGATAAAGTATAATGATGAGTCCATGAAACATCTTAACATGGATGAATCTGGAGGACGTTATGTTGAATGAAAGAAGATGAACACGTGTGTATGGATTGTGATAAGAGTTGTATGAGTCCCTAATAAAATGATTAAAAAAAAAAAAAGAAAGAAGATGAACACAGAAGGACAAATACTGCCCAATATTACTCTTGTAAAAAGTCAGGAATAGGTATATATATTAAAAGCAACATTTTCTTTTTCTTTTTTAATCATTTTATTGGGGGTTCTTATGGCTCTTACAACATTCCATACATCTATTGTATAAAGGCCGTATGTATTTGTACATATTTTGCCATCATTATTTCCAAAATATTTTCTACTTGAGCCTTGGTATAAGCTCCTCTTCTTTCCTCTCCATTTCCAACCCTCCAACCCTCGGGAATCCTTGATCAATTATATATTGTTGTTATTATTTCATATCTTATACTCTCTGTTGTCTCCCTTCATCCATATTTCTGTTATTCATCCCCTTCAGGGGGCTATATATCCAGCCTTATGATAGGTTCCCTCTTTCTCCCCCCTCCCCATCCCCAACCATTGCCCTACCCTCATTTTATCACCTGCTACTTCCACTACTGTTCCTGAGGGTTTTATCTGTCCTGAGTTCCATGTGTTGAGAGCTCTTATCTGTATCAATGTGTGTTCTCTAGTCTAGCCATATTTGTGAGGTAGAACTGGGTCATGGCAGTGGCAGGGGGTGGAGGGGGGATGGGAGGAGGAAGCATTCAGGAACTAGAGGAATAATGTGTGTTTTGACAGTGCTCTACTGCACCTTGGTTGAATCATCTCTTTCTTATAACTTTTCTATCGGGGGATATCCAATTGTCTACAGATGGACTTTGGGTCTCCACTCCAAAACCCTCATTCTCATCCATATAGTTATTTGTTTGGGGTCTTTTGATACCTGATCCCATCTACAACTCATAATCACACAGGCTGGTGTGCTTCCTCTATGTGGGCTTATTTGCTTTCCTGCTGGATGGCTGCTTGTTCAGCTTCAAGACTTTAAGACCCCAAACGCTATGTCTTTTGATAGCCAGGCACCATCGGCTCTCTTCACCATATTTGCTTATGCACCCATTTTGCCTTGAGCGATCATGTCAGGAAGGTGAGTATCAAAGAGAAAAGCAAAATTTTCTGATGGCTACTCAGGAATGGGAGGATTGGGGTGAGGGTGGGCTGCTTACAAGATAGAGGCATATACTAATTTTGATGAAAGGGAAAACAACATAGTGAAATTGGGAACTAAGCATAACCTTCCCAAGGTAAATTAAGGCATAAATGTATACATACACAGAGAACAACTACAGCAAATCCTATGAAATGCACATAAATGAACAACGTATCTTTCCATTTATTCCAGGGTTTTTTTAATTCTTTTGTTTTATTTTATTTTTTAAATTATATTCTAAAATCCCTGTGTTGCATCAGAACAATGGGCTGTATCTATTTTCAGATGTTATGACATGAAGATATATTGACTTGCAAGATCTGTAAAGTTATGAAGGCTAAATCCAACAGGGACAAGGTCAGGTTGAGTCACGCATCTTTTTTGAATTCAATCATCACAGATTATTAAACAAAAGCCCAAAAGGTAACCTGTTCCAAAGATGTAGGGACAGGATTGAATGTAGAGTTTCAGTTTGTTAAAAATTTCATTTTTCATTCTGAAGCTTGTGGGGAAAGAAATGAAAACAGAAAGAAAAAGAATATATCCAAATAAGCAGCCATCTATCTAAGTGAGATGTCGATGAAGTCCATATGGAAGAAGCACTCTAACATTGGTGACCAAAAGATTTCAAATCATAGAAGCTGCAGCCAAAGGAGGAAGTTGTATCAGAGCCCAAATTGTGAGAATTCTAGTTTGCAGAATGCTGTGGATGACAGTGGGAGTCCAAGATACACTTGCAAGATCTTACAGGAAATAAGCCTCTAGTTATTTCCTTCTATGCATAATGGAGGGATGAGGATTAGCCACAATACAACCTTGAGTATATTTCATTTGAATTTAGAGACCATCTCAAGGACAGATTGTGTAGACTGAATACTCATGAGCAAAGACTAGATGAGGCATGCGATAATGTCAAAAGCATTGCATAAAAAGAAAGGACATTAAAGAAAGAAAAGACCAAACTGGTTGTCAGAAGAGACTCTAAACTGTTCTTGAAAATAGAATAGCTTCAGTGAATGGAATAAATGATGAAGTCAAAGAGGCGAACAGGTATTTTCAAAGGGCAGCTTGAGAAGACATTATGGTGAAATGTGTCAAGAGCTAGTGTTAGAAAGCCATCTCCACAATGGAGACTAACAATATATTTTTAAAGAGGGATTTCAAACAGTTCATGGAAAACAATATTGAAAGTTAATGGAATCATTCCATAAACTTTTGTGAAGTAACTTAATATATAATTTATAATATCGTACCTAAGTACTATAAAAATGTATGATTTATGGGATTTTTTGATTGCCTATGTTATTGTTCTATTATCATCCTCCTCTTGCATACTTTGGGCTTAATTTCATTAGAATGTTTTCCATTCATCCAATCTTGGCTCCAGTAGAAGCCATCTTTAACCCAACACATGATTTAAATCCTTTGGGTGCTGGCGACTACTGAAAAACTTAAGAAGATATCATCGAAATTCAGTAATTTACTAATTAGCTGTTTACATTTCTAAATCATCAATGGTGACTATTCAAAGCACAAAATATTATCAGCTACTAAGGACCAATTTCTGGACCCGATGGCAACATGAGATTCCACAAATGGGCAAAGTCTTGATGGAACTGGACTTCTGAGTGCCCAGGCAAGTTGGAGAAGAAACAAGGGTCCACCTTGGATGGCAGGTTAAATCACTTAGAGCAAAACTGGATGAGGCCTTGCCTTGGGTTAAACGACAAAGTTCATCAGTTGGTTCTAAAGAGAAAGCTGATTTTAAAAGGCAACCAACCACCGATAGTACCATCCAAATTGTGAAACTGAACACGTGGTGAGGATTCACTGGCAGAAGGGACATTCAGCAACAGTGTTAGCTTATTTTAGTCTCTTCCACCAATAGGGTACAATCTAAATACCATTTGGGGAAACAGATGTTCTAAATATACCCCCTCATTCGTTTATGTACAAGGAAACTTGCTTGAGAGATAAGTGGCCATAGTTAAGTTTCAGGCTTTTCAGGCAGAAAGATCATCAAGAGAGGGAAAGGATCGGTGCCAATCTTTCCTTCCCAGCCTTAGAATCCTGTATCACCGATTCCCCCAGAACAATGTAACTGTCTAACTCAAGGACAGTATCCAAGTAATGATTTTGATATTCTCAGTTAGTTGCCTGTGAATTGACTCCAAATACCCCTTCCATCCCAAGAACTAAATTGTCACCAATTTTAGTCTGATTCCAAATATACCCCTTCCTCAATACCCGTTCCATCACCCTCTTCCGTTATGTCATGCCTGCCTGTTTTAGGTCAAAATAGTGTCACCCTTCTCTGACCTACAGCATTTAGAATTTCAAATTATGCAACTAATTATGTATGTAACAAAATGTTTGATATTCCCACATTATCCGCACGTATGATTTGGTGACATTAACTGTATTCATCATGTTGTGCAACAATCACCATCACCATCTCCAAAATGTTCAGTCACGTTTGACTACAGGTCAGCAGCCTCTAATTTATAAGTCTCAGCCCTCCTGTCTCATTCGCCCCGTCCTGGTGACTACCAGTGAACTTAGGGCCAATAAACATTGCCTATTTTAGATATTTCTTGTAAATGGAATAATACAATATCTGTTGTCACTGACTTAGGACATGCAATGATGTTCTAACGCATGCTTTCTTCTGGTTTCTGTCTGTAGGTCTGATCTCTGCAAGGGGCTTGCTCATAAAGGCCATGGCTTCCCTTCCATTTTCTTCTTCTATTTAAAAAATATTTTATTTTTTTTGCATCTAAGTATTGAGATGAGTTCAGGGAGCCCCCTCAAGTAGTACTGACTGACACCAGATGACCCTCACCCCATGAGAACCTAAGTCCTGAGGGCATCCTCTTTGTCCACAAGCTCGAGCTGCCCTTGAGCTGGAGACGTCGGTTCCTGGGACTGAGTAAAGCAGCTGTGGCCATGGACATGGGAGGGGATGGGAAGTAATTGGCAGAGACAGAAGTGTCCTTTTGTTATTTTGTTATAAATAAACTCCCACAGTGGAAACTTGTTAACCTCAGTCCTTGCCTTCCCATCTACTTATATGCAAGACCTCCCTCGACAAATCAATCTTTACACTGCAGTGGCACTCTCTTGACAAGATATGTTTGGCTTAGCCACTGTTGATATTTGTTCTTGAAATCTCGGTTGTGTGGCACGGCACACTCTGTGAGCAGAAATGGAGACACCTAGTTTATATGCACAGAGGACGGCTGAGATGCAAACAGAAAGAGACGGTCCACAGCAGGGCAGCAGAAGTGGCGGGAGCTGAGCAGCACTTAATATATTGTGATGTATTGAATCTATGAAGCGGCTGTTCAATATCTAGTCAGAGTAAATTTAGAAGGACACAGGAAAGGGATTTATTTTTTCATCACTGCAAAACGTCCTTTTACTTCTTACACTCTTGGTCATGGTCTTCCAGTGGGCTCTGGAGGTCCCAGTACCCTCAGATCCTCAAATAGCACTGCTGGCAGAATGAGGTGTGCTTTGTTTGATGTAGCCAAAGCCCCAGAGAACCAAGCTTTATTAGCACTTTGGGAATTGGCTTTCTTGCAGGATTTTATGTTGCAAAGAATGAGCTGGGGATATTGACACTCCCCTAAGGTAAATTACTTGATCTCTTCTCTGCTCCTCCAGTGCATCACTTTACTGGAGGGTTTGCCAAACTTTCCTGGGATTATTTATGTATATGTCTGTTTTGCTCATCTGACTGTAAGTATTTGGGACAGACATGGTATGTTATTCACTTACATTTCTCAATGGTATGGCTCAGTGCCCAGCACATCGGAAACCCTCACAAAATGTTTGCTGAACAAGAAATCCTAATACCCATGAGACAGTGCCTCTATAAGGCAAGAAACAGAAAAGGTAAATGAAAGCTATTTTGAGCCCAGTTAAGAGAAATGCAGATATTATTTGATAATTAAAATTTAATTATCTTGTAAGTAGTCTCCAGGGAAAAATACGATTTTAGCATTGTATCCTGACTAGGTTACAGTGTAAACACTTCCTCTGGGTCTATTTTTATGCTAGACGGTGTGGGGAAACAACTGCAGAGCCTTGTTTCCTCAGAACAACACCAAAATGTGTGTGGAATCTGGAGACCCACGTCGCCAAAAGGGGCCCAACCACACACAACAGAGATTGATGAAGGGTCAGAGAGGAAAATGGAAACAATTCAAGACTTCAGGATAGCAGTAAGAGGACTGAAAGCTGCATTGCAGTGAAGTACCAACAGGTAAATGACATGTGGGTATGCATTAATTTAATCATGCCACCATTTTATATATAAAATTCAGAGTGGGCATGTTAGGCGTTATTTCTTATGAAGGCAATTATCTTCAGTGTTGTTGGAGAATTCAAAGATCATCAGGTTTTACTTAGGTTTGCCAGCAAGCAAACTTATCTTTCGGAAGCTGGCTTGGTGTTCCTGTCGGAAGAATGTGCTGAGTCTACAGACCTGCATGCTCTGGAGAAGTCAGCATTGCTCGTGGACTGGACTTTTGAAGCTTTCTAGACACTGTCTTTCCAATCCTGTTTTTATTGACATATAGCATGAGAAACCCTTACAGCGCATTTGAACATTACATGTGCTCCTTTTAACTTGGAAGATTGGGCTTTCCACAAGTAGAACATAATGTGTGTGGCACAGTGTTCAGGAGAGAATATGAGAAGACCCCTCATTAGTGATGTGTTAGGCAGGGTGTGCTAGAGAAACAAAACCAGGACACTTGTGTGTATTTGTACATATAGATGTGTGTGTGTGTGTATACATATATATGTGTGTATGTAGGTTGATGGAGCTGCTTCATAGATTCAATACATCACAAACACATGTATATATAGGTTTATACAGTGAGAAGGAATGTAACAACTAACTAGTCCACACAGCAATACAGAGGGTTCAGTTCAACTCACTTCTGTGAAACAGTTAATATACTGGAAGTCAAGGAAGCAGACAGCAGAGTCCTCCATCAGGCAAGGCAAGCAACGTCTGTCCACAGGTAGCAAACGGCATGGTAAGTCACCAACTGTCAGTAGCTCAGGAGCTTAGAGAAGCAGGCCCCGATGGGATAGATGGGATATCAAACGCATGCAATGCAAGGTGAAAGAATCGACCATCCTCGAGCTCAAGCAATGTATGCACCAGCACCGTGGTGAAGCAGGTCTCTAAGGAGCCTCAAGCTCTAATGCGATTTGCAAGTTGGCTTGGCTCACAAATTGTTACCTCACAGGTTGAGGCAGAGAACTAGCTAACACAGCAGCACACCAGAGAGTACGAGAGAGGGGGCCAGCCTTGCAGAGCCACTTATCTCTTTGCCCTAGAATCAAACGGTGACCTAATTAATCCCACATCTTCCTATTGGTCAGGCTGGCACAATAAACCTAGCTATCACAAGTGGGTACATTGGCAATTACTTCTTTCTATCAATCCTTCAATTTGGAATACCACTGAACCAAAGTTTGGAGAAATTCAAATTTCCTGCTAGATATCTTCAGTAAATACACGCCTGACAGAAAGAAGAAATGGGCTGAGCAGTGCAGAATAAACCAAGAGAAACTCAAAATGAAGAGTATAGAACTAGTTCTTAAATGCAAGGCTAAATTCCACATGCCTGAAGATATGAAAACTGTGAAAAATGGAAAAAGTACTGGAATTCAGATACACAAGTTTAACAATTATATCTGTCTTAGGGTATCAAGATGCAGGATGCAAGAATGTGTGGCCTTTTTAAAAAGAAGCAGAGGCCCATAAGGAGAAACCTACCAAGCGAAGATGCCGGTGATATACAAGTTGATAAGCCACATGTAAAAAGAAATGAAAATTAAATTAAAACATGTTGGAGTATTTGAAGAGTATTTTTTATTTAAAAGGTAGAAGCTTCCATAATTTATGCGGACAAATTCAAGAAACTATCAAAGAAAGCAAAGATTTAAGTCTCAAAGATAATCATAACTATAGAGAACCCAGAAATTGATAAGAACTATAGAGGAGGCCTGGCAGTGTAGTGGTTAAACATTGGGCTGCTAACCATAAGGTCAGCTGTTTGAAACCCCAAACCACTCTGTGGGAGAAATTTGGGGCTTTCTACTCCCATAAAGAGTTAGTCTCAGAAAAGCATTATGAGTTGCTGTCACCTCCATGGCAGAGCGTTTTGGTTTGGTTATGGCAGTGAGGTTAGACCAACAAAATTAGAGGCAAACATTAAAGGTACACTAGGAGATAAGTCTTCAGCTCCAAATAGCTATATCCAAGTTGAAATGCACACAGGTATTACATGAAATCAGTAAAAAGAATGATAGCTGTATCCACTTGGGAATATTCATTGAAATGATACACTTAGAACAAAATCAAACTGGAAAGGTAAGCAGGTAGCTTTCAATGGTCTAAATATCTTCTTGCCCTTTAAATTCATATTTACAAAGTAAACAGTTCATTGAGCGTAAGGGGCGTGTACAAATGCACAGCATGGTTTTGAAAAGAAAATATTGAGAACCAAGAATTTAATACCTGACCAAATCATCTTGATTTGCTGAAGTCCTTTTGAGGTATGCATGTTCTCTTCTTGAGTGTGAAAATTATGACTTTAAGATATATGGGGTAGCCCAAGAATATTGAAAGTACCACGGACAGCCAGATCTGGCTGTGTGAAGAACACACAGATCTGGCTTGGAAAAAGCACAGCCAGAATGTTCCAAAGAAGAGAGCATGGCGAGACATCACCTCTCCTGACTTGGCATGGTATCAGGAGGGACCAGTTCCTGGAGAAGGACATCATGCTTGGTAAAGAAAAGGGTCAGTGAAAATAAGGATGCCTCAATGAGATGGATTCACACAGGTCTGCAACAGTGGACCCGAGCTTAAACGCAATGAACAAATGGCAGGGTGCTACAGGACCAGGTAGTATTTCTTTCTGTCGTCCTTGGAGTCCCAGTGAGTTGGATCCAACTCAATGACACCTCACAGCAACAGCAATAAAGCTGAACTATTAAAGAATGGAGAATGGTGGGGTCGGATAACAGTGGCGCCATTTAAATGAAAGTAAGTTCAAGAATTCCTGGAAAAAGTTACAAATCAATGTCCAAATACCAATAACTAGAATATAAGTTAGATATACAGTATAGAAAAGATAATTTAGTAATAATGATCCATGGAAATATCTTATTATAAATATGACTTCATACAAGCATGAAAAAATTGTTTTCACAATCTCTAAAGGAGGGCTTCACAGGGTAGTTGTTGTTTCTTAATGTTGACCATTAGAGGATTAAATAATATTTATTAAAAAAATCAAGTGACTATGACTTATAAAAAAAACAGGATACCCATAAGCTAATTCCATTAAAAAAAAAAGAAATCAGTGTTCATGTACCAAAAGTTAGAAGATAAATACCTGGTGGCACCATGTTTAAAAGGACTTGGCTGCTAACTTAAAACCCACCAGCCACTAGGCTGGAGAAAGACTGAGCATTCTGCTTCTGGAAAGATGGACAGCTACGGAAACCCTTTGGAGCAGTCTGTCCTGTGAGTTCTCTCTGAGTCTTTCTTTCTTCTGACGGAAGTGGAGTCATGCAGACTCACAGAGACCTCTGTGGCATTCAGAGACTAGTCACAGGTGTAGAAATCCCAGTCTTTCTCCCCAGGGGATGTAGGTGGTTTGAAATGCCAACCATGCGGATTGCAGCCCGACATGTAACCAAAATGATACCCCAATTAATGCTGCCCTCAAACCAAATGATTATTTGATAATAAGAAAAACGATGAAAATGCGAGTGAGTGGCATTGAGGTTCAGAATAAAAATATATTAAACCAAACTAAAAGAAATACATTGTCATCAAGTCAATAGACTCCACCAAACAACCCAAAATGGCAAGAAATACAATCATCTCAGGTGAGGCTGACAAAATCTATAATCCTTTAGAAAGCTCATGGGCAAAATAATTGCTAAAAAGCTATAATGATGTGAGAATTCTTAATATTGTAACTTTGGGGAAAATGCTACTAATAGTTAATACACAAAGAAGGGGTCTATATTTCCCTTTGCAACAGACATTCAATAGTCAACGACATTGATCAGGTCAAAGAAAATTTCAGATTTGTGTTGGAAAAACAATGCAATATGACCAATGTGGCAGTCAACCAGATAATCTTTTTTGCTAAGAATGTGCCAGGAAACATGTTAGATGTTCCACATGTGATATTTCATTCATTCCTTGTAACAGCAGCTTGAAGTTCATGCCATCTCCAATTTTACGTATAAAGGCCTTTAGACTGAAATACTTGACCAAAGGCTAGATGCTAAATTCAATGGTACTCAAAAGTTTGTGCACATCAGAGTCCCAGGTGGGCTGTTAAAACACAGGTTTCTCAAGTCCCCTTGAGAGTTTCTGATTCATTAGCATCTGATCATTTGAATTTGTAATGTTAGCAGGTGACATTGATGCTGATGCTTTTGTTGCAATATTATATATTGAGATGCATTAAATCACGTGATGCCCAGGACAATATCCTTAACTACTATACAGTTTAGGAAAAGGGGAAACTGTAGAGACAAGTTTCTGACAGAATGCAATAAATTTAGAAATTTATAATTAGAAAAGTTTTTAAAAGTGCTTGGGAATCTAATTAAAAATAAAAAGCAATCACTCCCAAGTAATCAATTTAATGTATTTCCAATTAAGATTCCAAATGAATTTTTTTTAAGCTTGATAAAAATGATCCTAAACTCCATGTGGATGAATCATAGAAAATAATAAGCTTGCCAAATTAGAAAAAGAAGAGTATTTGGGAATACTTGCCTCACTATTTAACAGAATGTTATAGATTTACAGCTCAAGATTTCATACCCCACAGGTTAACGTTTCTCAAATATTTCCACTGAAACACTGAATTGAAAGCATCAAGACATGACAAGGAATAAACCAATAACAGGCACAAGAAGGAGGAAAATCAATGAATAGAGAATTCAAGAGATTTGAGGAATATGAGTGTGGCAGGGAATGAACTAGCATACAAAATCAGAGGAGCAAAACCTGCAGTGCTGTACACATCCAGAGAAGTATGTGGACCACATGGAATGGGTTTTGCCTTTCAGAATCCTGGATGAAGGGCATAGGCTAGATGAACACTAGCTAGCAGATATAAGAATGGATTGACTGCACAAGTTAAAGGTCTGTGTTTAAAGCAACTAATTGAGGTAAAACTCCATCCCTGTCTTTATCTACTACTTACCTTTGCTCCAGTGATAGAAAAGACAGCAAAAAATTCATCCACTGCCCCTAAAGCGCATTTGTTTCAATAGAAAAAGAATGAATGGCTTGAGATAGTACTTTTGGAAACTTAAGTCGTTGTCATCCTTTATTGCACTTATTAGCAGCTCTGGTGGCATAGTGGGTTATGCCTGGAACTGCTAACCACTAGGTCAGTGGCTTTAACCCAGCAGCTGCTCTGTAGGGTGCTCTGTCCACTTCTGAATAGATTCAAAATCCTGGAAATCCATAGGAGCAGTTCGACCCTGTCCTGTAGAGTCACTATGAATAGAAGTGGAATTGATGGCAGTGAGTTCTGATTTGGAGAATCAGAAACTCTCATGGGCGGTGGGGGGGAGGTGCTCAGAAACCTGTGTTTTAACAACCCACCTGAGGCTCTGATTTACACTAACCTTTGAGTATGGCTGGATTTAACCTTTAGTTTAAAAAAATACCTTTGGGTAAAATATTTAAGCTAAGTCTAAATGGCCTTATATCTAAAATTGGAGATAGCATAAACTTCATAGCATTGTTATGAGGAATAAATGAGATATCACATGTGGAACATATATTTCTTGGCACATAGCATAAAATGATTATCTGTTCATCTGCCATATACGTCATATTGCATCATTTTTCCCAACACAAATCTGTATTTTTCTTTGACCTGATCAATTCCATTGACTATTCAATATATGTGGCAAAACCAAATACATACCCCTTCTTTGTGTATTAACTATTAGTAGTATTTTTCTGAGTCTTTAATGTGAATGTATATTAAATTGTGACAAACATTTTTACATGTATTAAGATTTATTTTGCAGTTTTGTTCTATTAATATTGAATTGCATTGTTTGATTTTTGCCATTTTAAACCAAGATCATATTCCTTGGATGAATTTCACTTTGTCATAATGCATTAACCCTCATTTATAGTCTAGCCTTTCTTTCCTTTTGGCATGTGCTTTATTTTATTTTATGTTTTGAAGTCTCAAACAGTCTTTTAGCACAGAGATGTATTTCTACATATTTTAAAGCTTGAATACGTTTACTTTTATGTAGAGTTTTAGTCTGAAAGTTATCTTTGAATTTAGTGACTCAGTTTTGTTGCATGTAAAATAAACTCATTTTGCAAAATCATCTACTTCAATTTTTATAAGTAATTTATTTAAACATGAGTTGTAACTTGGGTGAACATTTACAAAGTAAGCACTCAACATTATATCATTCAAAATTCATATACGTTTTGTTTCTTGACATCAACTGTAATTCCCACAATTTGTCACAGAACTTCCTCCCTGTATTTCTGTTTTGATAAATCCTTTCCTAACCCTTTCTGCCTTCTGACCTTTATCCCTGGGTTAACACTGGTCTTTTGATGTTCTAGAGTTGACTGTTCTAAGGAGTGCATACATTCTTGATCTTATTGTTCACCATGTTGACTGGTTGTATGGCTGAAATTTGGGCTATTGGTAGAAGTTCAGTTTCAAGCTAAACGACAACTAAGCCAGTTACTTTGTGTTATTTACTTTGTGTTATTTTGAGTTTGGGTCAATAAACTTCTCCTGCTGTATCAAGGACCTCCAATTGAGATCCCTTTGGGAGCCATCAACAGTGATAGCCAGATAACGTTTAGTTCTTTGTATCTCCCAATCACAGTGACTGGGATTTGCATGAGCCACCATTCATCCTTTGGACTAATTACTTGCCTGCATCTATCTCACTTTCTCTTCCTTCACCCTTCCCTCTTTCCCTCCTATGCTTTCTTTTTTGTTGTTGTTTTCCTTTTTTGTGTGTGAATGTTTACAAACAGACCATGAGTTTTATCATTCAACAATCCTGATACATTTTGCTTCAACTCATCAATTTTTCTTTGTTTGTTTGTTTTAAATCATTTTATTGGGGGCTTGTACAACTCTTATTCCAATCCATACATCAATTGAATCAGGCATGTTTGTACATATATTTCCCTCATTCTTCTCTAGACATTTACTTTCTATTGAACCCTTGGTATCAGCTCTTTTGGCCCCCAACTCATCAATTTTAATCCCTTCAATCTAGCATCACTTATCCTACTTATCCTTGTGTTCCCTGTTTCAAATTCTTCATCTGTCCTAACCTTCCAACCTTTGTTCTTGGCCAAAGCTGTCCACTTTATCTTGAATGGTTGATTATTCTACCGTGGGAGCGAGTTCATATCCTTACCTGGAGTCACTAAGGGAGTCCAGTCTCTAACTAATCTGGAAGCCCAGGTCTTTTTATAATTTGTGTTATGTTTCATATGTTTGCTCCCACTTTATCTAAGACCTTCTAGTGTGATTCTTTTCAGTGGAATTCATCGTGGAGCCAGGCACCATCTAGTTCTTCTGGTCTCTGCATTGTGTCTGGTCCATTGGATTGTGTTCATGTCTTTTGATTGTCATCACTTCTCTTTCCTGCATGTGGGGAGAGAACTAGTTGCATCTTTGATGGCTGCTCACATGCTTTTAAGAACCCAATCAAAGTGACAGGTAGATCCTTGTCTTTGAAAAATATGTTATGCCGATTGTGTCCCCTAACCAAAGATCCTTATCTGCCAGGTTCAGGGGCTCAAGATACTTATGTCTAAGAAGTTCTCATAATTTCCCTCCTGTATGATCCACCACACTCATGAATATATTTTTGGCCAAGGTTCATACACAAATATCCTCTGTCAAATATATATGCTACTACTTTCCCTCTCATGGTATTCAACCTGCATGTCATACAAAACATCTATTTGTAGATCACCTGAAATATAGACATAACCGTCTTTACTCCTGTTGTCTTTAACCCTTGAAGACCTCCCAGAGTCTTCCCCTGCCTCAACAATTTTTTCTTCTTATTATTATTATTGTTGTACTTTTTTTTAATAAATTATTATTGTATAAATTATTATTGTACTCTTATACTAGTATACTATTATTGTATAATGACTTCTCGTTCTTTCAAGTTAATAATTATCTACTCTCTAAACTGTAACTTTCATTTTTTCCTCCCACCACTAGAAACCATCAAAGAATGTTTCTATCAATGTGAACATTTTCCTTGAATTTTATAATAGTGCTATAATACAATATGTGCCCCTTCTTATTGACTAATTCCACTCAGCATAATGTCCTCTAGGTTCATTCATATTACAAGGTGTTTTGAAGATTCATCATTACCCTTTAATGTTCAATAATATCCCACTGTGTGTATATATCAAAGCTTATTTACCCAACTGATTGAGGATTTAGGATTGAGAATATTTCTACTTTTTTTAACATTTTTATTGGCACCTAATCCACATAACAATACTCAATGGTTCAATCATAGCCAGAACTGTACAACCAATGGCACAATCATTTTTAGAACTTCCCCCCACCCCCACCCCACCGGTCATTAAAGCACATTTAAAATGAGTTGTGTAATCACAATCAATTCTAGTGCTCCCTTCCCCATTCCTGCCTTCATTGTTTACTCCTGAAATCCTCTCATCCACTATACCTCGCATCAGTTATCTCTAGGCATCCACTCCCTCTGTGCTTAGACCTCCTCATTCTTGAGCAGATCCTGACAGTAGGTGGGTTGGCCTCTCTGCCAGGTGGGAGTGGATTGTGGCTAGGACCTTTAAAGCCTCAACTAGTTGTTCCTGATGGACCAGATTGCAACATGAACAGTCCCATCTCTTTGGAATCAGCCCTCATTCCTGCCTGTTCTGGAGGAATCATGGGATGAAGAAGCTCCTGGTCCAGTTCACCTCTCAGCTCCTCTCCATCTGGATCTCCCCCTGGGCTCATTTGCCTTCTTGTGTGAACACCTGGACAAAGTGCTCAATCTTTGAACATCCACTACCCCAGGCACCTGCATTCCAAGTTCTCCTTGTGTCTTGGCATCCATGTGGCCTAGGTACTGCATGTGCCTGGACCATGGGCCTTGGTTTGCACCTAACCCCAACAACAAACGTTGGCTTTCTTAAGTTTTGCAGTCTAGCTACAGGATAAATAATACCATGAGTGCATAGCTTTGAAAACAGACATTTCTTGTCTCATATTGCAAGTGATAGGAAACATAAATGTAGAACAGAGTTGAAGGCAGTGGGTTTCTCTCTCAGATGGAAGGAGGTAGGAGAATCTCCTTATCACTTTTTAACTTCGGGGTGTCTGCAGTTCTAGCAGATGTCCATGTGTCTTGGCGTCCACAATGCCCAGTTCCTGCATGTGCCCAGGGCAGAGGCCATGGTTTGTCTGGATGTATTTTGCTCCTGGCTGATGTTTCTTGATGGGGGTCAGCATGTCCACTGCCTGCTGGCTTATCTTCCTTCCCATCTTTTGTAGAAAGCAGATGTGAAGCAACCAAGCGTTGACTTCAGTCAGGCTGCTCACATTATAGGTATCCTTTGACCAGCACTTCCAACCTTCTGAAACATGAAAACCATGACCTAATCCCGGATAACTCAATAGAAACTTCACTAAAACTAGGAAACACTATGCTTTCAAAACTGCCATTGAGATCCAGAGGCAGAAGTTACAACTGAGAACATATGGCAAAATAGAGGGTTAGGGCATTAGTTGTCCACAAGGATGCAGATTGCATGACATATTGTGTGACAATGCTTGTAGGCAAAGCATACATCGGGACCTGTTGAGCTACAAGGTCAGCCTCAGCTTCCCCATCAGCTCTTCTATGGTATCCCAGTGCAGACTTCCTTGGGCTCTCACCTAGTAATTTAGAGGGGCAGGAGACTATAGAAGGTAAACTTGCACCTTGGGACCGTGTAAACCATCATGTCCTACTGGGCAGCCATAGGCAGAGTTTCCACAGAGCTTAAGGTTTCTGAGCTGAGGACAGGTACTCAGAGCAGGCAACACACCATTGAGGTCAGAGTCTTCGATGTCACAGTCAGCTAAAAGTCCAGGCACACCCAACATGAGTCCGCTGAGGTAAGCTTTAAAAAAAAGTT
>NW_022111300.1:24485344-24544081 GCF_000313985.2 Echinops telfairi | reverse complement strand
GCTACAGCTTGGGGAGAGAGGCGTGTTTGATTAGAGCACACAGGAGAAAAGGGATCGAGAGGGAGGAGAGGACATCCTGGCATCCTGGCCCACCAAGCCCCCAGGGCAATATTCTTGCTCAGAGCAGACAAAGCACAGAGAGGACCATAGGGCCACCCCGCCATGAGACACTATAGCCCTCACTACACCATAGTGCTGCAGGGGACAATACTGGAGACACAGTGTGGGAATTGTGTGCAACCTAACCTCATCACACCGGGGCAAAACACTAAGGGACTGCAGCAGAGGAGCAAGGGGAGCAAAGTGATGAAATCCCTGAGGAATACCACAAATAGACTTTGCAGGAAGAGTGTGGCACCCCATCAGACTCGACTGGAAAACACTCGTAAAGGCCAACAAACAGACCCTGAACTATTCATCGGCTTTTCCATTTTTGCCAGCGGCTTTCTTTTTGGTGTTGTTGTTGATTTTTCTTTTTGTAGTTGTTGTTATTGTTTGGTTGGTCTTGAATTCCTTTGTTGTTTTATTTGACTTTGCCTGGTTTTACCACTTATTAATGTATCTGCATGTCTATCTAGATAAGATAGGCGGGATAAATAATTTGGACATGAAAAAATGGGACCAATGTTTCCGGGGGGATATGAGAGAAGGGGAGGTAGGAGAAAGGAAAGGGTGGGGATGTGGGGACCAAGCCAGGTACAAGGGAACAAATGAACCAAAATCAATGGCGAGAAGAGTGTAGGATGCCTAGTGGGGCTCAGTCCAGGGCAATGTAGCAGCAGGTAATCACTAAACCTGAATGAAGACTGAACATGATGGTGGGACAAGAGGAAAGTAAAAGGAGATAGAGGAAAGAACCAGGAGTCAAAGGACATTTACAGAGGCCTAAATACAGGTATGTACATATGTAAATATATATAGAATGAGAGGGGAATAGAACTATATACTCACAACTATATGTTAAGAATTAAGGTTGTAGATGGACATTGGGCCTTGACTTAAGTACTCACTCAACACAAGAACACTTTGTTCTAACAATCCAGCATGCTGTGATGCTCACCTTCCCAACACAATCACTGAAGACAAAATGGGTGCATAAGCAAATGTGGTGAAGAAAGCCGATGCTGCCTGGCCATCAAAAGACACAGTGTCTGGGATCTTAAAGGCCCCGAAGGCAAACAAGCAGTCATCCAGCGGAGAAGCAACAAAGCTCACATGGAAGAAGCACACCATCCTGCGAGACCACGAGCTGTCAATGGGATCAGGTATCAGGCATCTAAAACCCAGAACAAAACCATACCCAAGATGAATGGGGAGGGTGGGGAGCATGGAGTGGAGACCCAATGCCCATCTGTAAATAACAGGACATCCCCTCACAGAGGGGTCACAGGGAAGAGATAGCACGGATGAAACATACAACTTTCCTCTAGTTCTTTGGTGCATCCTTCTCCCACCATCATCACCTCAATTCTACCCTACAAATCAGAATACACCAGAACATGCACACTGCTACATATAAGAGCCTGTAACACAGGGAATTCAGAATAGATAACCCCTCAGGGCCAACAAGTAGAGGATTAGAGGAGGGTGAGGGGAGAAAGGGGGAATCGATCACAAGGATCAACCTAGAACCCCTCCTAGGGGGATGAAAAGTGGGTGAGGGGAGATGGAGGATGATGTAAGACATGA
The DNA here is from genome assembly GCF_000313985.2 of Echinops telfairi. NCBI lineage: Eukaryota > Metazoa > Chordata > Mammalia > Afrosoricida > Tenrecidae > Echinops > Echinops telfairi. Next base: position 24,542,392 of record NW_022111300.1, on the reverse strand, counting down.
AAATAATGGTCTATAAATTATCAAAGGTTTGTGAGGGAGGGCGCTTGTGGGAGGGAGGGGGAAGAAATGGGGAGCCGATATCAGGGGCTCAAGCGGGAAGAAAATGCTCTGAAAATGATGCTGGCAGCAAATGTGCTTGACACACTAGATGAATGCATGGATTGTGAAAAGAGATGTAAGAGCCCCCAATGAAGGTATTTTTTTTAAGTCCAGGTACATCAAGGTGGCTGAGATAAGACTGTTCAGCAGAGCAGGGAGGAATTCATAATTACAACCATTCATGAGTCCCCCACTCAAATCCAGGGACCTTAAGTGGCTGGAGCAGGGACAGGAGGACAGGCATTATGTCAAGGACTAAAAGCATGCAATAACTTAAGCGGAGGCTCTAAAAGCATCTAAGAAGCTGGTGAAGGTGGTTGTTGGGGCAGTATGGAGCATTCAGGAGATGCAGAATGAGGAGGTGAGAGGTGAATTAGGCAAGTACCTTCTACCTCATGGTAATTACACCTCATGGTAATCTTCCTCCCCTATATCCGTGCAATTTATGGTGCATGCATGGAGAAAGAATGTTTGAGGTTCACCAACTGGGACAGGAAAGGAGCAAACCGGTTGAGGTGGTGCAGTTCCCAACTGCCTTCCACCTTGAGCTCCTGGACACAGTCCAGCTGCACCACTTTCAGGATCCCCTCGAGAATGGGAAGTTGGGGCACATCACCAATAAAGTCCATAGCTTGCTACAGCACAGGTGAGGCAGAGCCTTCTTCTGCTTGATGCTTTCAGTGAGGAAGGTGATCAGTTTCACCTGGGACTTCTTGAAAGCACAGGTCTGTGAGCATCTTCGCAGGGGCCAGCTGCTCCACTGACTTGGATTTGTGCTCTTTTTCAGTCTGAGTCCTGGACTGGGTGGCCTCTGAGCCCTCTGATGAGGTCACAGAGGCACTGGGTTTCCAGTCCACGAGTTCCAGAAGTTGGTTTCGGCATTTAGCCTTAAATCCAGCACTTTCAAGTGGCATCTCCTTTTCTGAACCTTCTGGGAAAGCAAGAAGTCAAGACCACCAAGTGCAGCCTTTAAGATGTCAGGGAGAGACTGGCAATCCTTCCTCAGAACCCCCAGGGGGTGTGGGGGAAGGGCCATGCCCCAACCATGGCCTTCACTGTCTCTCCGTGTCTTCCAACAACAGTTGCCTTGAACAAGGGAGGCGAGAGTTCTGTGGGCAGCCACTCCAGAGAGGCCGGGACTGAGGCATCATTCTGCCGCACATTCTGTATGGCAAAGTCCAGGAGGCTGGGTGGATTCCCGCTGCGCATGGTGATCAATCTGCTCCAGAAAGAATCCTGACTGTGGCAGAGGCTGACAAGGTCCAGGTGAGGCTTAATCCAGGTGGATTCTTCTCCTGACTCAAGTTAGTCCAGAGGCTGCAGAATCCAAGATGGGCAGGTCCGATGCTGGGCAGTGCCCTCAGCAGCTGTGTCTAGGAACTGGGTCTAGGAAGCGGGCACAAACGGCAGGTCCACAGAAGCACGTTTGTCCTGCTCATCTCTCCAGGTTGCTGAGAATATTTCTCCCTTCTTGCTTTGGTGAATAGTGTTGTGAGCAACATGATGGACATACCTCGATTTGTGCCACTGATCTTATTTTTCTAGAATATAGCAGAATTCCTGGGTAACTGAGTATTCTTTTGCTCCATCTTTTTTAACTCCTTAAATGTGGTGTGGATCCTGGGTTGTATCCCATTCTTTTGCAAATGGATATCTGGTGTTGCCAGCACTCGTTTTTCAGACTATCATTGCCCTTTATAATGGGTTTAAGCCCTTGGTCAAAGATCTGTTGTCTCTAGGTGGATCGATTTATTTCTGGGTTCTCAACTCTGTTTTATTGATTTGTGCATCTATTGCTCTAACAGTCCCAGGCTGTTTGGGCTACCATGGCTGTGTGGTAGGTTTCGAGATGGGGAAATGAGAGGCCTCCTTCTTCTTTAGTAGTGCTGTGCTTGTCCAGGGGCTCTCTCTTTCCATATAAGGTTGTTAACTAATTTTTCCACATCTTTAAGGAATGCTATTGGAGTCACGATTGGGATTACATTATAACTGTAGATCATGGGTAGCAATATTGAGATATTCACAATATTCTCTTTACCCACGAGAATGGTATATTCTTCGATTCACTTCAGTTTCTTGCTGGGGGATTTCACAATTTTCTTTATATAAATCTTCTAGTTCTCTGGTGAGGTTTATTTTTTTAAGCATCTTTGGAGTGGGTATTGTAAATGATACTGTTCTCCCAATTTCCTTTTCAGAATTCCTGCTGTTAGCACAAAGGAACAAAGCCGATCGTCGCAGGTTTACCTTGTGCCCTACCGCTTTACTGCATAATTCAAATTGCTGCAACATTTTATGTTTTCGAACCTTTGGGGTTTTCTGCATTTGTAATCCTATAATGTCCAAATAGAGAGAGTTTTACATCTCCGGTGCATCTTTGTCAATTTGGACGATAACAATTTATTGGTGCCTTTGTGAATTCCATAACACTTATGTATGTTCATGTATTACCTGTACATAAACCAAGCTGCAGTCATTTGAATAGAACCAGCAGATAATATGGTTTGAAGTCAGAAAATTTGTCTGTAAGGGTTGTATTCGTTCACCATACTTACTCATTAGTTTGCTGAACAAATAACCTCAAACTAAACTATATAAATAAAATTACAGCATCAGGATTGGGGGAAGTCTTATTAATAACTTGATATGCAGATGATACACCTTGCTTATTATAAGTGAAGAAGATTTGAAGCATTTACTGATGAAGATCAAAGACTACAGTCTTCAGTATGGATTTCTCCTCAATATAAGAAAATCAAAATCATGATAGAACAATTAAAAGTCATCAAACATGTTTAAAGAAATTATCATAGGAGAGAGATAACAAATTTCATCCTAATATCCTGTTTGCTTAGGCCTTCAGACTCTTTTCTGTACTATTGAAGGAAATTCCTAAAATCTACATTTTGAGAAGTATAGGCCGCGCTCAAAGCGGGAACTTAATAAAAATGATTCAGTCGCTGTAAACTCTCAGGTGCTCAGGATGACATATTAAATACGGAAACCCAAGGTGTTCTTCGTTTCACTATCTTTGCCAAAACGGACCCTTTGGAACCCAATTTGGCATAATCCAGAAACTCTTGAGGTTCCTATATTTCATCTTGCAAAAACATCCTTTGTATATGGGCTTGGAGTTTATCTTATGTTGCTTGAAGCAACAGGAGGAGATTCAAGAGGGCTGTGAGAAGAAAAGGCATTCACTTGTAAGTCGACTATTCATACTTACTATTTAAACTTTTTTCCCCGCCCAAAGAAAGCAGGATTCCTTGAATTACAAGAGGTTGGTTCATAAGTGAGGAAGATTCAGAGGTATATGAAAAACCAAAGTTCTCAGATGCATCTTTCTCTAAATAGCTATATCCAGATTCTAGGTCATATTACCTCCCAATCATAAACCTTACTTAGTATAAAGGCTTGATGTAATAGCTATTGTAACTTTTAAGTGTGTGCACTTGAGTTTTAAAATCTTTTTTTTTCTTTTTAAGTTATGCTCACTCTGTAGTTTAAAATATAAGAAATTTTCTTCATTTCATCTTGGAAACTTAGTAGTTATTTTCAAAGGCCTTTAGTTGGAAAATCAGACCAGTGGCGATCGTGTGGGAATCCAAGTTAGTCTGTGAGTCATGGGACAGCCTCTGACACCCAACTGACCTCGCCTTTCTAGTTCTCGGGTCTCTTGCTTTGTGGTGGTCAGACCAGGGTGCAGCTGCCTTAGCCAGTTCTCTGCTTCAGCTGCCAAGGCTCACTTCCTGCAAGACATCCCTGAGGAGAAGCCACATGGACCTACCCCGATGCAGCTCTGGGTGCTTGAGCAGCCGTGTGGAGACCCCTGCCAGTGCTGAGATGCTTACACGTTCACTGATTCAGCTTTCCTCCTGAAATTGACATAATTGTGTCTGTTTTGTGAGATGGAGAAGTACTTTGTGGACTGGTGTTGGACATATGGGTTAAGGGGTTAATGTTAGGCTTGTGAGTTTGGGCAGCACTAGTTGGGATGTTTTCTTGATGCACACTTACCCTTTATATAAAACTCTCTCTTATGCATATGAGTTTCTGTGGATTTGTTTCTCTAAAGTACCCTGACTAACAGTCAACCCTGTGGGTCTTCTGTTCTTTTTGTACTTATAGCAAATTGATATGAGTATACATTTCATCAAATACTTCTAAAGTGCAGTCAGATCATACATGACACACAGAGGTATGCATAAGAAGTGCACGTAGGTGTGATAAAAATGAACAGATTTGGACTTTCTTTTCATTTGTTTTATATTATGGTAAATAAATAAGCAACAAAGTATTTATGGTTTGAATAGTCTTCATATGTATAGTTCAGTGACATTAATTATGTCCATCATGTTTCCCTAAAAGTACTCTCTTAAGGTAAACTTGCCTTTTCCTTTTATCTAAGCTTCAAAATATTTCATGAATTATGGCTTTTCTAGCATTTTCCACAAGAAGCCTTCCTGGTGCTTTCGGGTAAGCATTGCACTACAAACTGCCTCTAAGATCAGCTATTCAAACCCACTAGCTGCTCCATGGGAGAAAGATCAGTTTATCTATGCCCCCCCCCACCACCACCCAAGATTGACAGCCTCTGGAACCCTAGGGCCACTTGCAGTTGGAATTTATTCAACGGCAGTGAGCTTGTTCCACCAAAGGACAGTTCCAAAGCTGATCTTCTTGATTTTTGTATCCCAGTCTAATTGGGTGCCCTACCTTATCCTATTCAATTGATACCGGATACACTTCACGATCTCTTGCCCATAGCAATATGGTCTCTACCCTATATTTTTGCTTCTGAGTATATGACACATTTGTGTTAATGAATATACAGTTCTAGTTTCTAATATTTCCAAATTGTTGATTTTCCCCCCTCTGGAGTTGGATTATGAGCTCATAATTTAAAAGTTGTGTTTTCTTCTTGTACATGATCTTTTCTTTAATTCTTGTACTTTGCTATTGCTAATTATTGTCAAGTCAGCTCAAATGCATGACAACCCCATGCTGAATGGAAAGTAAAGCTCATTTACCCGATAGGTTTCAGCTAGGATGACTGTGACCCATAGAGTCACCGTTGGTTGGCTTTCAGAACTACATAACTTGTCAGGCCTTTCTTCCAAGTTCATCTGGGTTTGGAAACACAACAGAAATGTGCTCAGCATCACAATCACAGATAACCTCCACGGATGAGAAGGGGTGGGTGTTCTTGAGGTGCATTGGCTAGAAATCAAATTCCAGTTTTCCACATGGAAGTGGAATATTCTCCCACTGAACCATCACTGCCCCCACTCACATCCTTAACCGAAGGGCAAACTCACCACCATCAAGATAATCCTAAGTCACGGTGACCCTAGAGGAGGAGAAGAACTGCTCTTGAGTATTCGGCACTTTCCATAAATAAATAGTAGCCTTTCAATCACACCTAATAGGAAACACTGTAGTGATTATGGTGGGTTTCTTTTCACCCCGGTGACATCTGGGAAGATGCTCTGTCCACAGTTCCCATGGCGACCTCTCTGGCCTAATGGTTAGTCTGCTTCCCTGGCTCATGCCCTGCATCTTCTGTGGTCTTCTTCAGTCTCTTCTTTGTCACTGGGCAGCCAACCTACAGATATATCTATGGCTAAGGGATCTGCTTTCAGGTTAATAAAGCTGTCATACAAATAATTTAAGGACTTCTTAGAAGGTATATATCTATAGGAAATAGCTTAATAATTACAGCTATGAACAGCAGTTAAATGTTGAATATACCTTGAAAAGTTATCCTCAAATCTATTATTTAATTTCCTTGCAGTTCATATCCCTTAAGATTGTCCAAAGACATAGTTCACATTTTTTTTATGTATCGCCCTTTTATTATGCTGGTATTTCACATCCCATATTTCTTCTTGGCATTGATTCTATTAACTATGTCTGAATTTTTCTAAGAATATGCATGTAATGAAGAGGCACATGTAATAGTCACTTTTAGGAACTGTTTTGGGAAAACCTCTCCCCCTTTTCATTTCTGGTATACTTTCTCATGAGATACTATTGTTATCTGTTTCATGCATTTGCATCTATATTTTATTCCCTCTTTTTCATATTTCATTGTCCTATAGTATTATATTTCCTATAGGATTTTGTTGTACAATAAAGATAATTCAAGATATTAAATTCCAGAAACATTTATAATCTTGGTCTCCTCTTGATTGACATTGCTTAAGACAAGGATTTATTTCCAATGAGAAGAAATGGTAGTACATGGAAAGAGATTGTGTAGATAGTGTCCAGAATGTCATCTAAGAGATTACTTTAAACTCTTAAAACATTCCCAAAAAGGCAGCACTAGATTGTAGGTAATGCCTATTCTAGTATCACAGTAGCATTTTGGAAATTGTGTTGTGATTGAAGAAATCCATAGGGAAGTAGTTTGATAGTCTAGAAAAAGAGGTTTCCTCAGAATCTGCTTTCTTAGCCCCAGTCATGGGAATGGAAGAAATTATCTGTTGGTCCATACAATAAGTCCACTATACCCAGAGAAACAGTTACCTATTGAGTCTTAAAATGTAGCCATTATACTTGCAGTCAAAATGTTGTAATCATGTTGTTTGTGATTTTAATTAGTTTTCCAAACACATGACAAAGTAACGAATAAATCAAACTGACCTTTACATTTCTAGAATTATAGCCTATTTAAATGTCCATAATGCTGCAATAATAACCCAAGTTAATAACCATTCCACTCTCCTCCCTACGAGGCTCTCTGGATGATACACAATGTTATTAATTTTGGCATGATTACAAATTATTCCCATAGTTCAGGTTTAATACAGTATTGATGTTGTTATTAATATAGATTTGTCAGTAAAGATACAAAACTGAGTCAGTCCCAGGTAATGTCAGTTTTAAGGTTAAAAATAAAAAGAAATAAAGAAAAAAAAACTATCTTATATTGAGGAAAGCTAGAGAGAAAAAATAAAACCACCATCAGACCAGAGTATCATTATAGGATATTTGTGCTGGCATGGGAAAGGAATCAAAATGATAAAATAGCAGTAACAACAACAAAAATGTACTGTATCCTGTCTGTTAGCAATTTAAGTTTTGTTTTTGTTGTTGCTTTAAAGTATATATTTGGCCTTTGCTATATTTTTCCAACTTTCTTGGGAGGTTGATTCAATCATGTTAACAGTTTTATGCAGATTGTCAAAAAGAGAGTTTGGGAGGTTAGTCACCAGTACCAAGGAAAGAGTACCCTCACTTCTCACAGCACACTGCTTTGGGAAGCACCTGGCATCACAAAGGCACCATATGCCTGGACTGGGAGGGAAAGAGGGGACATGATCATGTGTTAAATCTGGAGTCCACGGATGATCTCATACTGAGCTTTTGTACAGCAAAGTACTAATATCTCTGAGTCAAATACTTCATCTGATAAACCTTTCAGATTAGTAGTATTTCTTATCTCAAAAAGTTTGTGGAAATGATGTGAGAATCATACACGAACTGTTTAATTTACTATCGGTAGCCAGCTGATAGTAAATGAACAATACATGTAATTTCCTGTCAACAGGTCACCATCATGTACAAAATTAGACATCACATTCATAATTATATTTTTATTCTGGGAAATAAAATAATTTCCACAAGAACTCATACTTATTAAGAATTTGTGATGGAGTTAAACCATGTCATTTCCCATTACTAACTCAGTTACCAAGCTGTCCCTTCTGCTGTGATTGCTTTCTCAGGTAGGATTCCAGGGAAAATGTACATGGGAATTGAATAGTTTTTATGTAAAAATTACATTTCCAGGCCTTTCTCTTTCGGTGATTCTAATCAAGACTTACAATAGAGCAATTAGGAAACCTGAACAAATATTTTCTGCTTAAAGTTATCAGATAGCTACAATGAAGTAGAAATGCTAAGGCCAAATATTGGGAGACTAGAGTAATTCAAAGAGGCTTGACCAATATTTGGATCTGTTTTTCCTTTATAAGGATCTATTGACCCAAGGAGAGGCTCCTGGAAAGTTGTCTGATACTGTGTTTTCTCCTTTTGAATATACAAGGAGCTCCAAAACATTCATAGAAAAGCTCCATTATCTTTTAATTCAATTTTTCCATGAACTCTTTAAAGCCCCCTCATCTCTGAAAAGGTGAATGAAATATAAAATAAATGTTGCGTTTTCTGTGAATGTGCTGTGGACATCTTTACAGTTCAATCTCCTTCTGTTCATTAGTCCTTAAAAAGTATTTGCTACCACTATTGCCTGCAATATCCAATTTTGAATTCTCTACATAGCATCTTATTTTCATGTTTTCAAACTCCAAGCCATTCCCTCCATGAAGTCAGATTAGCACCCCGAATGTCAGTACCTGTACTCTGTTCACTCGTCATTCCCTTTGTCCTTTCGATAGACATGAATGTATTCCCCTTGAGTCTATAAATATACATAAATAGATACATTGAATAGTTGCTTGTCAATTTACTAGTATTTTGGCTTTTTGAGAGAAGAGTTCATGACACATTCCTATTTTTATCTCCCTGCTATAACAAATGAAACAGGATTGAGCAACATCTTGTTTTGTTATACATAATAAGATCATCATATGTCAGAGTCAGCTTGATGGCAACTAACAATGACGACAATACGATCAACAAAGAGATCAGTTAAGGTTTGTGGCGTCTTCTATGTGATTGAAGGAGAGATCTCTTACGTTCTTGGATATCAATTGATCTGTTCCCCTGCCTACTTTTGAGGATGATTGAATCTTGGGTATGTGACCAAATCGAGAGCTTTCAAGTAAAAGTGAGTCTACAACACATAGGGTAAAAAGGTATAACAAATATCAATAATGGTTGTACAACACGAAGAGTATGATCAATGACACTGAATCATACATGTAGATGTTGTTGAATTGGTGAATGGTATTTTTCACAATTAAAATGGTATTTTTCACAATTAAAATGGTATTTTTCACAATTAAAAAAATAATCACATGACTAACAGTGAGTACAAGGAAGAAGAAATATTCTACAATTGATAGTGAGGATGTCTGTACAACCTTTCTTGACATGATTGAGTTATTGGATTGTACACTATGTGGATGAAGTGCCAAGAAAAATCAGTTAAAGAATATGATGCCATTGTCATGTATAGCTGCTAATAACTTTCCAACACCTCTATTTCCCACTTCCCCTTCGGCCCCACCTCTTGGCCAACTGATAAGAGTACTTAATGTTTCCTCATGAGCATCAACAGGAAGTGGAAACAATGTAAACACCAGTTCCTGTACTCATTGGATCTTTCACCCCAATTCCACCCCTGGACCAAATGCCATTCCCAGTTAGTCTCCCTCCCCTGCTCTTCCAAACCATTCTCCAATCAGATCTGCTTGGGAGCCTGCTCTGTTCCCCAAAGCCTCATCATGTGGCTATTCAACCATGACACACCCTCTTGAGATGTGTGTGATCTCATCAGTCTTACATTTGAAAACAGTTTAGGGTGAGAGGTCATTCTAGTACCTGCAGGATTATAACATGCAAAAAATGTTCATGAATAAAGGAAAATATCAGTTATTCAGGGGGTGCTAGAACCTGGGGCACATTTATGGAAATTTTGCTAAAGAGTATTATGAAGTCAATTATTGGAGGTGCATACATTTCTGGCTAACACATCTATAGATTTTAGGCAGTAAAAATCCATTGGAAAAAAATGGAAAGGGAAGGGATGTCCTCTGATATACGAGTAATATCAAATAATAATAAGATTCCCTTGACAAATATGGGGATTTGACATCTGAATGCTAATGGGTAGCAAGAGGTCTGCGATGTCTCTCAAAATGGGGTGGACATAAGAGAAAATATTGGGACCTCAAACATGCAGCACCTGGAAAAGAAGGGGCGTCATTAGGGAAACCTGCAGTGTGCAAATGCTCTCTTCACCAAGGGCAGCCAATGGATTGATGCAGTGCTCTAACAACAGTTCATTCTTAGGCTGAATGGGTGCAATCAGATGGAAGAGACTAGGGATCCCATCAGTAATCCAGTAGACATGTTTAGTGATGCAAGGACTGCCCAAGAACCAAGTGAGACTACAAACCATCACCGGAGGAACATGTCATTCAGATACACACGGTTGAAAACAGATTCAAAGATTAACATCTAGAGTGTTAGCAGTGAGTGTTAATAGTAAGTGTATCCATTAAGGAGCCCGATACAATAGCTAACTATTAATGGATTAGACAAATTCAGATTAATCTTCTCACATAAAAGGAAGTCTAGTTGATGATGGCTGTGTTGATATCAAGGTATTACATCAGGATATCTGCCCACTCTTTAAATTATCATTAATCATTTTATTAGGGGGCTCTTATAAATCTTTTTTTTTTCTTATAAATCTTATAACAATCTACCATTCAGTAGTATTAAGCACACTTGAATGTATGCTGCCATCAACATTTCCAAAACAATTATTTCTGCTTGAGCCTTTGCTATCAGCTCCTGTTTCTTTCTCCTCCCTCCCCCACACTCCCACCCTCATGAATCCTTGATCAATTATATGTTATTGTTGTTACTTTATGTCTTATACTGTCTATTGTCTCCCTTCATCCACCTTTCTGTTACTCATCTACCTGGGGGTTGCTATATATCCAACCTTGTGATGCGTTCCCCCTTTCTCTCCCCCACTTTTCCACGCCCCCACCATCCCCCCACCCTCACGAATCCCCTGTCTCCAGATTTCTTATCTGTACCAATATATGTACCCTGGTTGACCTGGACTTGTAAGGTGAAACTGAATTATGGTAGTGGGGGAGGGGGGAGCATTCAGGAACTAGAGGAATGGTGTATGTTTCATCGGTGCTATACAGAGCCCTGGTTGAATTGTCCCTTCCTTGTAACCCTTATTTGGGGGGATGTCAAATCTTCTACAGATGAGCTTTTGGTCTCCACTCCAACCCACCTCTTTCACATCGATTTAATTGTCTGTTTTGCATCTGTTGATACCTGATACCTGCTCCGGTCGACACCTCATGATCACACAGGCTGGTGTACTTCTTCCATGTGAGCTTAATTGGTTCCCTGGTAGATGGCTGCTTGTTTAACTTCAGGCCTTCAATACCCCAGACACTACGTCTTTTGACAGCTGAGCACCGTCCACATTCTTCACCACATTTGCTTATGCACCCATTTTGTCTTCAGAGATCGTGTTGGAAAGGTGAGTATCAAAGAGTGCAAGGTTATTAGAACCATGTGTTCTTGTGTTAGGGGGGGCCTTGAGTGGAGGGCCAAAGTTCATCTGCTATCCTAATTGTTAACATATAAATATATGTACATTGGCCTCTATCCTTTCATTAGAAATTAATATATTTACATATTTACATACATACCTATATTTATATATTTACATACATACCTATAGCTACACCTCTATAAATAGCTTTTGCCTCCTACTTCTTTCCTCTATTTCCTTTCACCTTCTTCCTATCCCACTATCACACTCACACTCCATTCAGCTCTCAGTAATTTCTCTTGGAATTACTTGATCAAACCCCACCAGGCATTATACGCCCTCCTCACCATCAATTTTAGAACTCTTGTTGCTCCTTCATCCCTGAGTGTGTTGTGTCTGCCCATTAATGACCTTTCTTTTGTGGTCACAAGCTAGCAAAGCTATTTCACATTCCATCTCCTCTCATATCTCCCCGGAAAGGCAGTCGTTGGGAAGTCTCTCGCCTTATGTATCTCTTCATTATCGGAGAAGAAAAATGCTTTACGAGAACTTCCTTCTAGCAGTAGCTTCCTCACATCTCCTTGACCACTAGTGTACAATCTGTTCATCCATCACTTTGCTTCCAGTCATCCCTGCCCAGAAAGGTGTTGATCCTCACCGCATTCCTACACAAAACTGGGGCATGCTTAGCAATAGGAAGAAAATGTCTTAGAAGGAGCAAACAACAATGTCTGTACAATAGACATAGACACTTCCTTTTCCAGTTATCATTTGCATTTTTAAATGGTGACCAGTGTTTCAACTTTGTAGTTCCTGGTGAGTTTCTGGTAGAAATATTGGCCAGAAAAACAGATGTTTGGGGCATAGAGGTCTACCTAAAATTACACTCCAGAAGCAGCCTCCTGTCTTACTTGCTCTGTCTACAAAGAGGGACAATTCTGTGTTCCTTCTTTAAATTCCTTATCAGAATTTGCTCCTTTTACTGACCTTTCCAAGATTTATGGTCTCTTTGACAAACCCAGTCATACCTATGTTTCCTTGGTTCGTGTACATTCTGAAAGGCTACGTTTGACCGAGTACCACAACTTTTAGGCAGCAGAAACCTCTCTCCTTGTTAGTCAGGGAGAATAGCCTCCATTTAGCCTCTTTAAATAAATAGTAACAATGGGTCAATCAGCCTATTATTTAGTAGATAATAATCTGACCAATCTTCTCTATGTGGCTGCTGGGAACTACTGCCCAAAGATATACAGGGGCATGTATCTAGCTACCTGACATTGGGGAGAGAAATATTTCCTTTTCCTTTTTTTTTTTTTGCATTGTACATTTATTTTATTTTGTATTAATCATTTTATTGGGAGCTCTTATAAATATTATAATAATCCATAATTCAGTTAGATCAAGCATAAGTTTACAATTGGTCCCACCATCAGTTTTAAAACATTTTCTTTCTCCTTGAACTCTGATATCAGCTCTCCTTTATCCCCTCCCTTCTGCACCCTGCCCCCCAGGAACCCTTATTGTTATATTATATATTATTATTATTTGCCATATCTTACACTACCCAGTGTATCTGGTTACCTGCAATGCTGTTGTTCGTTCCCCTTTCATGGAGTTATACAGTCATCATAGCTATCAGCAGCTCCCCACCCCTTCCCATAACTTCAGGGAATCATTATTCCCATTACTGGTTCGGAAGGGTTACCTATGGGAATTCATGCATCGAACACTCTTAATTATACAAATGAGCATAGGCAGATCTATCCGGATTAGTGAGGTAAAACAAAGACCATAATAGTAAGGGGAGGGAATATTAAAGGACAAGAGGATAGTTATGGGTTTCATCAGTGCTATATTGCTCCCTCGATTTATCATTCCTTCCATGTGGCCTTTCTGTGAGGGACTGTCCAACTATCTAACAGGTGGGTTTTGAGTCTCCACCTTGTCCACACTCTTTCATGTCAAATTGACTGCTTTTTTTCAAATTTCTGATACTTATCCCTGTCATCACCTCATGATCTCACAGACGTGTATGCTTCTTCCTTGTGGGCTTTGTAGCTTCACTGCTAGAAGGCCACTTGTTTAACCTCAAGCTTTTAAGACCCCAGATGTCATATCTTTTAATAACAGGGCACCATCAAATTTCTTTACCACTTTTGCTTATGCACGCATTTTGTCTTCAGCGAGTGTGTCAGGAAGGTGAGTATCATGCATGCCACAATTATGATTTTTTTTCTGAAAAAATTAGAAATATTTAAAGATTATTCTCCTCTTCCTTGCTCTGCTTCTGTCTTCTCTAAAGCACAAAATCTATAGAACAGAGATTTTTTTCCTATGTGACAGTCAAGTCCCAGTATACTTTTCTTAATGTTTTTCCTAATGGGTCCTAAATGATGCTTAATAATTTTGACCATAATAGAAAGGATAGGATAAAAACAACACTGGGTTGTATACCCCACTCCCCAGCTAATACTTAAGATAGAGTTTGAATGTATTTAATTCTCAAGCTCATAAAACACTAGAAAAAGAAGACTTGTTTACTTGCTTGTACTTTGAGAAGCATCTCCAATGGGTGGGTGAAAAGTCAGTGTCATGCACTGAGCCAGGTTGAGTTCTGCAGTGACTCGTCTCTCTAAAGGTACTGCTCCAGTGAGTTCCATTGGCTTGGCGTGTCTATCTAGGCTTTCCCCCCTTTCTTTGGATGTTTCTGAGTCAGACTGGGTGTTAGATGCACAGTAAGGCACTAGGATAGTTCAAGATCACTTTTATATAGAAATAATTATATGGAACCTTTAAGCTCTCTTGGAAGATAGTCCATGATCAAAAATAGCAGCTGTGAAAGAACCACTATTACTATCCAGATGGCCTATTTGGGCACCCTATACACTTTATGAATTACCCATATCAATTTAGCTTAAGTCTATTAGTACAAACCTCAGCTTAAAAATTCTCCCTGGGTCCCTATTACCAAAGTAGTCAACACATACGAAAATATTTAATATCTTATCTCCGTTTAGCTGCACAAGATATAAACATAGAGACGAAAGAAAGCATTCAAACCATCTATAAGCATGTTATGATTGTTAGGCATCAGAATAGACACCAACTCATAGTCACCTGTGGACAGTGGAATAAAACACTGACCAATCCTGTGCCATCCTCACAATTTGACCCTATTGTTGCAACTATGTTGTCTTTTTTTTCTTTTCGTTGATCTTCTCTACTTAATTAAGCTGTTGTCCTTATACAGGTACTGGTGTCCTCTGATAATATGTCCAAATAATGTGAGATAAAGTCTCACCACCTCACTTCCAAGGAACATTCTGACTATACTTCTTCCAAGACAGACTTGTTTGGTGTTTTGCAGTCAATGGTGTTTTTGATATTCTTTATCATCACCATAATGCAAAGCCATCAACTCTTCAGAAGTCTTCTTTATTTATCACCCAACTGTCACATGAATATGAGGCAATTGAAAATAGCATGGCTTGGGTCAAGCCCACTTCATTTCTCAGAGTGGCAGCCTTACTCTTCAGATCTTTAAAGAGGTCTTCCACAGCTCATTTTCCTGCTGCTTCCATGAGCACTGGTTGTGAATCCAAGTAACAGAAAATCCTTGGCTAATATAAAATCCTTAGCAACCTCCATCTCTTTTTCATTGATCATGATGCTCTCTACTGGTCCAGTGGTGAGGATTTTTGCTTTTTTTTACATTGAGTTGTAATCTGAACCGAAGCTTGTCATCTTTTATCTTCCTCAGGAATTGCTTCAAGTCCTTTTTGCTTGCATCAATCAAGTTTGTATCACCTGCTTATTCTTGGCTTTTAATGAGTCTTTCTCCAATCCAGATGCTCTGTTCCTTTCCATATAATCTAAAATCTTGGATTATTAGATCAGCAGACCAATTAAATACGTATTGTTGAAGGATCCAACTCTGAATCACACCTTTCCTAATTGTCAGGCCAACAGTATCCCCTTGTCCTTTTGACTGGCTGCTTGCAGGTCTATGTACAGATTGTACATGAGAACTATTAAGTGTCTGGAATCCTAATTTTAGCAATGATATCCAAACTTTTTGATGATCCATATGGCCAAATACAACTGCAAAGTTAACATTAAAAATATCTTTCTACCAGTCTCTGCTTTTAGCCAAGATCTATTTGATGTCAGCAATGTAGCAGCTTCCTAGAGAACTACTGATAGTCTGCTTTTAAATTACTTTCAGCCAAATTATACTTGCATGTTATATTAATGATACTGTGCAGTAATTCCTGCATCCTCTTGGGTGTCCCTTTGTAAAACATGGGCAGACCTGTGGATCACTTTCGTTCCATGGACCAGGAAGGAGTCTGTCTTGGAAGAAGTATAGTCTATGCCAGGTTTCTTGGCATAGACTAGTGATGGTTCCAGGTTTTCAACAGCTTGTGGGAACATTTCAACTTGTATTCCGTCAATTTCTGGAGTCTTGTTTCTCATTGATCATCCACCAATTCCTTTAGCTACAGTGACTGTGTACTTTTTCCACCTTTATTTGGTTCTTCCTGCATGGAATCCTTCAGTGTTGTACCTCAAAGCTTTCTCCGGTTCTTTCGACTTGAAATAGATGGAGCCTATTCTGCTCCCTTTGTTTGCTAACTCCAGGTCTTTTAACATTTATTGTAATGATTTATTCTTTCTTCCTGAGATGCTTTCTGAAGTTTTCTGTTCACTTCTTATACTTAATCATTTCTTCCATTTTCTTAGGCAATCTACACTCAAGAGCACGTTTCAAAGTCTTTTCTGACCTTTTCTTTCTTTACTGTTTTGTTAATGATCGTTTGCTTTGTGCACGCATGATGTTCTCGATGTCATCCCCAAATCCATCTGGCCTTTGGTCATTAGTGTTCAATTTATCAAGTCTGTTCTCGAGATGATCTCTAAATTCTGAAGGGATATAGTCGATGTCCCACTTTAACTGTGTGAACTTGTTTTACGTTTCTGCAACTTCAACCTGAACTCCCATATGAGTAATCAATGATCCAGTCAATTTCTACTAAGATGAAAAACCGACAAATGATTGGGAACTATAGACACAAAAACATTTTATTCAATAGGATAACCATGACTTCTAACCTCCTCAAAATGGTGACATATTGTGAAGGCTCTCAAATAATAAAGTTCGTTATATTGTGACCCTTATCTTTTTTATAACTCTCTGAAATTGCACAATAAGTTCTTAATTTTGTACCCTAGATTTTTTAATTAAAAAATGCCCACTCACCCTCCCCTTAACTCACCCCCGAAAGAGTCAGGCAGCAAGAATTTTTCCTTATACAATGAGGACTTCTACAATGATGTAAGGGTCCCACAGACTTCTGAAGACCCTTCAATACTACTAACTAAACACACAGCAAAAACAGAAAATGACATAATTCTAAGCTTTGTCATTGACTTGCATTTGATCATCCTGATTGCAGTTCAAATAAAAATTTATCATAAAAAATAAAATAGCTGATTTTTAATAGGTTGGAAATATACTCCAATAAAGTTGCTCATACTTGCTTTAGACCACTGAATATTTTAATCCAAAACTCACATACTGTACTTCTTTCTCTAAATTAACCTCATTCCTTTATATATCAGAATTTCTTTCCCCATTAGTAAAAATAAAATCATGTAGGTGCAATTTTGTTTCCTTTATACTTTGGGGGCTAAATTTAACTAATTAACATTTTAATAACATTCCAACATTTGTTCCTGCAGAATTAGGGGCCTTGCTCAAGATAGATTAAGATATACTTTGTACCATCTGGAATCCAAACAGTTTTGATTTAAAATAAGTACTTGTTTTTCTATATGTATATGTGCATTTTGGGGGTGGTGAACATACAGGCGTTAGGTAAAATATGGAAAATAATGTAATTTATTTGATTTTATTTCACTTGTCACCTTCAAAAGTTTCTTCTTTTCTTTCCTAAGTTGAGTTTAAAAACTGGTGAATAACTTGACAGAACAGAACACAAAGGAATATTGTGAAATCTCATTGCTTCAGAATGATTTGAGGGGAAAACTTTTAAAATATAAGATTGTTGAGGAAAAAATCATTTTTATTATGTTTATGTGTGAATGTGGTTAATCCAACAAAGTTAGAGCAGTCCTGCTGATAGAAATGCTAAAGAACACTGGGCAATGAACAAGTACCAGTGCTCTGGAGGGGCCACATGAATGACAGCTGGTGAGTTAGCTCTGAACTTCATGGGAGATACATGGAAAGAAAAGTTGAGCTGAGATTTGGACAAAGTACAAGAATTGACTATGATGCTAGGCTAGGGGAGTTTCAGATGAAAGAAAAGAGCCAAAGAGCTCCATTGGAGGCAAGTTTCACTTTATGCCAGCCAGCTCCTCATGTGGGATAAATAATACTGGTAAAAGGAGATTTCTTGTTAGTTGTGGGAGAAGGAAAAAAATTAAGGCAAAATAACTTAAGAAAGTTTATATTATGTCTTGAAAAATTTGCAGTGGACACTAGTCAAAATTCTAGGAGTCCTTCTTGAGTTGCACACTATGCCAAACCCACAGCAACAAGGCTTTCCAAATGGAATTCTAAACTCATGGTAGAGCGCAGAATGAATTACCCAAATCCGGGTTGTATTCAAATGGCCAACCTTATATTCAGTAGCCCAGCAACTAACCATTTGTATTACCCAGAGACGGTAAATAGCAACTATTGAATAGAGTAAGGGTAGTTTTTAGAAGCAAATATGGTTACATTCCGTCTTGCTTACTTTGATCATTAGTAAAAAGCAACTACTAGGAAAGGATACCATGTTTGGTATAGCAGAGGAACAGTGAAAACAAGGGAACCCTGCCTGAGATAGATTGACACAATATCTGTCACAGTAGACTCAAATATGCCAACAATTATGATAATGACATAGAAGTGGGCAATTTTTCATTCTGTTAATACATATAGTCAGCACGAATCAGTGCCAGCTCAACACCAACGAACAACAGCCAAGAGTAAGGAACTCATACAAGTTGAGTCCAGAACTGCCCTGGTACAAGTATTCTTCAGTCTGCTTCATGATAGCCCACCGTCAGCTATCTTAGCAACTTACAGAACCTCAGTACCATCCTTGAGATACGTTGTCTCTATTACAACTATTCAACTCTTGTTGTTACAGTAGGAAACCAGCCATAAACAAATGTGTTGGGATGTGATCCAATAAAACTTTATTTACAAAATACAAGTACGGAGCCATATTTAAGCTGTGGGCTGTTACTTGCCAATTCCTACTATGCAGGGGAAACGTGCCAAATGGAATGGGAAGTAACCATTAAAGATGCTCTAGGGTCTCTCTATTTTTTTTCTTTCTTGTGATAAGCTCTTGATATGAAGCTATTTAAATTAAACATGCCACTTTCTCCCAAAAGACACATGTTTAATATACCCCAGGTTAATCCAGTCTAGTCATGTATTTCCTGACATCCCTTCCATTCCCAGTAGGATCCCAGAAAAGCAGTCATGAGCCAACATAGACAACTGAGACTGTGAAATGGGCAACTTTCCTTTCGCACCATCTGTGTACCTCCCTGAAGTGGTAGGGTAATTTGAATAGCTAACTTTTTTGGAATAGAATTGAACAAACCACACACATACATCATTGACTCAAGTTCTCCACTATCGAGAGGAGTATTCAGCTCCACGATGGAGGAAATGTTCAATGGAGTGATTTCGTTAACCCCGAAATGCCTGTCCTCTTTCTCATTTCATCTGCCACGGCTCCACCATTCGGATGTTATTTTCTCTGCATCACCCTGTAAAACGTTCCCTGATAATATGAGTTCAGATATAGGTACTCTTTCTTTGCCCCACGAAGACATTTGTCTCCACCATCTTGGCTTGTCTTTGCGTATATGAAAGGAGCCCTGCCGGAGCCCTGATCAAGCATTTGGCTGCCAACCACAAGAGTATTCAAGCCCCCTAGCTGATCCACAGGGAAAGAAGTAGCAGCTGGCTTTCATCCAACTTTACAGTTTTGGAAGCTTTATGGGACAGTTCTAGTTTGTCATGTAAGAGCTCTATGAATCAGATTTGGTTTGAGAGCAATTCATTTGGTTTTTGGATTGTTTTTATACTGATGTTTAGGTTTTAATAGGGCTTACTGCAAGTTGCACCTCACATTTTGATTTAGCATAAGTTGAGGATAAGGACGGAGGCTTTTTTTCCTCTCCCACCACCACCCCCATTCCCTAGGTGATGTAAAGAGTTTGCACAAGACTTAGAGGTTGGTGGCTCAAACTCAGCTAGTGGTACTAGGGAAGTAAAAAGCCTGGAAATCTATGTATGGTTCAATGTTAGCCAAGAAAAGGCCATGGAGCAGTTGTACTTTATAACACATGGTGTTGTCTAGAGTCAGAACTGAGTCGACAACAATGAGACCTAGATTAGGAAAGAATATATATAATCTGTATTCAGCAAAACCTGGACCTTTATCTACAGAGAGTTGGTACATCCAGTGGTTACCCTCTTTTAAGGTCTTTAGAGCCCAAGATAGCGAAACCCACCTACTTGGATGCTAATTGCTCTCTACCCTAAGGAGAGCTGAAACAAACAGCCTCAACTCACAAATCAATTACATCAAAGGCAAAGAGAGAGGAAGGTTGTGGCACACAGATTCCTCATTTTCTTGCATCGCATTCCCAGAAGTCTCCCAAAAATTCTCATTCAAAAGCTGACTCCATTCATATCTGACTAGGTAAATCTCCTAGGCATCAAATGGTGGTGACAAGAATTAATTTTGTCCAACTTCCCTGAGTGTCTTTGGAGATACACAAACAGAATTTAATTAACTTGGTGAATGACTTGACCAGAGATCTTTGTCTAGAATCCACATTTCACAATATGGTTCTAGACATAATCTAACAAATTGTTTAGTAAATAGTATAGTGATCCTCCCTCTCTTACTGGGTAGAAATAATCAATTCAGTAACTTGTCATCAACTATTCAACTTGATACCCTAAAAACATTTTTTTAATAAGGACCTGTCTCATTTTATTCATTAACATATCACACCTTTTAAAGTCTTTTAAGCATTTTCTTTCTTTTGATCCACCATATGGTTAGGCAGGATATAATTTATGGTACCTCCTTTTTTAATGGTAAACTCAAGGCCAAATAAATAAGGTAAATTATCCAAAATATATAACAAGTTGGTGACAGAGCCAGGTCTACATTCAGAATTCCTGCCCCATAAACTCCTATTATTCCCAATGTATTTGACATCCTTCTTGGCCTCTCAGATTAACAATATCTATCGCTTTAATTATAATTATTTCTTTCCCACATTTTATGTCAGAACTCTTAGCTCCTAATCACCAAAAACATGCATTTTTTTGTCATGAGGAAGCCAAAATAGGTCTGTAACTCTCACTGACTGATGATTAGTATAAATTTCAACATATAAAAAATAACTAAAAGTAACTTCCTCTGGAATAATATAATTTCTACTTCCACTTTAGAAAATTAAGGTTATTACAGATTCTATATATTTTACAAATTTGGGATTATCAAATATCTTCTCTGGAAGGAAAGGACAAAGTGGGTGGCATCAGGTCCTGGAACTAACGGGAATTCAAAGATTATCTGAAGAGAAAAGTTGGGGAGGAATAGATTATCCAGAGAATTTTAATGTGCCAAACACTCAGCACTTGAAAATAAATCCAAAGCTGAGGGTTCTCAGAAAATAACTAGGTTCTGGGTAAGAGTGCCACGGAGA
Source organism: Echinops telfairi (assembly GCF_000313985.2). Taxonomy (NCBI): domain Eukaryota; kingdom Metazoa; phylum Chordata; class Mammalia; order Afrosoricida; family Tenrecidae; genus Echinops; species Echinops telfairi. The sequence continues at coordinate 24,521,316 of NW_022111300.1, read as the reverse complement.
GAGATGGAGGGAGAACGCTTTGAAACAGAAAGGGGTAAATATAAACACAAACAAGTCTTTTTAATCTAACTAATAGGGAAATGTAGAGTCTGCTGAGACGTTAATTCCTAGATTTGGGTTCTGGGGTCAATAATGGCAGAACAGGTAGATATTAGAAAACATTGTAAAGAAATCAGTGTCTCTTGAAGTCATGCTTCCCAAACTGTGTTCCGGAGAACATGAGTCATAAGGGATGTTCCTTCCTAAAAGACTCAGCTAAATAATAGGAAAATGCCAGGTACTGTGTCACCCCTCAGGAACCCTGCTGAGCTAGTGGCTATCAGTAGGACTGTCATCCACAAGGTTCATAGTTCAATGCCATCAGCTGCTTCACAGGAGAAAGAAGGGGTTTTGTACTCCCACAAAAAACAAGTCTCAGAAACTCATGGGGGCCATTCTACCCTTTCCAACAGGGTCAGGAGGAGTCAGCATCCACCTGATGGCAGGGAGTGAGAGAGCACCCCTTTGAGGAGTCCAAATGCAAGCCAACATGATTAAAAGCCTGGAAGTGGGGCAGGGGGGGGGGAAGTCAAGCAGGTTTAGCAATTTTTTATATATATATATCACTCACATACCTACCAGTCAGATTTAATGTAGACTAACATTTTACCTTGTTACTGTCTTTTTTTTCAATTATTTTTTAAGTAACAGAAAACATGTTCCAGATACAATTGAATCCTCAACCCATTCTTCCCCTTCCCTGCTTAGAGGTTACTCCCACGACCACAATGAAGCTAATGGTGATCCTCCCTGTCCACATTTAACTTTGTTTCAAACCAAGCATGTTTACCCATAGAACTTGCTTCTTATGTAACATCTATTAACAGATCATGGAAGATCTGAAGCAAGTATATAATTTTGGAACGCTGTCATAAGATTCCCATATGTCTTAAAAAGCAAGCTGGTGATTATGCTTCAGACTGAGAGAAATAGGTCAGGGAAGAAAAAGTTGATTGGGGGCCAGACTAAACAATACCACACAGAGAAACAGTCATGCAAGGTATCCACTGGCCAGACTGAACATTCTGAGATCCACCTAGGAAAGTGTATATGTTTCCCAGGAAATTAGCCAAGGCTTGTTTGGCTATATGGGGCACACCTGGGCTCACACCGAGGAAAGGCAGAGAGGTTTTCAGAGAAAATGAATGGACTGAAGAGTTCTAGAACTAGCAGCAAACCCAACTGCTACCTCTCTCTTGGAAAACTATAAAATCTGACCTAAGTTCCTATGTAGACTGAGTTCTGCAGTCATTTTCCTCAAGAGGTACTCTGAAGCCCAGGAGGATGTCTCGGTGACCCTCCTGCCCACTGTTCCTCCAATCATTTTAGTTAAAGATGCTGTTTTGACGAGAGCTGTCAATATATGGAATTCAGAATAGACAAACCCCCTTAGAAACAGTAATGGGAGTAACAACTCCAGGAAGGTAGGGGAAGGGAAGAGGGAGGAAGAGGGGAAGGGAGAACAAATAGCAAGGATGGCAGAATAACTCCCCTCAAAGGGGAAAAATACCAGGATAGTAGGTGAAGGGATAGAATGGGCAGAATAAGATATGTGTAAATAATAATAACAATGCATAATATATAAAGGGTTCATGGGGTGGTAGGGTGGGGGAATGAGGAAATAAAGAGGAGCTGATATCAAAGGGCTCAAGAAGAAAGATAATGTCTTAAAATTGTTGATGACAACATTTGTACATGTCCGCTTGACATGATGGATATATGGGTTGTTATAATATATGTAGAGCTCCCTATAAATTTTTTATTGATTACAAAATTAATAAAGATGCTGTTTTAAACTTTAATCCATCTCACCCCTAAATGCCAGTATATAGAAAATTGTTGCAGTATCCATTCAGCTGGGCAAGATTTGAACTTAATCGATGGGGCTCAGGAGGTTAAAGCCTGGGATCTAAGTGGGGAATCAAATTGAAATACACTTGAAGTAACTTTACATCGAGGTAATCCACTTTCTGGGTTATGTATAGGTCTTCAAATCTTTTCAAAAGTCAGTGTAAATGTGCTGCACCCCCTTGTTGATTAACGAGAACAGCTACCAGCCCTGTGTTCTTTGGATAGTCTCTGGAACATTCCAACCTGCTCAAGGAGCCCTGGCGGAGTAGTACTTACATGTTGGTCTATGATCCACAAGGTTCATCGTTTGAAACTATCAGCTGTTCCGGTGGGAGAAAGACGGGATATTCTACTTCCATAACCAGCCACCATCTCTGAAACTCAGTTCTATCCTGTCCTATGGGATTGCTATGAGTCAGCATTGCCTCAATAGCAGTGTGTTTGGTTTGGCTATGTTACTAAACTGGTTTCCTTCAGTGTGGCAGAAAGAGCACCCCTTTGCAGCTCCTGGGCCTCCAGTCTTCCATTTAGCAGCCATTTGAGCTGAGGAAAGGCTCTGGCCTGTCCTGAACAGCGTAACAGCAGTCTTGCCTATGCTTAGTTGAGGGAAAAGGGTACTCATTCTTCTGCTCTACTTACCTTAGTGCTAAGCAAGTGGTAGGTTAACAAAATAAGAGCTATTTTTATTATTGTTCTTATTAACATCTGTAAAACTAAACAAACAAAAGGCCCGTTTATTTAGAGAGAACAAGAAATAGTTGTCTTAGAGGGTGGGAGGTGCTATAGAAATCATTGAAATCATTCTTGGCAGAAGAGACAGAGTAAAGTCAAAAAGAAGTGCACAGGACAAACAAATGTGGTCTCCTGGTGGTGAAGACGGAAGGTTCATTATAATTTGAGTAGACTGAGTTAGAGATATAAACCTCTAGCTCATCCAACTCATGATGTCAATATACTGAGTAATATCAAGATCACTTTTACCCCCAAGTTTTCTCCCCTAAAGATACATCAGGACCTGCAAACGTGGGCATATTTGGCCAGAGTCCTGCACCACTACTTCGTTCAGCAGCAAAGGGATAGGAAAAGTGCATTGCTGCCACTTTCTGGGCATGTGAGACTGGTCCTGGTCACCTTCCCTAGAGCAGGGCTTGCATAACTGTCTTGGCTGAGTCCTCTAGGGAGTTAGCTAGCAAATCTCTAGAGTCTAGAATGAATACAAACACACACACACACACACACACATATAAATATATAAACCATATATACTCGAGTGTAAACCGAGTTTTTGATCACATTTTAATGCAGTTTTTGTGGTAAATTTAGGTGCCTCCACTGATATTTGATATTCAGATCAGCTTATACTTGAGTATATATGATATATATATAGATATAGATATGATAAGAATTTACATCAATGAAATGACTCACACTATTGTAGAAGTGAGCAAATTCCAAATCTGTGGGTCACATGTAAGGCTGAAAGCTTCTCCTGCCTTACATAGCTGAAGGAGTCGATAAACCCAAGATAAATATTCCAGACAATAGGTTTTTGGATGCTGTGGAGAATGAATCCAAGGTTGGCAGATAAGGTGGCAGACTGCTAATAATTCCCAGACTGCCAGTTTGTGTCTAAAGAACCAGAGGTTGATGAGCCAAGAGTATGTTCCAGACCCAGCAAAGCACAAGCAAGCTTTTCCATATCATCTACTTATATCGGAAGGACACATCCTATAGGACATTTCATCGTGGGGTATTACTAAGTTTTCATTACCAAGCCACTGAAACTCTTGGCCCAGCCAAGTTGACAGAAAACCTTGAATATCACCATACAGAAGAACTGATGCCCTAGCCAGCCCCGCCATCTCTCAGTTTCTGCGTGGTGATTGCATGTTTCTGTGATGCTAGAAGCTATGCTACCCATACTACAAATATCGGCAGGATCACCCATGGTGGGCGGGTTTCATCAGAGCTTCCAAACTAAGGTATATTATGAAGAGAGACCTGATGACTTACTTCTGAAAATTAGCCAGTGTAAACTTTATAAGTCACAGCAAAGTACCATCTGATTCACTTGCTTTATGAAGGGAGGATCTGTCACTGGAGGAAGAGATCATACTTGGTGAAGTCGAGAGCAACCGGGGACAGAGAGACCCTCACTGAAACGGATTGGCACAACAACCCTAGTGACGCAATCAAATGTGTGGTGCTCCTCAGGATGACACAGGACCAGCCGATGTTTTCTACCTCATCTGACATAGTTTAAAATCTCCTCTCTCATGTGAACTCAACTGAGCAACCTCTGTTCATGTCTCCGTACATAGTGGATACTGTCAAAAGCATGTTTTAACACTTAGCATCTGTCATGCACTAAGGTTGCTCGATCAACTTAACCTATGGGGGAGCTTCAAATGGTTTTCCAAATCTTTTAATTCTATTTTTCACACACACTTTTTGAAGCCCCTCCATCTGTTTCCTCCCATAAAATTGTAAGCTCCTCCCTTAGGGCAGAAACCAGGACTTCTGCATTTCTGTAAGCAGCTGATACAAAAGGGGGATGTGAAAAATAATTAATAAATGTTTGTGGAAGGAGATGGCTAAAAAGTTTCTAGAAAATTCTCTGGCAACCAAAAGAGCCTTAGAAAATTCCACATCTGAAAAATTCACCAATGCCCCTGCATTCAGCAAGGGCTTTCAGTGCAGACCTATGAAAGTCTCTTAAGATATCTGTCATGTGAGTTTGAAATACAGCATTGTCATTATTCAGATGGAAAATAGAATCACTTATGAGATCATGGCTCATTGTCAATTCTCTATATATTTGCATTTATTGTGACAGATGCTGTCGCATCTCATCCTAGCTCTATTATTCTACAGAAATAGATCGGCCCTCTTATGCTATACAATGATAATTAGGAATAATATCACCCATTAACTCTATATGCCCCTTTCTATCTAGAAGACTCAAAGAAAGCATTCATGAATTTAAGCCTCAACTCTACTCCATCGGTTTCCACTGGCCCTCATTTTCTCAACAACAACAATCTCATTTCTGACTGAAATATTTCACAGGCTATTCACATCCCAATGAAAATTTTTTTCCAAAGTTTGAGATAATGGGTTTCAGCCATCTTGACTTAGAGCAGAATGAATAAATGCATTTTCTCCACAGAAAATTCATAATGCCTTAAGCTGAGTTTGTGCCTATGGCATATTCTTAACCACCTACTGAATTGCTTTCTCTCCATTTTGAGGTTAAATAGGAGGCCTGAAGCCTATAGTAGAATTCCACCATATGTGCTAGCAGAAACTTTTTTTTTTTAAGGTAGGAGGTGAAGGGGAAGAAGTACAGTTTGATAATTCTGGACATCACAGTGAAAGATAGTAAAATCTGCCAAGAATTTTTTTTGACATCTTCTCCAGGCCATGTGCCCATTGGTAACCTATTATCTACATGCCCACTTAGAATGGATTTAATTATCCCGTAGGGAAAATGTCACTGTTGACCTCCTCAAGAGTATTTTATTTTAAAGGGAAAAGGAAGCACAAATGGTGTAACCTGATGTCCTGGTGTTTATCATTTCTCACCTGAGCTTCATTTGGAGGCATGGTGGAGGCCTCTCCATCAGTCAGCTGTTAAATAGAGCATGCCATCCTACACTGGGTTTGGTCAAATCAAAATGCCACTGAGTCTATTCTGACTCTGTGACATTGGGACAGAGAAGTTGGATCTGCTTACAGAGGAAAATGCGGTAGCGGGGAGTCCCAGGGTTGGGGGCTTGACATCAAGTGAAGCGACGGGCTCGGTCCTGGGACCCAGGTTGTGGGGCAGCAGATGCAGAGTCTGGGAGCCAGAAAACAGGGTTGGGCGTTGGTTTATAGTAGAAAGTCTGGCAGTGGAGATGGATCCTACTGCCAGGTCTTGTACATGTTTGTCAGATTCCAGTTGTTTCAAAGATGAAAGTGGGTCCCTAACAATAAAGGTGAAGATTGACCCATAGGCACTCGTGGGAATCCAGGTAGAAATGCTTAAGTCCGAATACCTGTAGAAAGAGCTAGCTAGAGGGAGAGCTTCAACCACAGAGCTCTTCAGATGTGGAAGCAACAGGTCAGGTTCTGGCAGGCATCAATACAACTCTCACAGACACAGTTGAACTTAGCTAATGGGCCTGGGCCCTTAGATTTTAGTCTGGGACTATGCTCAGGGTATGGATGAGCAAATCTGCACCCCTATGCTCTGGCTCAGAAATCTAATCCACAGAGAGCACTCAGTGGGGTCATTGGAAATGAAACCAAGGTTGGCAACGAAACCAAAGATAGGTTTTAGTAAACTCCTTCAAATTGAGACATATCTATATATCTATATATAGATATATTTAGAGAAATTATTTTAGATATTTTGTATTAATTAAAGGAGGACATGCTTCTTATTTAAGTATATAAATAATAAAGATACCTTTTAAATGCAAAACAGTAGTGCTTGATCCTTTCCATCTACCTTCCAGAGTCCTGCATTCCAGAAGCAACTGCTTTAATTTTTTTCCTTTCTAGATCTTAATATGTTTCTCCGTATTTTAAATAATATATAACAATGCCAAAATATCACCAATACAAACATGAAAGTCTTGATTTGTGACATTTGCACATTGTCTATGGTGACATTTTCATGGGGAGCTAATTTCGCTTGGTCACTCCCATCTTCTCCACTTGCATATCTCTCTCCCATGATCTACTCCCAATGTGTTGTGTCCCGTGTGTGAGCTTTACCTACCACGTATGCTAGTCTTCTGCTCTCTGCATTGTCCATTTTATCTGGCTCACATTTTTTGTCGCTTTATTTTTGGATTTGTTTTGAAGGCTCTACTTACAAGTTTGAATCTTCTTGTTAGTATTCAGATTTAAAAGAGAAGAATTTGAAGCCTAATGGTAAACTTTGAGTGCTTGAGTATGATTTGCAGATTCATTGTAGAATGAGTGGACTGTGGACTGTTTTTGTTTTTTATCCGTGAAACACTGAATGTCAAGATTTGTAACTCTTTCCCATACGAAGCCATTGTTTCCTCAAAGAAGACTCTCTCACTGCTTTTCCCCAGCTTTGGAAATAAATATTTGACTCTATAGAGTTCTACAGAGAAAACTCTCTAGAGAGCAAGGTCCAACAGTGAACAGGGCTCCTCATTCCGCCCTTTCTCACTGTTATTGATTCAATGTCAACTCATAGTGACTCTGTAGGACATGTCAGAACTGTACAGAAGTAGAAAACCCCTCTTTCTCTCATGGAGCCAGTCGTGGTTTCAGACAGTTGATCTCATGTATCACAGTCCACGCCATAACTATTATGCTGGCAGGGAATGCTTATATCCCTTGAACCACTTTGGGTCAGCCCTCACCCTTCACTCTTGGGGTAGTTACATAATCAGGTGTCAACTTGAGGCTATTAAGAGCTAAGGGGTGGAGTCTCACCTGGAAATCAGGTCACAGCTTCAGGGACTCATTTTCTAAGCACAATTGGAGCCAGACACACTCTCTTTGCTTTGTCTTCCTGCTGACAAACCATGTGGAGTGACACTGATGGAGCCAGAGCCCTGGAGATGGAGGAGCCACGTGGAGACCCACAACAGTGCTGAGATGCTTCCATCACCCCTTGATCCACAAGACTTTCCACTCATAGGCCTGTGACCTTTCTGCATTCGGCTCCTTGCATGTGCTGGATGAGTCTGAAGAGGAATTTATAGACTGGCATTGGACATATGGGCTAATATCAGAATTATGGACTTGATCTGGACCGGACTGGAATATTTTCTTAATATACAATTACTCTTTATATAAAGCTCTTTCTGATACACCTGAGTGTCTATGAATTTGTTCCACTAGTCAACCCAGACTAATCAAACTATTTCTGATATCTTAAAGTTTACAAAAGCTTATCTGGTTTAATTTTTCAGAGATGAAATTTTGGAGTTTCCACAAATCAGGCATAGAGGATGTGGCAATGGTGAGGAATAGGTAGTATCCAACAAGGTAAACTATCTGGGTCATGGCTCCACATCAAAAATTCATTCTGTTTCCCTCTCCTTCATTTCCTTGAGGTCTCCCAGCTCTGTGCTCCTTTGAGGGAAATATGCCCAACATTTGCCATATATCTTGAGATGCACAGATTTGCCACACCATCATTTCCACACTCGAGAAAGTTTCCAAAATTTCCCACATGCTGAATTTTTCCCCATACTCTCTCTCTGCTATGAATGTATTCAATTCATTGTTTAAGAAAAGAAGCCTATAACAAGATATAATATATTAATAGATTATATATATAAACTTAACATTTCATATAATCTGTTGTTATATAGTCTAAATATATACAGCAAATTACATATAATCATCGATGATGTGTGTAATGATGAGATATATCTCTACCTATATCATGGTATTTGATTTCAAATCAGGGAGTCTTGAAAGGATAAAAATAGAATATAAAAACCGTTAGCATACTAAAATCTCCAAAGTGAGCCATAGGCCTATATAAACAGATGTGAATGGATTTTGAGCTGTCGCTTAATTCAAGCCCTATTCTAATATCCATTAATTTTTATGTCATGACCCTACTTGTTATGCACACTCATAAAGAGATCACTGAAGATATGAGTGTTATAGCAAAGTGTGGTAAAGAAACCTGATGGTGCTTGGCTATCAGAAAGAATAGTGTCTGGGGTCTTAAAAAGTTTGTCTTGAAGCAAGCAACTATCTTAATGAGGTGTCAACTAAGTCTCCATGGAAGGAGTACACCAGCCTGTGTGATCCAAGGATTGTAAATAATAAAATCCAAATCCAAATGAGGGAACAGTATCAGAGCTTTCATTGTGAACACTCAGTTTACAGAAGACTGTGGGTGGCAGTGGAAGCTCAAAATCCATTTGCAGAGTCCACACATGGATTAAGCCTCACTGAGTCTCCCTCTGAATGTGGTCCAGGGATGTGACTGTCCTTGTTATCAGACAGATAGCATGGTAAAATAGATCATGGTAGATATAGTTAAATTAAAATGCAATGCCTTATCATTTGGTCTCCCTTTTGGCCCATTTTAAGGCTCTTTCATTTTATAATAAATTGTCTCTATGGATTTAGTAGGTAAATCAACAGTAAGTGTGAGAAGAAAATGTTCTGAAATTGATTGTGGTGATGATTGTACATTCTTAATATGATTGGATGATTAAATTGTGATATGTGAAATACATGCAATCACATTATTAAAAAAATATGACAATGTCAATTCTGACTCCCCCTGCATGTCACATTCTGCCATCTTGTCAATTCTGTCTAAGGATTGAACTCTATAGGATAAGGTAGAATGGCCTCTGTGGGTTTCTGAGACTGTAGCTCTTTATGGGAGTAGAAATCTCCACTGCATAGTGACCCTATACTACAAAGTAGCACTGCCTCATAATGATTCTGAGGCTGTAATCTGTATTAGAGCATACTGCTACATCGTTTTTCCATGAAGTGATTCGTGTGCTGGAATCACTGACCATTCTGTTAGCAGCCAAGTATGTAACTACTGCACCATCTAGTTTCCTGCCTTGAAAGGAAAATGCTGATGAAAATGGTACATTTTAATAATGAAATTCTAAGTATTGTGGTACCTCCAGAGACAACGGAAGCCAGTTTTTCTCTGAGTACCCTTCAAACTATGCCAGGTGGGCAGCTCTTCCTTATGTGTGGGTGTGAAAACAACATGGCGCAATCCCAGCACAGCTTTGTTTTGTAAATGCTCATATTGTCATGCATCCTATTGGTTCTTATCCTCCTCTATGAACCAATTGAAACAAGTGGACACTGCTTGTGAGAGAAATCGAAAGGGAGTTTACTGTCTGGTAAACAGGAGCTTCTCAGGGTCTTGTGACATAAACAACTTGGACTCCCTAAATAAGGGCACAGGAATCCTTATCCTCTTAGACTTCATGGGTCCTGACTTCTTTAGGCCTCTCCCCAACCACTAACCAACCTCTTTTCCATAAACAGACGTCTGGTGAGTTGTATTAGTCTGGGTTGACGGGAGAAACAAATCCAGAGACATGCATATATTTATAAGAAAGAGCTTTATATCAAAGAGTAAGTGTATATTAAGAAAACATCGCTGCCCAGTCCAGATCAAGTCCATATGTCTGCTATTACCTCATTAATCCAACACCAGTCCATATATCCCTTTTCAGACTCACACAGCACATGCAATGATGCAAAATGAAAGAAGACCACAGGCCAGTGGGTGCAAAGGCTTGTGGATCCAGTGGAGGTGGAAGCATCTCCCAGGTTCTCACAAGTCTCAGAGTGGCTCCACATGGCATGTTGACAAAATGATTAAGAAGAGAGAGAGAGTGTTTCACTCACCTCCAGGAAGAAAGAGAGAAGAGGCTGGCCTGGGAAAGCCATTTATCTCAGTTGCCCACTAATCAAGCTGTGACCTGATAAGCTGTGACCTGATTGATAGGCTAAACTCCACCCCTTCTCTTTTAATACCTTCAAGTTGACATGAGACTATGTAATAACCACATGAGTCATGCTTTTGTGGTCCTCTAGACAGACCATTTCCTTGAGAAAGAGGATTGGGGACCATGGTGAGTCAAATCACGTGTCCTATTCTGGTGATCCTGGGATCCAAAGTTAGTGGAAACTGATGGTTGGACTATGCATGCTAAAGAACTAGTAGGGTCCTTAGGAGAGAATGCTCTTGACTGTGGGTCACAAAAGAAATGATTTAGATAATAGAAGGTCACAGACAAGACAAGGAGCCATAGAAAAGGGGATAAGGGTTTCATTTAGAATCTGACTCACCTTGTCACTATGCAGTAATGTATCTTCAATTTTAAAAAGAGAATGGAAACATCTTGGTTGTTCATTTCACTGAAAACCTCTCCAGGACACATGTGATGTCCTAGAAGTGTTACCAGCAGCTCCTGAGCCCTATCGCTACACTGGGCAATTTAACCATCCCAAAGAGAGGGGTTGTCCAGGAAGGAGAGATTTCACCACTGTCAGCTCTTCTCCCATGGGTGCTAAAGGAGGCCCTCACACCCCTAAACAACTGTGATATTTCATGAAAGCCAGCATTTCCCTTGCTTTGACCAACTAGTAGCTTGAAGCTCATCAGAATTCTCCTCATGCCACAGCTATTTCTGAATCTTAGTTTGCGTATCTAGAATAGTAGATAATGAAATTATACTTTCAGGTTTTAATGTATTTCATTTTTTGATTGCAGAAGAAGTTATAGAGGATTACTAATGCTTGGAACTCTGTCTGCGCTCTTCTAGGGGAGATGGAATTTGATAGCACACCAATTCATTTACTTCCTTTCATCAGGATGTTAGGATGGCAATTTTTGTATTTATTTATAATATTTATCATTGCACTGATACTAATTTAATCTCTTTGAAAAAAAATCATCAGACTGGTAATAAATGATACACTGGGAAATAGGGAATTGATAATACTTAGTGATTTCAAACTCTGACAGAAATTCCAGTTTAAATCTACTCTTAGGAATTATTTATATCCTCTTATGTCATATCAATTTAAATAATATCCTGCTCACTGGGGCATAAAGAATAATGCTAATATTAAAATTTCTGTTTAATATTTGCTAATTGCACATAAAGGGGTTATATCAGCTACATTGAGGGTGTTTTTTTATTTAATTTTATTGTACTAGAAAATCATGAGGTTTAGTCTCCTGAAAGATTGCTTTTAAATATAAAGTAATAAGAATATTGTCCCCATGATGTACCCAAATTGTGGGGCCATGAATAATTCTCTCTCTGTCACAAAGGGAAAAGATGGAGGAGAGAGATTTGTGTAATCTTGTTAATAAATAACAGTTACCTTACTTCCCCCATGAAACTACCAATCTGTATATAAAAAATTGCATTTTTTCATGAAATCTGCTTAATGCTGTTTATAAAATTGTAGACTTTATGAAACCAAATGCCCTTGAAATGAAATGAACATTATTGATGCAAAGTGGAATCCTAGCCTTTTGGTATACTCTATCCTGAAAGGATGCAAGCGTACCATAGTTAGTGCCTAACCCCAAACTCTTCAGTTGTTACTCATTAATTTTTTTAACCATTCAGAAAGCCTTAATTGAATGGTCCAAATAGTGAGGGTGAAAAAAACCAAACAAAACAACAAAAACCGCCTCTAAGCCAACACACAGCCATAGATCCTTAGAAGTAGAGTGATCTTTGTCACATTTCTTAGATTCACTGAACCCCGGTGCTTTCTTTCCATAAAGCAGTAATAATAATCTCTATCTTGAAGAGCTTTTGTGGTATCAGATTTTTAAAATGAATGTAGAAATTTCAGTGCATAATAGATGCAAACAAAATCTAAAGGTGCAACTTGCTGATGAGTCCATGGGTGACTTCGAGTCCACTAACTCTTCCTGCTCCTTTTCATCTTGGGCTCACCTTGGCCATGTAAGCCCCTGGAACCGCTGCTGTGGCAAGCCCACCTGTGTGGATCACTCAGCGTGAACATAGCAGTAGGTTTTAATAAATTCTGTACTCACTAGCCTACCACTCCCCCTGACTCATCAACTTCCCAACACACGAACTCTCTCTCACCTTTTTGAGCCTGACTATTTTGAATGTGGTGGTGATTTATCTCCTTAGAGACTTCTGACTGGAACAGATGTGGCAAGCTATATCTGACTTCCACTTAGATTCAAATGAGAGCAGCCATGGCAGAGCCTCTCACCCTGCCTAGAAGTCATGTTCTCAAAAACAGAAGCATTCACACTCCAATAAGGAAATGCATTATTGACACAAATCACAACAATTCTTGGAAATATAGATGGCCTTAAAAAGATATAAACAAATTTCAGAAGACACAGAGAAGCCCATGTGTTAGGACTATCAAGAGTGTGTGGATCTCAGACTGGATATTAAAAAATCAAACAAACAAAACAAGTCCGCCACTCTTAATTCCAACTCATTACAACCCTAAAGGAGAAGGGGGAGAAGCTGTAGAGAATTTCTACAGCTGCAGAGCTTTAGAAAAGCAGATCTGATGGCTGCATCTTTTCCCTGTGTGCGGAGGGCTGGTGGGGCAAGCTGGCGACCTTTGAGGTAGCAGTCCAATATGTTTAATCAATTGCATCACCAGGCTTATTCCAATGTTATAAAAGGGGTAGGATTTTTGTAGAAGAGGAGGGGAGTTTCAGACTAACGGCCCTGGACGGGACAAAGAGTGCTGAGAAACCAGTATGAGTCATCAGTGAAAGAGAGGACTGGATAGTGGGAAGAAAAGAAGGGCGACGGTGGTAGTGGTGCTTCCGGTGCTCCTGGTGATGGTGACAATGAGGCTGAGAGATGGCTACATTTTATTCACCTTGGAGATCCATTAGACATGCATTTCTATCATCGGATTTTTTTCTACCCTGAACTGTCCGTACTGCTTGTATTGGTCTTCTTTGTTCGTAGATCACATGTACGGTTCAGTAACATTATTTAGCGAAGACACAATGCACTGGGTAGATCTGTTACAGCAGATCTCGAAAACATGTTGAAAAGCAAAGAGGTTCTTTTGGAGATTAAGGTGCACCTGACTGGAGCCATGGTATTTTCAATTGCCTCATGGGAAAGTTGGACAATGAAGAAGGAGGAACCAAAAAGAATTGATGCCGTCGAATTGTGGTACTGGTGAGGTAGATTGAATGTGCCATCGACTGCCAAAAGGACAAACAAATATCCCTGGGAAAGTAGTTGGGATGCTCCTTAGAAGTGTCTGGTAAGACTTCCTCTCACGTGCTTTGGACATGTCAGGAGAGACCTTGGTAAAGGGGTAGGTCAAAAGAGGAAGACCTTTGACGAGATGGATTGAAACTGTGGCTGAACAATAGACACAAACAAAGGAGGTATTGTGAGGATAGCAACGGGCCAGGTGGTGTTTCATTCTGTGGTACCCAGGGTCGCTATGACTCAGAACTGAATCAAGGGCTCCTGACAACATAGCAGTAGCACAGTGGAAGTAGTGACGGGTCACAACACAGTGTTATCGAATGGTGTAATGTCCTTAAACAACATAAGCAGAGTAACCTTTTTGGAGACTCAATTTGAAGTAGAACTGACAGATCCTTTGATAATAAAACATTCATATTTTGTCTTTATGTCTCACTTTCATACTGCTGAAATACTTATGTCATTATCAGAAAATAATTAAAACTATTACTGGTTTCATCATCTATATAGTTGATACAAACAGACCCCAATAATTAATAATCTATCACATTTGGGTCAGTTTATTATCCCTCCTACCCAGGAGCTGTGACGTTGTTATTTTGAGATAAAGAAATGGTGGAGGTTTTTGGATTATGATAACCGGGCTAGATAAGCGCTGTCACAGCCTCCTGCCCCCATTCCTTCCATGCTACAGTGACCCACAGTTATGGAGGACATCTGTCTCCAGAGTGGCATTCTTAAAATTTTTGTGACAAAGCATATTTCATGGAAAGATGATCTAATGAGTCTCAAACATCTGTTTGACTTTTGAAGACAACCTGAGGGAGCTGAACGACAAGAACTGGAGCTCCAAAGGTGAGATTATGTCGCACTAGGGTGACCTTTAAATAGCTGAAGGGCGATCGTATTGGAAATACTAAGGACATTTTGTAGACTTCACCAGTCCCATCATTGCATAGAAGTTACAAGGAACAAAATTAACCCATATACATGTAATAACTTTCTTATACAGAGATCTGTGGGAATAATGTTTTAGAAAGAATTCTAACACTGAGTGGAAGCTTCTTAAAGATGATCTGAAGGGTCTCCCGACAAAAACTAATCTAAAAATTTCAAACAACACGACTATTAGCCAAAGAGAAGATAATTTTAGCTGGAGAATGCATGCAATTTTAAAACCAATACTACAAAGCAGGTGCATGAGGTTTGAAGCAGGTACATGGCTCCAAAACACAATCTTAGCAAAGTATGTTTGGTTAATACCATGAAACCTTCTTTACGAGAAGAAATGGTTGATATTGAGTAAGGTAATCTATCCATTTAGAAAATACATTGGATAAATGTTTCTGGTTTGTGAGACTCAGCATGCATTCTGCTTCAATATGTGGCTAATAAAACGAAGCTCAAGAACGTACTGTGGACACATCTATAGTTAATATGTTTTAAATGCCTTAATTTGGAAGGTTGTAGTTGACTGATGAACAATAACTTCAACTTAATAAATGCTGGTATTGACCAATCAAGAAATCAATGGCTGCTTAATAAATTAAAAGAAGATACAAATATAGCAGTTATTTAATCAGATTACATATTACATTTAGATTACCTATGAAGTATGATATCTGGCAAGAAAGGTAAGAACACTGAATATTTAATTGGAAATATATTATCAATGTGACTACTATTCAAAATCATCCTCTAAAGAAAACAACCACCGAGAAAAAGAAACATATTTGGTTTGCAAATGATGGCACAAAGGCAATGATGTCTGGGAAATGGGACATGACTTGTCCGACATTGACTGTGTAGCTGGCCCGTTCCTCATCCAATATTGTGATAGTAACAAAAATATTTATGTACATGTATATGTGCACGTATATGTATGTAAACTCAACCTCACTGCTATCAAGTCAATGCTGACACAATAACCTCCTGTGGGTTTCTGAGACTGTAACTGTTTACTGGATAGAAAGCCCAGTCTTTCTCCCATGGAGCTGCTGGGTTTCAAACTGCCAACCATCTGGATTGCAGCCCAAAGCATAACCACTATAGCACTAGGGCTCCCTAATATAGGGATGTACTATATACAGATATATAATATGTATATATGGGTATATACAGATATATGTACACAAATATACAGATAAATACATGCACACACACATTTAGAAAATGGCATTCAAAGGTTCACCATTGTCTTAATAGGAACTAGTAAATCCAATCATTAGAACTTAATTTTGAATTGACTATATATGGAGGTAAATCAATGGCAGCTGGTGGTATGAATACTGGAAAAAGCATCTGAAACCCCAGTGAAGGCCTGTCTCATAAAAGGGTGATGGATGCTTGATACTTAGGCATGAAATAAAAAGGAGTTTTCCTAGCACCCTCACCTGTGGCCTCAAATATAGAAGGCTCAGAAATGCTTATTGATACAAACAAATACAAAATAGTTAGGTTTGCAGAGCAGACCCGAACTTACTACCTACTCAGGCTTTACTTGGGGAAGGTAAAAGAGAAAGAGAGATCATGCCAGCTTGCTCCAAGGGTCAAGGTTCTGCTCAAAAGCAAATAGTGAAATGCAGGTGAAAACGGTTAGACGCTTGGTACAGTCAACCACCCACAAATAAAGTATGACATTATGGAATCCCTGAACTCTGCCCCATCTGACATCGCTTCCCTGCTTTGGTTGGCAGAGAACGGCTCAAAAGGAAGAGGCATGTGCTGGGAGGGTATTGTTGTTAAGTGCTGATGAGTGCCTTTCATCTCACGGACCCACATGGAACGAACTTCCCAGAGAGTTTTCTAGGATACACTCTTGACTAGGCTTTTCTCCTCCGAGAGCCATGGGTCAGTTAAAGCCTCCAACCTACAGCCCAGAGACTTAACCCTTAAACCACAAGAGCTCTTTATGATGAAGAAAAGGACTGAATTTCTCCCATGATTATTGCTTCCACAATCATCATCCAATCCATTAGCAGCAACCACTTGTTGAGTACTTACTCCCAGTAAAACCAAGGCACTGTGAGAAGGATTACCTCATGTCCTATATTCCACAATTTTGTTCTACAGAATAATCCACGCAGTGGGCTGTATTAATACTTCCACTTTTCAGGTGAAGGCTTGAAGGCTGGAGAGATTATGTACCCAGAGGGATGACTGGAAACCGATGTGGAGTTGAAGCTATGTTGTAGTAGAGGCTTCCCTGGGTAGTGGAAACAGCTAACATGCTGGGCTGCTAATAAAAAGTTTGGAGGTTTGAGCCCACACAGAGTAGCCTCCCAAGGAAGGGTAGTCCGGGGAGCTACTTCTGAACATTAGCCACAGACATTTTCTGAAGAACAGTTCTAATCTAATCTCATGGTATCCTCGTGAATCAGAATCACTTTGGTGGCAAGTGATATACAGTTTATAAAAAAGGATGGAACCAGTCAAGGCAGCAGGGACAATGCTGAAAGGTATTAGATATCTGCAAAGGGAAGGGGACGCTATGTCTTAGAACATGCACCTGGGCATATGTCAACATGGTCAATGGTGTGCTCTGGAGGAGGTCTTAACAGACCTCCTTGGATCATTAGAATTGGGAAACATGAACTCAAGGGATTCATCTAGGTCTGGAGTCATCCATCTGCCAAGGAAAGCTTCCTACCCAAGTGTCTTGTTCCCAATGAGCCCTGTCTTCTCAGCCTCTTGGACTGGACATGCCAGTCTCACTCATGAATCCCTGAGTAGCAATGCACTCCAGAGCTTTCATTTGCTCTATAAACATCATTTCCCTTAATGTTGAATGTGCATCATTTGAATCAAGTCGTGCCCTCCTTCCATGTCCAACACAATGGATCAACTTTATCAGAAGACTCCAAGGATGGGAAAGTGCTTTCATGGCTCCCACTAGTCCACAGTTGGTCCTTGTACCAACCCATTGAAACAGATATCCTTTCTTAAATAAGCTTTCCCTTATGATCAAAATGTAAATACCCCTTCTCAGCACTGTGATTTGGGCTGATGTTGGTCGTCTGTGGCTTGGTATGAAGGATCTAGGAGCAAGTTTCTGAGTGGGGATCAAAGAGCCCAAGGGAATGAGAAACCTGGTGAAAGAGTAGGTCTGGGCACATAAAAGGCTTAGAGTTCCGATGGCTTAAATTGCAAGTATCATCTCAAGAAAAAGTCTCCAATCTTCCTTATTTATACAGGGCCTAGACCTTAGGCCCATTCCTGTTTACTTTGGTCAAATAGTAACATTTCTGTTAGACAAACCAAGGAGTTTGTAAGGAGGAGGCTTTAGTCAATAAAATCAATATCCATAACTAAAATTTAGTTTAGTCATATATTTTATTTCAAATGTATATGGAATAATCTATCTCACAGGCCTCACAGCCCCAGCGTCAGCAAGGGTAATCTGTGCCTGCATCCAGCGTGCCTCCAGAGAGGTATTTCCACGTTTTCACTGCCCAGCTCAAGGGGTCTTTGGGTTTATTTTGTGTGTGTGTTCTTCCAAAGCTTGGAGAAAAATAGAGATAAAGCATAATATGTCCCCATAAAGACATTTGGTCTCAATGAAAGAGTGAATTGAGTCGGTTTGCACAAAAGAAAAATCTGTAGTTGAAAGGCTCACATTCTGACCCTTCCCCTGGTACAAAGTTATTGTCAGGCTCCTCGATCCGTTTTTTGAGCATTTTCCTCAACACAAGTCTCCGGTGGGTCAGCCATGATGGGGAGTGTGTGTGTGTGTGTGTGTGTATGGGGGGGCAGCAGGGCATGGAAGTGGCTCTCAAAGTTTCCCAGGCTGAGGTTTCAGCAAACAAATGGATCATTCTCTGGGAGATCCTGTTTCTAGTAAAATAATAGTCTAGGGGTGTGGTAGTTACATAATCTGTTGTCAATTTGAGAAGGTTACAAGTAAAGGGGTGGAATCTAGCCTTCCAATCATTGTATAGCCAATGAGACCTCTGTGTGAGTATGAAGTTCCCCTGGGGATTCTGGGACTTCCTGTATTTCCTGCTTTGAGGTGGGAGACACACACTCTCTCTCTCTCTCTGTTGATTCCCTGAGAGATGGTCTATTGACAAGAAACATGGAGCTATGCTAGAGTCTCACAATTGGAGAAAGCATGTGGAGAGGCCTGCCAGCACTGAGATGCTTACATTGCCACTGGATCCACAAGACTTCCCATCCACTGGCCTATGATCTTCCTGCATTTGACATCATTGTATGTGTCTCATGAGTCTGAGGAGAACTTTATATGGGCTAATATTGGACTTATGGACTTGATCTGGACAGGAGTGGGATGTTTTCTCAATATTCAACTGTTCTTGTATACAAAACTCTTTCTTATACACATATGAGTGTCTATGAATTTGTTTCTCTAGTCTACCCAGACTAGCACAAGGGGTCTGTGAGACTTGGCTATCCCCTGGATCTACTATGTACCAGCTGTGTGACTATAGACCCAACCATTTTATTGATCAGGGTTCTATTTTACAGCTCTTACTTCAAGGAATGAAAAAGTTAACTTGAACCTATGTGTGCAAAAAAGAGATTGGGAAATACAGGGATGGAGACCACATTTGCCAAAGCTGGAACCCCAAAGTGTTTCATTCCACAAACACTGGATGAGGGCTTAGTTTGAACCAGGACATGTTCTAAATGTGGCTGTTACAGAATTGAACAAGCAGAAATCTATTCATTCCGTGCCATGAGCGCTGCTTCGCGTGACAGATGATTCTGAAGGCAGCACAGCTGGGTAAGGTAGGACAGGAGTGTCTGGTTTCTAGAGAGGGGAGAGAAGGATGTGTGTGGCTAGAGAGATGCTGGAATCTAGGGTTCTGGTCATGAGTTTCATCCACCTTGGTTTCTCTCGACTCTGTTTTCTTCTGGTCTGAGTCTCAGTAGGCTTATCTCATTTGCCAGCAAAACTGAATATGGAATTCTCTGAGATGACTTGGCCAATTGCCCACTAACCCTTTACTGATTCTCAGCCTTGCTGAGCCTTATTTTCTTTCTAATCAAAGAAATGGATCTTGATTGGTGCCTCAACTTCCTTATGACATAATTTGTTACCATACTAGAAAAATGATGCACAGATCCCCAGACCTACCCAGAGATAATACCTTGGTACAAAGGAACTATTTAAAAGTGAGAGCTGGTCATACTAGCCAACAATATAGATGATAGCTTTACGAAACAGATGCTTTCAGGGGAAAAGGAATCCTCCAAAGTGCCCAAGCCCACAGTGCTGTCAATAACTCCCCTGGATCGAGACAGAGCCAGGTTCTTGCTGGAATGGGACCCAAGATTGAGCACAAGTGGAGGCTGAGCAAGACTGGAGTGGATGCTACCGATACTCCAGGGGCTGAGTTTTGACCAACAGGAACTGAGCGGTTCTTTTGCATTCCCTCTTAAATCCATTTACTTTCTTTCTTTTTTTTGGGGGGGGGGACCTCAGAGGGCTGGGTACAGTATACTTTATTGATGATGCATGACAAGCTGTGCTCTATAAGCCCATCCCTTCCTCGGGGAGTCTGGATGGAAACTCTAGATGATGGGATATTCTCAGTGTGTTGGGGGAATCCCATTGGGGCAGACTGCCCAGCAGCTGAAGGCCTCTCTCTGCCTCTAGTGCTGGTGCTGGCGTTGCAGCTCCAGGGGAGCTCTTGTTCCTTGGAGGCCATTTGGGCTAGTAGGTCCCCCACTCGGTTGCTGTAGCCAAATTCATTGTCATACCTGGAAATGACAAAGTGGTTGTTGAGCCCCAACCTCAAAGTTGGAAGAGTGAGTGTCACTGTGGAAGTCATAGGAGGCAACGTGGACCCAGTGAAACCCAGGATGTATGTTTAGGGGACCTTCAGATGCCTGCTTCACCACCTGCTTGATGTTATTGTGCTTGTAGCTTTCTCCAGGGGGCAGGTGAGATCCACAACCAACACATTTGAGGTGAGTTTCCCATTGAGCTCTGGGCTTTACCCATAGCTGGGGCAACACCAGTAGGTGCAGTGATGATGTTCTGGACATCCTCATGGCTGTCATGCCAGAGTTCCCCAGAGGGGTCATCCACAGTCTTCTGGGTGGCTGTGATATCATGGACTGTGGTCATGAGACCCTCCCTCTATGATGCCAAAGTTGTCATGGATGACCTTAGCTAGGGGTGTCAAGCAGTTGGTGGTGCAGGAGGCATTGATGACTGTCTTAAGGGTGTTGTCATACTTCACATGGTTCACAAACATAGGGGTATTGGAAGAAGGGGCAGAGATGATCACCCTGTGGGCACAACCCTTCCAGTGAGCCCCAGCCTTCTCTATGGTTGTGAATACACCGGTGGACTCCACACACACTTGGCACCAGCTTCATCCCACTTGAGGTTGGCGGGATGAGCCTTGATGATGCCATTAAACTTGCCATGGGTGGAATCACACTGGAACATGTAGACCATGTAGTTCAGGTCAACAAAGAGTCATTGATGGCAACAATGTCCAATTTGCCTTGCCCGAGTTGAAAGTAGCTCTGGCAACGAGGCACCCCATGCAGCCACATTTGTTGACTCCAGCCTTCACCATTGTGTTTCCAGGATGTGTCTCAGACTATACTAGAAGATGCAGCTGCCTATAGCACAAGGAGGAGCAGAGAATCAAATCCATTTATTTTCTAAATGATCACCTTGAGCCAGGTCACCCTGGTGATTATCAGGAAATGGATGACATGGTGACACATTGTTTTCTTCCATATGGGTGATGACAATCATTTTACATTCCAGTAGTATTTCATGACCGTTGCAAATAATGGTGTCCAAATGGAAGGAGAACAGTGTCATTCAGAGCGATGCATGGCCCAGGGACAAGCACAGGGTCCATTCTGCTTTCCCCCTGCAAAAGGTCTCCCCAGGGCTTGAAAATAACATTTATCAGCAAACAGGTATTATTACTGTCCGATTATTGCCTCCTTTAGCATTTATTTGGCACTTTGTATTTTCAAGTTGCTTTTCAATCAATTTTATTAGTGATTCTCAGAGCGGAAACTCAAGCACAGGTGGTAGAAGCTAAAAGACTGGGTTTTCTTTAGGAAAGGAGAAAGATGTTCTGTACAGACAGCCTTTCTCTCTAAATTTGACTTTTTAAATGGCGGTTGAGAGAGAGAGAAATCATTTGTGCAGTAATTATCCAATAAAAAGTCACTGCGCCAACTGAAATGCCAGGGGAGAAATTATAAATGCCATGTTGTTATGCGGTGACGAGGAGAGAGATCCACTCACTCATGCTTGTATGCGTGCGAGTCATTCATCATAATGTGCTGGAAAATGAACACTTTCCCCCAAACTCTTGGGCTAGGCGCTGCAAGAAAAGCATAGGAAGCCCATTTTTGGCCTTTGCCTTAAAGTATCTGAAATCATTATCTGGAAGACCAAACACCATTGCATCAAATAATTAAGATCATGGCACAAAAAGTTTTGATTAAAAATGTCAAAAGGGTATAGAGAAGGAAGATACAAACATCTGGTCAGGAGTATTCAGATCAGACTTCTTAAAGAAACTGGGATGACTTGAATTATATAGGATGAGTAGGAGTGGAAGCATTTGGGGGGAGAGCTTCAAGAAAACAAGGTCATTGACCATACAGAATGTACAGTCAAAGCCACTGAAGTGATGGGATTCTGCGATGTAAAGAAATTGCTTCATGGTCAGCTATTATCAGTGGGTTTGGTTTAGTTTATTGATAACTCTTTTAGACGAATCTAGTGCTTTGGCATTATCAAAGTTATAACATGCATTTTAGGTCATTTAAAACTTAGACAAGGACTAGCCTTTGTGGAGGAGGAAATGATGGTGAAAACTCATTTAGAAATTTACAAGGACATGCAGCTTGTTAGAGGAAGGAGTTGAATCTTCAACTTAAGCTTTTGGGTTCTGTGTCTTGTGTAATGCTCGCTATTTCATACCATCTCCCCACGTGGATTAATATGAACCAATTTAGAAAGAGGAGGTTCTCGCTCCTCCCTTGATATTTATGGGTTATAACAATAAGGAAAGAGTTCAAATGATTAGCATTCTAGAAGATAAATCAAATTCAAGCTCATCACCATCAAGTCAATTCTGACTCTTAGTGATCCTATAGGACAAAGTAGAACTGCCTCGGTGGGTTTCTGAGGCTGTGAATCTTTCCAGAAGCAGAAAGCCTCCTGTTCCTCCCAAGGACTGGCTGGTGGTCTTGAGCTGCTGACCTTTTGGTCAGCATCCCAATTTGTAGCTCACCCATCACCAAGCCATCTTAAAGATAAATAGAGGAGGCATTTTGAATTTAGGTTATGCATTCAACAGCTTATTCCTCCCATGAAGAGAGTGAAAACAAATTAATATATGAAACACCTGCCTCTGACTATGGAGAAAGAGAAGGTGAGATAAATGATTCAAATTGCCCGAGGCACCTCACACCATGTTTGAGATTTGGAGAGAACAAGGACTCAGCCAACTGTTTTTTAAGCCTTTCTATATAAAATTTATAGGCTTATCAAATAGTCCAATCAATAAACTTGAGTAGGAGCCAGGAAATGAAGAATTTCTGTTTGCTGGAAACTTTTTGATTTGTTCTATTATCATAATTGATGACCTGGAATCAAGAACTCACTCAACCAGAATATCAAACATCTCGTTCTCAAATAGACAAATGCCTCTGGAAACCAATTAGGAAAGCATTGTTGATTCACTTAGCTTTTCCTTTCTTTAGTAAGTCCCTTGTTCTTTTCCCTGTTTATCAAGCTGACTTCCGTGCCTCTCCATAGAAATGTGTGTATGGTGAGGGCAGAGAAAGGTGGATGGAAGGGCTATGTCATTGTCTGAGTGGTCAAAACCAAAGTTGTTGGTGGTACAAATGGTTAATGATTTTAGGTGCTAGCCAACAGGTTGGAATTTCAAGTTCACCTAAAGGTTTCTCAAAAGAAAGACCTGAAGGTCTACCTCCAAAAGAATAGTCATCAGAAACCCTGAGGAACACAGTTCTATGAGATCCAGTCAACTTGATGGCAATTGAGTAGTCAGAAATGGCTGTGCATTGGGGGTGGGAGTAGGGGGACTAATAATGTTTTCATTTAAATGAATGTGCTTTATTACCACAACGAAAAAAAAAAAAGTTCCTGGTCAAAGTCCCCTGAATTCAATCAGCCTGGGACCCATGGTATTCAATATAATCAAACTTTGATCAATTCTGAGAGTTTCATTCGACTGACAATGTCTCAAGCACACCAAGCGTATATCCATCTCTGGGTCTTTGCTCTTAGAAGGAACTCAACCTGTAGCCCTGAACCCCCAATGTTCTACATAGTTGGCTCCTTTTCACACTCAGACCTTAGTTCAAATAGTGCCATCTCAAAGGCCTCTGACTTCCTGCTTAAATTTCATCTCCGGGTACTTTCTGACACATCTTGTATTATTTTGTTCATAGAGAATTTATCACATTCAAAAATACTGTAATATTAATTTGCTTACCTATTGAGCAAATTAGGTAATGTGCTCAATTTCTATCCTTTTGAATAAAAGGATAGAGCATATCCTTGAGCTTTTCTATCCTTTTGAATAAAAGCCCCACAGCAAGGATAAGACATTGTCTGGCTTATTTATGCCATATCCCCACCTCCTATATTACTGCCCAGCACATGGTAGATACTTAATAAACATCCCATTGAGGGACAAGAGTGCAAGGAATTGGAATGACCTTGGGTTTAGGAACACTGAGCCAAAAATATGCAACAAGAAATGCTCAACAAAGGTCAGAAAAGCAAAACTGAAAATAGTGTTTAAGGAAGTCATTCTATAAGATGTGGCCTTGAATCTGTGTGAATTGCCAAATGTTTTCAGAAAAGTCCTTAGAGAACCTTAGAGAATGCCAAGATTTAAAGTTTTTAAATGAAAAAGGGGGTGAAAAAGAGATGTGGAAAAGAGATGTGAAGTGATTCACTCCGTGAAATCAATTCAGACTCATAACAATCTCATTAAAATCAAGAAAACCATACTCTATTAGCTTAAAACATCAGTTATATCCAAAATTTTTATTTTCTTTATCAGAAAATAAGCAATTTGAGCAATAATATATATTTTTAGGTCTATGTATGTGATAAAGATTTAGAGTTATAAGAAAGAGATATATAGTTTCATTTAATTAATATGTAGTTCATATCAGTTCAACCACTTCAAGGAGTAGCATATGAACATGAACCAATGGGACTGAAAGAAGAAGTCCAAGCTACTGGAAGCATTAGTCAAGAACAATGTCCAGGAATTGATGGCGTGTAAATTGAAACGATTCTACAAGCTTATGAAGCACTGAAAGCACTCACTCATCTATGCTAAGAAATTTGGAAGGCAGCTACTTAGCTAACTAATTGGAAGAGATCCATATTTTCACTCATTCCAACAGAATGTTCCAATTATGGAACAATATCATATCATTGATAGCACATGTAAGTAGAATTTGGCTGCAGATCATCCAACAGCATTTATAGGAGGACATTGACTGAGAGCAGTCAGAGTTTCAAGGTGGATCCATAAGAGAAAGGGAATGAGATACCATTGCTGACATCCGATGGACCTCAGCTGAGAGTAGTGTGTTTGTGCAGAACCTGTACAGAGACCATGAGGCAGTCGTGGGAACAGAACAGAGGATGGACCTCAAGTGCATGTGAAAGTTGGACATTGACCAAAGAAGACGGAAGGAAAATGGTGCTGGAAAAGAATAATTAAAGGACCATAGTTTGCCAAAAGAGCAAACTGATCTATCTTGGAAGAGGTACAGCAAGACGTTTCCTCAAAGGCAAGAGTGGTGAGATTTGTCTCATATACTTGGGACATGTTATTAGGAGAGACCAGTCCCTGGAGAAGGACATCGTGCTTAGTAAAGTGGTGGTGTGGTGAAAAAAAACCCAAAACAATCAAGAAAAACCAAAGGCCCTTGATGAGATGAATTGAAACAGTGGCTGTACTAATGGGTTGAAACCTCACAATGATCGCGAGGAAGAGTCAGGACCACGCGGTGCTCTCTTGGTTGCTCACAGAGCCACGGTGAGTTGGAAGAGTTATTAGATGGCCCCCAAGCGCAGTACCAGACAGCAATACAATCTAATATGACATTAGAGCCCAGGATTTAAAACTCTCTTTCTTTAACCCAATCCTCTGGATTAGAGACATCCTGTGGTGATATAGGAATCTAGATGATTCATGTTGCCCACTGTCAGCCCTCTCAAAGAAAGCGGCCATACCTTATATAACCAGATCCTTATTCATGAACACAAACCCCTGTACATGTTCCCTGCGTACATGTGCTAGTGTCTTCTCCTTTGGACACCCAAACATGGAACCACCGGCCAGAGTGCAGCCCTTGTCTCTTCACTTGTCTCAAACACCCACAGCTTCAAACCGGCCTGGTACATAGAGGGTGAAAATGCATGCTAGCTGAATGAAAATCTCTGGAATTGAACATTTCCCCTGGCATGCTTTTCCCTTTCAGCAGCTACTGCCAAGCACAAGATATGTGTCTCCCTCACCATTGGTGTCCCCTATCCTCAGGTGGAGCAGGAGGAGCAGGAAGGACGAAGCTGCGGAGGCAAACAAGAGCCACAGCCCTGTCCGCTGAGGAGCACCCACGGCCTTTCTACTTTGGGCCTCTAGATTGGAACCCATTGGCATTGAAAGGACAAGAATCCCACTGACTGCCACACTGAAAATCATGGCCGAGAGAATACAAGTCTTTCCCTATTGGCACAGCGTCTGTATGTCATCCTACCCAGAGCCCCAGATGATTCACATTGGAACGTCTCCCTGTTCCAATACACTGAAACTCCTGCCACACTCAACCAATTTTATGCTTTTCACTTGGTCCCACTCAATCCCATGTGGTGTTTTGAAAATATGTAAAGGGGAAGTGAGGCTCCAATATTTTTCCTCTCCTCATAAATATGGCATTTTAAATAAGTTTCATACATATTCATCCTTTGCTCTTCCTTTTCTTTTCTTTTCTTTTTTCTAAATGTGCACCTATAGCTTAAGTTTTATTCATACCCTTCTCTGGTTCCCTCGCTTGAATTGGGGAATTGAAATGTGAAATATTAACCAAACAGTACAGTGGCAAAAACCCGTCTTTCAGTATGAGGCCTGAAGGAAATGAAGACAATCTACCAGTAATTAGCAAGCATAGTAGAGAAATAGCCTATCCAGCTTAAATCAGACACAGCCACAGCAAGCCAGAGCAATCTGTAAACAGAACATGTATGAAGAGTGAGCGATCGATTTGTGGGAGCAATTTGTGATGTCAGCATAATTAATTTAGAATCACACTTAGAACATTTCATCTTCAGGGTTCTCTGGAGGTCTGAGACGTGGCCAACGTTTCTGAAGAACTTGAAGATGCCTTGCACATCGCATCTCCTCTGTCAGGTGTCCAGCTCGGATGAACCCCAGCCAAAAAATCATTATTTTTTTTCACTTTCTTCCTCTCTTTTAAAAAAAGAAACTGAGCAGGAAATCTCACTTAAACAAGCTGTCTCACGACATTTCTGGCAAATCCTGGTTCCAGCTAAGTTGAAAATATCTCAAGAGCAGCCTGTCACACAGAATGTCAGTGCTTCTGCTCTTGGGAAATGCAAAAATAGGTGGCTAGGTGGGATTCAAGAGACTCAAACACCTTTAGAAAAACATCTTGATGTGAATTTCAGGTTGACCCGATTTTTTGGTCAGACGCATATGCTGCCCCCCTCCCTATGTATCAGTTAGCTTCTACTGTGGAATAAAGCATCCCAAGTGTCAATGACTTAAATCAGTAAGCATTTCCTAAAATATATATATATATATATATTATTCCCCATGAATATATTGGCCAGGAGGGCAATCCTTAGGTTTTCATCTGAGCTCCACCACTTAGCTTCAATTAAGTATTGTTAAGGGAAGCTAACTCTCCTGATAGGCTGGGCTTTAGCACAGGCTTAATGGTTGACTGGCTGTAGAGTGATCGCTGCTGACCTCGGTGGAGAATGAGTCTCTTCTCCACGTGCTGTTCTATCTTTCTTTCGATGACTTCAGACTTGACTACCTACTGATTTCAATGTTCTTAAGAGAGAGTGAAAGTCTGTTAAGGCCTCCCAAAACCTAGGCTCCAAAGTGAGAATCATCATTTCCCCATCATTTATTTGGTCAAAATATGCAGTCACTAGGCCAGCCTAGATTCCAGGCTGGAGAAATCGATTCCAGCCCATAATGAATGCTAAGTCGCATTGGAAAGGCTTTATGTGCAAAAAGAATTCACCGTGGCCACCGATGCATCCAGTTACCGCCCCTCATTTTCAGAAGAATACATTCTGAAGAATCACCTAAAGGTTAAACAAAAAGTATAACCTTCAACCTTCATCTGATTGCAGCTCTTTACAAAGCTCTGGGGATGCACGACCTCTTGATTGGGAGTTGAAAGAGAAAACAAAATAGATATTAAAGCACTAATATTTGAAAAATATATCAAGATTTAAGTAGACTGTTCTCTGTCCTCGTTTCTTAAAAGAATGCTTTGTTACCGTGGCTGGAGCTTTCTGTCAAGCCACTGCCTCCAATTCTGATCTTACTGATGGTATCAACAGCATTCTTTCAGAAAGGAATCAGGATCCATATCCCTTCCTCCAAAAGGACATTACCAAATTATTGAGAGGTTGTGACTGCCAGGTCATGCAACCAGGGATAATGGCCAGGGACATATATACGGAAGTGATGAAGACCCGCACCCACGCTTCTCCTAGGCCACACAAGAGTAAGCCTTTGCTATTGTAAGATAGCTCCAGAAATGTGAAAATATCAGGCATCTTCAAATCAATGAAATCTGGTTTTAAATATCATGGGAGGTACACTGTACACCAAACTATTTTCTAGGATACCACTGGACACATTGCTGCCACCAAATAGCTCTATTAATTCTGCTGCTTTTCAAGACGAAATATCTTCTTTAAAGTTGATCCATTTTTGTCTAATTGGATATTAGGAAGATCATTTCAACTATTTCCAAGTGGGAAAGAATTTTTTTTTATTTAGAAATCTCGTTGACATTGCTTCTGCAATGAGATGCACCCCTTGTAGAGGTCTCTAAATGACTGGAAAGCACGGGGGCAGAAAGGGCACGTGGACATCACATTCAGGGTACTTTGTGTTCTTTTACTACTTTCACCTCTCCAATAAATTAGTCTCCAAGTTTAACCTTCATCTATAACCCATCTGGGGCTCCCTCTCATAACTCACTCCAGAAGGAACATTAGTGAATGTGAGTTTTCTCCCAGGGATTTGCCTCCTTTTGTTTTAAATCAAAAAAATGCTTTTGCAAATTAGCCAAAGGAGGCAGGCTATAAGCGTCCTGTAAGAATCCTTCAGTGCGCCCTCTGGACTTTCTGTCTGGTTGTTCTCAAAAGCTGTGTGACTTAGAATGGACATTAAATCTACATGGAAGTGCAAACAGCACAGGTGGGGACAAATGCGTCCCCCATAAAAACAGCAGGCAGCTGCAGAGTGACGGAACTGAAATGTGTAGTATAAATGCCTTCCAACCAGCCCAAAGCAGGTCATTTTTCTGTTTTTATAGTGGAAATAGTTCTTGGAGATCATGCGAGTGCTAGCCTCCCATTTTACATGGGAGAAAATGGAGACTAATTATTCTCTCATTCAAAACACAATTATGAAGTATCTATAATGAGGCAGGGATCATTCTAGCCCCAAGTTATAGCAGAACAAAGATCAAGTGACTTATCTGAAGCATGCACTAGTAAATGATGAATCTATACTAGAATTCTGGTATCCTCACACCTCTGCCAGCATCCTTGAGAGTAGTGTACCTTTAATTGAGTCAGAATATTTGACAGTAGAAAAACGTACATGCATTTATATGCCCAATGTCACTAGCAAATATTTGTCCTGAAGATTTTCTCACTTACTGTGAGAAAGCAACAGAAAGTCAGACCAGAAAACTGGCTAGCAAGTTCAGCATCAGAAGTGAGCCACTGGAGATTCTTGCATTGAGAAAGGAAGAAAATCCTCATATCATGTATCTGTTCTATCACTTGCTTTGTGCTTGTTTTCTAAAGAACCTATGGAAAATGCAAAAAGAGAGTGTAAAAAGTAGAAATATACAAGTCCAGTTTTCATAACATTGACTAATTGTCCAAATTGAAAACAACCAACACCAACAATCAGGAGGAAAGATACATCTGAGTATCTACCAATGTGTAGTGTGTGAATAATAAAAGTTCTGTTACAAAACCCTCTGGAGAAGACTACTCTTGAGTTGAGTCTTGAATGAAGTAGAGGAAATACTGATTAAGAGCAAAGGAAGGACCTAGTGACCAATAGGAAAGTGTGAATAGAGGCGCAGAGCCTTTAGGACACAGGGTATGTGAAGTGTGTGTGTGTGTGTGTGGGGGTGTTGAAAATGTAGACTTGTCAGAGTTTTTCATTGATCATTGTGATCAATGAAAACAATCCATTCATTAGTAAACATGTACTTGCTGAGCTTGTACTACGTTCCCTTGTGTTACAGATCATGGGGAATATATGAGGCTCATTTAAAAAGACAGAGGTACTTACCATCTCCTTGGGAAGTCGAATACATACATGCTAGAATGCCTATGAAAAGGAAGGTACTTAAATGAGTGAAAAAGAATGGAAAACGGCAGTGTCTGCTCCACTCTCCGTGCGTCTCCTCATTGTGTTACCCTATGATGACTTGCATTGTGCTGTGATGCTGGAAGCAAAGCCACTGCAGGTCCCCAGAGTGGAGAGATTTCAGCAGGACTTCCAGACTTAGACAAGCTAGGAATACAGGCTTGGTAGCCTACATCCAAAAATAAATCAAAGAAGACTCCATGGATCACAATGTAATAGTGACTGCTAGACTCAATCATATCAACGATCATGGAGATGGCAAATGTCCAGGCAATGTTGCATTCTATCAGGCATGGGATCAAGAGTAGGAATTGAATTGAAGGGAACTAAAAATAATCCTTACTGAACATATGGATTGCAAGTCAATATGAATAAAAAATGATTTTCAATCCTCACAACAGTAGATAGCATAATGAGAAACAGGGAAATCTTTGCAGCTGTCAAGAATTTTGTCTTGCTTGGATAGCGTTCAGGGTACTTTTTGTGGAATCAGTGCTCGTGAAAGCAGCAGGCAAGAATCTAAAGGTGCATCATATTGAAAACATCTTCTGCCCAAGACCTCTTCAAAGGCTGTCACTCGAAGGATTAAAGTGTGCCTGACCAAGACCTGGTATTTTCAAGTCTTTCAAAAGTTCAACTTTGATTAAGGAAGACAGCAGGAGAATCGATGTATTTGAATCATGGGGCATTTGAAGAATATTGAAAGGGCCCTGGACTTCCAGAAGAACAAACACATCTGTCTTGGGAGAAGCGCAAAATGCTCCTTAAAAGTTAGCATGACAGGACTTCATCTCATGTACAATGGTCATATTACTTCCTGGGAAAGGACATAGTGCATGGTCGAGTGGAAGGGCAGTGGAAAAGAGGAAGATCTTTTTTGATATGGATTGACACAAGTGGCTGCAACAACAGGCTTAAACAAAGCAATTGTGAGGATGGTGCTGGACCAGGTAGCGTCTCCTTTTGATAGAGTCTACGTATCTTTGTCTTTGAATGACTTTCATCTTTAAATGGGAAAGTTCTCTCAGGATCTGTGGGTGGTAGCACTTTTGTTTGGGAAAGCGGTAGATATTAAGTTGACGTTCTCAAGGCTTTTATTGTAGCTGGGGAAAAAAAAACAATAAAAAACCATGTTCTGTAAGGTAGAAGAGGAGTAAAAAAAAGGAGGAAGACCATCCAGGAGATGGATGGACGAGTAGAACAGCCATTGTAAGGATAGGGCAGCACGGGGTAGTGTTGCCTTCCGCTATGCCTGGAATTGCTGAGTGGGAACTTACTCCACAACATTCATAGCAGCAGCAACAACAAAAACGGTAAAGTACGTGAGCTCTTGCACCCATTTGTGACTATTGTTTCTCCCCAGCCAACCAAGAGGAGCCTTACAAGGCTTTTCAAAAAGCAGGCTTCTCACAAAGCAGGCTTCTCTGCTAGCTTTGCTCAAATCCAGGGTCTTACAAATCTGGGTTTTGGTGTGACCTGCCTTTTAAGATTTGTTAGGTAAGACCATAGCAGCAGTGAATCCAGAAAAAAACTCTCCCTCACTCCTCAGGCAAGACATGTGGAGTACTCGATTTAAAGCCCCAGCAGTTTGAACATGTGCCAGGCTGGCTAGTGAGAACAAGCACTATTCTGGTCCTATGTGAGCCCCAGGTCCTGTCCCTCTGGGTCGACCATTCTCATCAGCTGTGCTACTCAACATGCTGACAAACGCTCAAGGTGGACCCTTGGCAGGTTTCATTGGTTTTTTCTTTCTGGGATTCTGCTCTTTCCCTTTATTGGCTCCACACATTCTAGCCATCTAAGTTTCTTAATACTTCCCGACCTCTATCTTCAACTCAAATAAGTCTACTAGGATTTGTTCAGAATCTTCCTCCCTACCCACCACCTAAGATTCTCCCCAGCACAGTCAGTTTGGAAAAAGATAGACTCACTTCATTTCTTTCCGATCTTTCAGGGACCACATTGTCTAATGTCTCGATCCTATTGACTCATAATTTTTTTCTAGATCTGTGAGTAGAAGTCTAAAATTTCATATTTGGGGGGTAGACGTCTCAGATAGAAGGGTAAATCTCACCCCTGTGCCTCCATCTTGGCCAGGTGGTGCAGTCATGGATTACGATGTGTCACTTTCTTCTTGGCCTTGATTTTCTTGCTACTAAAGACTTGTTTCAAACTGTGCCCAGGTGAGCTCCCTCCATTTGTACTACCTCAAGCAATGAATAACTGATTTTGCTCCTCAGCAGGGCAACTGGGCCTGGAAACCTGCACTATCTGAAATCTCCACCAGGGGATCCTCGCTCGACATGGCTTTGCACTGCTGTTTAAACTTCAAGGTGTTGGGCAGTCCTTCATCTTGCATTGTGGTTCTGAATAACGGCTGTCTCCTAGATGTGTTGTTTCATTTTTGCTTCTCCTTTATTTTGGGGAGAAATCATCACGTTGACTCAGCCTTCTCTCCGTCTGATGCTGAGCTCCTCAGCAGGTAAGGACTGTAACTTGATATGCATAAAACTCTGAGTACACACTGCATGGAGCCTGCACCCCGGGGACTCTTAAAGGGCATTCTTTGATGAGGAAGAGGAATACAAGGGAATTGATCTTATCAAAATAAGGGAGAAGGATATGATAAGGACACAGCAAAACTAATGACGCAGCTGCGTAAACACATCACTCATTTGTGCCAATTAGAGTAAAAATCTAAATGTCTAAAGCAGTGACATTTTTGGCGAAGACACGTATTCTTGAAATGTTTCAATAACAACACAGGCAAAGCACAGGCCCAGCGGATACAAGAAGAAGAGCGTCCTCTAAGAAAACACAGCACATGAGAACGCAAACAGAACATACGACGTTTGTTTGTATTTCTCAAACGCTTCATCAGAAAAGCAGCTTTCCTCCTGGCTCATAGACACCCCTTATCTTGGCCTCTATGAAGCACTCACTAATGGAAATAAAACTTAGAAAAATGGGATAGTGTCAACGGTACTCAAAGACAAAATATAATTACTTAGTCACTTTAATTACACATGCAGAGTAAAGCAATTGCTTGCTATTTACTTGTGTGTGACCCAAACGACTTAATATTAATAAATATCTGTGAGGAATCACTTTGTAAATTGTACTTAACAAAACAATAAAGTAATTTTTTCATTTAAAAGTATGTACATCATAAATGAAATGATCCTTTGTATTCCACTGGAGCATCATGGTTTAGAGCTGAGGAGTAACGTTTTTGAGCCTCTCATGACTTACAACTCAGTGGTTGAGCTCTGGGCTGCTAACTGAACCATTACAGTTCCGCCCATGAGCCACTCATCAGGAAAAAGACGTGCTAGTGTGCTTCCGTAAAAATGGCGTCATAGGGGGCAGCCCTACTTTCTCACAGAGGGTCACTTTGGGTTGAAATCAAATCAGAGGCAATGTTAGTCTTGTTGCTGTTGGTATTGTTGCTATAATGTTTTGAATGATTAGCCAGTTATTAGAAAGAAAAGGGATTAAATACCATATCATTTCTTTCTAATATAAAATAAGGTTGGAAAACTGCTAAAGGGAAAAAGGAAATGGGGAGTGAAACAGGTCTTTTGGGGACATTCTTGTCTTGTAAGGAACATTCTTTTTTCATTATCATAAGCTATAAATTCAGAGTTCCTAGGACTGCCAAGGATACACTATAACCTTGAATCCCCAGGGGCTATTTCCATGGTCTTCCTGCCATGGCAGCCTCCATTGGATTAACCCCTTACAATTCTTATTGAATGAATTAATTAACATTTTCTTACTGGAAATTGCAGCCAATTTGAATATTATTACTGATGGCTTTTTCAATTGATATAGTTTTGTATTTTTATTAACAATTTCAACAATGAATCAACTTGAATGAGTAAACAACTACTTAAAGGAAGATTAGTAGTATCCTGACTTTCCCCGATAGTTGTGGCCTTATTTTGTTATCCCAGAAAACTTAATTCTTCTAACATTACTAGTAGAGCTATGGGCAAACCACATAATAAAACAGTTTCCCTTCGTTTTCATTTAGTTGCATGAAATTTTGTCCCTTACAGATATGCCACATCTCTGTCATTGTTAGCACAGAAAGGTCATAGAATAGAATTATCCAACTCCCTTGCACAAGCTTCATAATTAGGTTTCCCAGTGATTTTTTTTTTTTTTTTTTTACTTTCTGAAATTCTGGGTCAAGGTTCCACTGAATTTTATTTCTACTTGCTAGAGCCTGCAGCCGAAGGGGCTACAGGAGGTGATGAACAAGAGTGAGAGAAGCTCCTTCTCAGAGGCAGATTTGCGTTCTGTGAGATGGTTTATCAAATGACCTCTCTGGCTACAGTCCCTCAACTAATTTCAATCTGAATAGGGGAATAAGGTCAGACACCACCAACAATCAACACCAGAGTCATTTCTCTGATAACAGCAAATTAGTCCTGGGAAGGAGCACCATATCAGCCTGAAAAATTCATGAAGATTCGAATCTGCTGCTTAATTAGCCACAGCAGTTGATACAAGAGAAAAAATTAGCCCACAACTAACAATGTCAAATTAGAGGCATTTGCTGGAACTTCCCATTGAATGGCTGAGTCGATTTAAATATCCAAATAACTAGTTAAATGCATGCAATCAGGCCCACTAGATAGTTCCTCTGTGATTATGCCATCACTTGGCTGAGTATGGGTGACTCACAAAACATGAATTTCAGTCAAACCCACCATGAAAGCAGATGCATATATCCATGCAGTAGAAAATAGTCATGCAAATTTGAACTAAATGTGCATCAGGAATAATGGAGTCAAAACACAACAAGTTCCCCAGAATCAGAAATATGCGTTCTCCTTACCTTCCTCACTAATGTGCCAATTCCCTCTAGCTCCTGGAAAACAAAAACAAACTATGTAAAGCTTGGCCTGAATGTGTCTTGTGTACGCATGTGTGTACGCATCAGCACCTCCCTTCCAAACCAATCCAAGTGCTGTTGCTGTAGCTGTGCAGTTGGTTCTAAGTCAATAGCAACCCTATACGACAGAGTAGAACTGCCCCCCACAAGGTTTCTTGGGCTGTAAATATTTATAGGAGCAGATTGCATAAAGATCAACTGTGGTAGTTACATAATCTGGTGTCAACTTGCAACGTTTAAGAGTGCAGGGGTGAAGTTTAGCCTGTCAATCAGTGGGTAGATTGACTATCAGGAGGGAGATCAGTAGCTTACTGGAGGCCAGACCCTCTCTCTCAGCTTAGTGTTCCTGCTGACAAGATACATGGAGCCTCACTGATGGAACCAGAGCCCTGTAGCTGGAGGAACCACGTGGAGACCCACATCAGTACCAAGATGCTTCCACTTCCACTGGATCCACAAGACTTTCTACCCACTGGCCTGTGATCTTCCTGCATTCAACATCATTGCATGGTTGTGTGAGCCTGAAGAGGAATGTATAGATTGGTAGCAGACATATTGGACTTAAAGACTTGATCTGGACTGAGCTGGGATGTTTGCCTAATACACAATTACTCTTTGATATCAAGCTCTCTCTTACATATATAGGAGTGTCTCTGGATTTGTTTCTGTAGTCAACCCCAAATAACACATCAACCAACAGACCTTTAGAATAGTAGACAAGCTGGTAAACACTGTGACACCAAGGATTCTAAGCTAAATCTATTCCCTTCTAAGCTAACTCTATTC
>NW_022111300.1:24482403-24483578 GCF_000313985.2 Echinops telfairi | reverse complement strand
TGGGTCAATTTTGAAGCAGGTCAGTTTTGAAGAACCATCTCTATATAATATTAGTATTTAACACATTTGTACTAAGACAAAACGTCCCTTTTGGTTTTGTTTTAGGAAATCCCAGGTCTCTGCCTGAGCCATCTGTTCAAGACAAGGTGTAATTCTATTACTTTGGGGTATCTGGGCCTCCTTCTGGTTATCTCTTGAATTAGAGCCCTTATGGATGCCAGTTCCAGAATGTGCTTTCTATAAAGCTGAGAAGAATAGCTTTAAGGGAGAAAAGGAAAGGAGGGGAGGAATCTTAGTTTATTTTTTATGTGCTTTCTTCATGTACTGTTCAAATTCAAATGAAGGAATGAAATAATAAAAGCAAGTAAGTTTTTCAGAATGAATTGAACTTTATTTTTGTCAATTACAACACTAATGAGAAATGTTGATGGAACCACAGTATCACGTAGTAAGCAATATTGAAAACCACAGAAGAAGAATTTCTGCCAAAGATGGACTTGACAGACAAGTTATGCAAACCATTTACAACAAATGACACAGATATGGACGAGCGTTCTGGAATGCTGAGCGGATCAAATTCTTACTAGAAAAAGTAACGGAAAGAGCCCTGTGAAGGAGAGATACCAATGGTGAATTGTCAGTTGGTCTGACAGCTTGGTCATTTTGAATTTTTGGAAGCAATGTTCCAACTAGAGAAGTAACCTAATAGTTGGCTTTATACACCCAGGAACACACCAGCACCCACATCTACAACTGGCAATCTCTTCCTATTTCCCACACCCTCCTTGTTACTGGAAGAGTGGTCAGACCTCAATCCCACATAGCAAGTAGCTTATGCCACCTTCCCTTCTGCAGTCCAGTTCTACTTGAGATCCAGGCAGGCCCCTGCAGGTCAGGCCTGGGTACACATTGCCCCTGCGTTTGGAGAAATGAACTCTGTGTGTGACTACCCAAGTGAACAGAATGCTAGACAGAGAGTCTTGTCCCAGCTGCCCTCTACAGGCAGAAACTACTTCTAGGACAAGGGGATCTGCTGCCCCAGCTGCCCACTGAACCAACAGAAACTCTTTTCTGGATCATAACACTGCCCACAGCATCCCTCCGACACAGCAAGACTTCCTGCGGGGATCAGGCACCCAGCCTCACACAACCTCACCAACTAGCAGGAAGATCAC
>NW_022111300.1:24480004-24481126 GCF_000313985.2 Echinops telfairi | reverse complement strand
GTTAAAACCCTGGGATAGATCATCATTATTTAAAATTAACTATGTTCATTTTTGAGAGACTATTGGACATAAGAGCAGGTTTTATCGAGGAGGAACCTGCTACAAGGGCTAAGGTTTTCAGTGAAAGAATATGGTGGAGTGGAAGAAACACAGATCATGAAAGCCAGTACATTAAGAAAAACAAGGCTGGCGTTGCTGTAAATATATCTATCACACAACCTTTTCCAGTTCAACTTTTTACACTTATTGGCAGCATTTATAATAATTGGCAGTGAAACCCTACCTTTATTTTTATTTATTTTTTAAATTTTTCTCTCTTATCTGGATTTATTTTAATTTTATTTTTTTACCTTTAATTAATGCAATTTTCTCATTACTATTAACCCCCCATTGGTGAGTGTACAACTTGAATAATGAAATCAATGTCAATAAATTGTACACGTAGAAACTACTCAATTGATGTTTATTTTGCTGTGTATTTTTTCAACAACAACAATAAACATGAATAGATAAATAAAATTTAGAGGTCAAAAAAAAAGAGAAGAAAGAAAGGCTGGCGAGAGAATGTCTTGAGCTTTGTGTGTCTGGGTAACTTTTGGATGAAGCTCCATGAAAATGTGATCTTTAAAAGTTATTAAGAGAAACGTCAGGGATTTCACAGGTAGCTGGATCAGTCTAGTTCAGTCTGCCATCAGACTTGGCCACTTTGACTCAGAAAACCTTTCTTGTATTTGTGTGTTCTCATTTTGGGGGTCGGGGTGGGGACGCATTCTAAAAGTTGAAGACACTGAGATGTCTCTTGTGCAATAAACCTGACAGACTTCTCTCCCAGGAAACCTAGGATGAGTCATAGAGTTACTCTTTCACTTTGTATTTTCTTTAGAATGCGCTCCCAAAAGCATACAAAGCATACCTGACCACAAATGAGCCCATCTACTTGAAAGGTCTTCCCTTTCCTCTAGGCTGCAGAACATTTGGGCATCCTGCTTCTGCGACTGTTCACCTTATTTCTCATACACCATCAAATTGCAATTTGGAGGTCCAGAGACCAGAGAGAGAAACACAGCAGGGACAACTTAATCAAATGGCATAAAGAATAAAAAGAAGCAATGTGAGAGACAC
>NW_022111300.1:24477912-24479093 GCF_000313985.2 Echinops telfairi | reverse complement strand
AGTCTCTAGGATTTTCTGGGCTTTCGGCCTTCAAGGGAGCAGCTAGTCTCCTCTTTCTCCCTCTAACTTCACAAGGGGGATAGAGGATAAACGTTAACAACAGCTCAAGGCTGATTCCTATAAGGCGGAGGTGAGAGA
This sequence comes from Echinops telfairi, assembly GCF_000313985.2. Taxonomy (NCBI): domain Eukaryota; kingdom Metazoa; phylum Chordata; class Mammalia; order Afrosoricida; family Tenrecidae; genus Echinops; species Echinops telfairi. The sequence continues at coordinate 24,478,955 of NW_022111300.1, read as the reverse complement.
TTCCTCAATCCTGGAATCCTCTTCCCAATTTTGACACCCATCCCTCCCACAGTCTTTACTTTTCTGATGAATCAAATTATTAATTGTATTGACCACACAAAACTCACAGACCATACTTATGATGATAGAGTTTATTAGGTATGGTAGTTACATACTTTCATGTCAACTTGAAGATATATAAAAGTGTAGGGGTGGAGTTTAGTTGAACAATCAAGTCACAGTCTGATGGTGATGCCTTGTGGGTGTGACCTCCTAAGGGGGGCCCTAGGAACCTCCCGCTTGCTCTCTGCCTTCACCTTCCTGCTGGCTGACACTGGTTGCTGTGAGAGCCCTGGAGATGCATCCACCACCATGGATCCAGAACTCTGCACACATGGGTTTGCGGTCTTCCTGCATTCTGCATCATTGCATATGGTTTTGTGAGTCTGAAGAGGGACTTATAGACTAGTATTGGACTTATGTACTTGAGTTGGACTGAGCTGGGATGTTTTCTCCATATACATAACTATTTCTTGATATAAAGCTTTTTCTTACACATATATGAGTGTCTCTGGATTTGATTCTCTAGTCAATCCAATCTAACACATTAGTGAAACTATCAGGTGTATTAGGAGTTCTGGTGGCACAGTGGTCATGAATTGAGCTGCTAATCAAAAGGTCAGCAGTTTGAAACCATCAGCCTCTCTGTGGGAGAAGGGGGCAGCTTTCTGCTCCTCTAAAGAGTTACAGTCTTGGTAACCCACAGGGGAACTATTATGGAGAGGGAAAATGTTACAAAGCTCTTTTAACACTGATGATAAAAATCCAGAGGGAAATTCACTTTTCCAAAAGCCTTTTCCCTAAGGCATTCATTTCTAGCTCCCAATTAAGCGCCTAGAGGCAACCTACTCCACAAATGAGCCCTCTGCTCAAAAGAATGCAGAATTCTTGTTCTGTGAGGCAAGAAACATTTTTTTTTCCATTTCCTCTCCTCCATTTTTCTGCCATATCTCACTGTCTTAGACCTCACTGTCTGTCTCCTGAATCAAGGAAGGTCAGTGTGC
>NW_022111300.1:24476751-24477812 GCF_000313985.2 Echinops telfairi | reverse complement strand
CTCTCTGCGGGAGAATGATGAGGTTGCCTGCTTCCAGCAGGATACTCAGGGTCCATCGCATATGCTTCACTCCTGGCTCTTCTTCACTGGTAGAAGTGAGATCCCTATTCCTGCTTCTGAGATGGTAAATTCTATGCCAAATAGGATTGTAAATTTATAGCCACCGCCTTAGGGTGATATGCACACTATTTGCCTGGGCTTACCCAGTTATTTGGTTGGAGTTCCAAAGACTAAGGCTAGAAGAACCATATGAAACAATTCACTGCATGCCCATTACCGCCCTCATTAACCAGGAAAATTAACACTCCAGTGCAAAAAGTAGTTTCATTAAAATAAGTACAACCCCTTGCACATGTTATTTTTTATGCTGGGACACTGGCTGTCCCTTGAAACATCCTCACAGTGAAAAGCATGTGCCTACACATCTTTCATATTTTAACCCAATTCAACTGCAAACCAATACCAAACTACTCAAGAAAACAGAGCAAAGTCACTGTCATCAAGTTGATTCTAACTCATAGTGATGCTATAGGACAGAGTAGAACCGACCCTGTGGGTTTCTGAGATGGGACCTTTATGGAAACCAAACTATTAGTGTTCATTATTTGTGTTTTACACAGAAGCAATGCCAATATCTGTGTGTTTTGTCTTCCTTCCAAGGTAAGACATCACACGAGGCTGAATAAAGTGTGCCCCCCACCCCCCCCACCCCCCCCGTGCACTTCCAATTGGATATGACATTCTGCGTCATCTTCTTTCAAAAACTGTAATTTGGGGAGAATAGTTAATGATACCTGCGTAAGGCCACCAAGGGAGTGGCAAGCCAATAAACTAGAGAGTTTTGTATGGAGATTTAGCTCACAGTGATTGTAAGGCAGAAAGGTGCGGCTCCTTCATGGTAACAAAAACATGAATGCTAAATGATGAATAGTTAATGGCTCAACATCTTGATTGAGTACCTAGCCTCTCCCTAGCAGAGAAAACTAGAAACACAGACAAAGACAGAGTCCTAGCCTTCGAGATCTATACAATCTTGTTCAGAAGATGAGTACAAGAAATAT
>NW_022111300.1:24473620-24475508 GCF_000313985.2 Echinops telfairi | reverse complement strand
AAAAAAAAAGAAAAGAAATATTAAACTCAAAATAGATGAGCTTATCCTCATGGATAGACTTGAAAGAAAATAGTTGCTAAAGAAGCTCAGAAAAAGTCAGCTTAATGATAGGGGGACTTCACAGAAGGAGTGAACTTGTGTTGTGCCTCAAAAGGCTAGGTGGAGTACCTAGACATGTAGAAGCTTTAATGGTATCAGAGGGGCAGTAAGAATGCTTTGCTGATCCATGCCAAAGAGATGGACTGTGTGGGGAATAGGGAAATAATGAAAAGTCTTGACATCTTGTCAAAGGAGTTTAGACTCTGCGGCTGGACATGAAGACCCGCTGGAGACTTGGAGTCAGGAGATAACCTGACAATATAACACAGCTGAAAACACAAAGCAGCAATCAGAGGCTGAAGCTTTTTCCCCATGGGTACAGAGAACTGAGGGATTAATTCAGGTATGACAGAGAATATTTTGTACTCTTTCTGAAAAATACCGAAGTTCTCCAATACCATCCCTCCATGACCGGTGGTGAATGCGGGAAAGCATGGATCTTGGTCCCCATTATGAGAAAAGGTTCACTCAAGAGGAAAACCTTTTAGGACAAAGAACACTGTGGATGTTTGAAATAAACCATGAGAGTTATAGTTAATCCTCAAATCAGGCACCCTTGTGAATTAGTAAAAATTTCCAAAAGACTCCATTCAGAAATTATGATCATGTAATGCAGTGGTTAGGAGGACACACTGCAAAGCTAGACCACATAGATTTCTGATACCAACTCGACCACTTCCAAGCCTGTGGCTTTGGATAAATTTATTAACTCTCTGGGTCTCAGTTTTCCATCTAGAAAATGGGAATTATTATAATACAAACCTTATCTGTGTTATCAGAATTAATGAGTTGAAATTCATAAAGCATGTAAGACTGTGCGGGACCCAACATAGCAAGTGCTACGTAATTATTTGTTAAATACTAAACAAGTGAATTCCAAAGGGAAAAAAAGAATGCTTCTGAGTGAAAAACATTAAGGTATCATAGTGATTATTTAACCCTCTGAAGAAAGGTAAATGCTTAAGGATTTTAGAGCATTGATTGTAGCATCGATTTCCAATTAGGGTAGAGTTGGAAGCAGAGAGCAACGAGGCAGATTTTGCCTCTTGAGACAGTTGACACTGTCCAGAGAGATTGTGAAGACGTGCTGGTGGGGCTGGCAGTAGGCGTCGGACTGATCACTTCAACATCAAAAGTTCAAACTGACGAGCCTCTCTGCGGGAGAATGATGAGGTTGCCTGCTTCCATAAAGGTTTACAGCCTTGGAAACCATTGCTATGATTGGAATTGGTCTGTGGCAGTGAATTTTTTGTGGGTAGAGATTTGGGGGTTTGGGTTCTTGTAGTAATATTACCTAGTGAGTACAAACCAAGGATTCTGCTAACTATTCTACCAGAAACAGGGCCAGATGGCCAATACCCTAGATGATAATCTACATATGTTACTCATCGCAACCAAAAGACCTTCGTGAGGAATAGCACAGCTAACGGGGGATAAGATGAAAATCCCAAATCTAGTCCCTGAAGCATTTCTTGTACTGTCGACATTCCTTTGTTAACACAATAAGCTATGCTCACGGCCTAAGGTTTGGTGCTCCCACCTGTAAATAATGGCATAACAAACAAGTAAAAAAATGAGGACTTAACTTTTTTCTTTTTAGTTAAATCCAGACACCATCTGTCAACACTGCCACCATGTCCACCCTTGTTTTCAGCTGTGTTATAGAGAAAGGAAGGACATGGAACCCCTTCTTTCAAGGAATATTCATTTTGGTTGGGGAACCAAGATTCTGACCAAGGGAAGCATTAGTAGCTCCTAAGACTACGTAAGATCAAGACTCAGAAGGCAG
>NW_022111300.1:24428944-24471931 GCF_000313985.2 Echinops telfairi | reverse complement strand
GTGAAGTTGGTTCTCCCTCGAATCAACGTGCGCAACAAAAATCACATTACTCTCTAGCACACCATCCTCAAATTGTTCTTATGGCTGAGCCCACGGTTGCAGCTGCTGTGTCAGTCCTTCTAGTTGAGGGTCTTCATCTTTTCTGCTGTGCTTCTCCTTTACCAAGCATGATGTCCTTCTCCAAAGACCAGTCTCTCCTGACAGGTCCAAAGTCTGTAATGATGGAAAGTCTCAGCATCCTCGTGTGCACAGAGCATTCTGGCTGTACTTGTTGCAAGACAGAGTAGTCTGTTCTTGTGGCAGTCCATGGTACTGTCAATACTCTGCCAGCACAATCATTCGAATGCACCAATTCTTCTTTGGCTTTCCTCATTCGATGTACAACTTTAACATGCATATGAAGATACATGCTTGATTGAAAATACAGTGACTTGGGTCAGGCACAATTTAATACTTAAAGTAACATTCCTGTTTTTCAACATTTGAAGTGGGTCTTGTGCATCAGATTTTCACAATGCAATACGACCTTATTGCTTAAACATTGATTGGAGATTCAGGCAAGATGAAATCCTTGACAATTTCCATCATTTCTCCATGTATCATATGATTTGTTGGTCCTGTGAGGGTTTTTTTGTTTTGTTTTTGTTTTTACACTGAGTTACAATCTATGCTGAAGGCTGCAGTCCTTGATCTTGAACAGCAGGTGCTTCAAATCATCCTTGCTTTCAGCAAGCAAGGTTAGTCATTTGCGTATCACAGGCTGTCAGTAAGACTGCCTTGATTCCTGATACTATAGTCTTCATGTATTCCAGCTTTGTTGATCATTTGCTCAGCATACAAATTAAATAAGTCTGGAGTGAGTATAGGCGTTTGATGCACACCTTTCCTGATTTTAAACCATGCAGTATTCCCTTGTCCTGTTCACAACGTCATCGCGATCTACGTACAGGTTCCTTGTGAGCACAGCAAAGTGTTCTGGAATTCCCATTACTATCCAGTTTATCCATAGTTTGTTGAGATCCACACAATACAAGTAAATATTTTTCTGGTCTTCTCTGCTTTCAGTCAAGAGCCAGCTGACATCATCAGTGATATCCCTTATTCCATGTTCTATTCTGGATCTGGCTTGAGATTCCAGCAGATTTCTGTTGAAGTACTGCTGCAACCACAGCTGAGCAATCGTCAACAACATGTTATTTACATGTGATCTCGATGGAGCCCTGGTGGTGTAATGCTACACGTTGGCTGACTGGCCATTCTAAACCACCAGCATCTCCACAGGAGAAAAAGTGAGCTTTCTGCTCTCATAAACAGTTACAGTTTCAGAAACCCACATTGGGTCACTGAGAATCAGCATTGACCCAACGGCAGAGAGTTTGGGTTTTTTTGGTGGTATTAATGATATTGTTCAATAATTTCCCACATTCTATTGTGTCTCCTTTCTTTGGAATAAATGCAAATATGGATCTCTTCCAATCAGTTGGCCAGGTAACCCAGATTTCTTGGCCCAGGAAAATGAATGCGTCCAGCGCTTCCATAGCTAGCTGAAACAGTCCAAGACCTCTGGCGCAATTTAGACCTCTTCCTTCAGGACGAGTGGTTTGTCCTCATATGCTTCAGTCTTAAGACGACTGAAAGTCAACCACACCTTTTGGTACAGCAACTCTGGGTATTCTTTCCATCTTCTTTTGATGCTTCCTACATTGTTCAATAACAGCCTGAAGTTTTAGTTTAGCTATTTAACTTTGAGATATGCTGAGCGTGTTCTTTCTTTTCAGTTCGCTAATTCAGGTCATCGCACATTTCATTATAATATTTGACTTTGTCTTCTTGAGCTGCCCTTTGAAATTTTCTGTTCAGCTCATCATTTCTTTCATTTGCTATAGCTGTTCTATGATCGGGAACAAGTTTCAAAATATTCGCTGATGTCCATTTTGATTTTTTCTTTATTTTTTGTCTTTCTAATGATCCTTTGCTTTCTTCATGTATGATGTACTTAATGTCATTCCATAGCTTGTCAGCTCTTCTGTCATTAGTGCTCAATGATTCAAATCTATTCTGGAGATATTCTCAAAATTCAAGTGGGATATATGCAAGTCTCCTGGACTTGTTTTCATTTTCTTCAACTTCTTCTTGAACTTGCATATGAGCAATTTATGGTCTGTTCCACAGTCAGCCCGTGGCCTCCTTTGAGCTGCTGATATTGAGCTCCTCCGATGTGTATTTGATTTATGTGCATTCCATCTTGCAAAATCAACATGAATAATCACCATTCATGTTATTGAAATGGGGTATTTGCAATGAAGAAGTCATTGGTCATGCAAAATTCTATCATGTAATCTCTAGCTTCATTTCTATCACCAGGACCACAATTTCTAACGGCCATTTCTTCCTTTTCACTTCCAATCACTAGCAATTATCATTGCATTTTGATTAAATGATGCAATCAGTTTCAGACTGAAGAAGTTAGTAGAATTCTTCAATTTCTTCATCACTGGCCTTAGTGGTTGGTATGTAAATTTGAATAATAGTTGTATAAAGTGGATTTTCTTGATATTATCTTATCAGTTAGCCTTGTGCTTTAAGATATATCTTGAAATGTGCTTTTGAGAATGAATGGGACATTATTCCTTTTGAATTTGTCATTTAACATGTAGTAAACTATATGACTGATTCAAAATGGCCAATACCAGTCCATTTCAACTCCTCTAGCATGCCTAGAATATTGATCTTTATGCATTCCATTGCATTTTTTACAACCTCCAGTTTTTATGGATTCTTACTATGTGCACTCCACATTCTGATTAGGAAAGGATGTTTGCAGCTGTTTCTTCTTATTTTGAGCCGGGCCTCATCAGCACATGAAGGTCCCAATGACTAGGCTCCACCCAAGTCATTACAGTTGATTCTACTTTGAGAAGGGAACACTTTTTCAGTTATATTTTGAACACCTTCCAACCTGAAGGACTCACCTTCTGGCACTATATCTGACCGTGGTGTGCTGCTGTTCATAAGGCTATCAGTGTATCTGACAATGTTCCTCTGCCAATCACTCTGAAGTACACAGCCTATTCCTTCTTTGTCGTCTGTTCTTAGTATGGATGTTATGCTGAAATCTGTTCACCTTGACGGACCTTACTGGTATTTGAAATATTGTTGGCATAGCCTTCAGGTCACAGCAACACACAAGTCCCCACAGGTTGACAAATTGACAGATAAGGAGTGGCAAGAATAATATAGTTAATGTAAATCAAGAAATTGTATCCAATTGTAAACAAGGGTGGTTGTGAGGAGGGGGGCGGGGTACATAACTGTAGCCAACTAGAAAATGGATGTTCCACCTAAGGCAGTTTTGAAATGTTTTATTGTAATGTTGGGGAAAGTTTCAAAGCAAATACATCTTCCATTCGATTATGCATACACATTTTATTTTGTGGCGTTGTTGGCAGTCTCCACAATATACTACTCTTTCCATTTCCTGTCCATCCTTCTTGTTTCCATTTTCCCCTCTGTCCTATTCCTTCCTGCTTTCTGCGCTGTATCCCTAAGCAAATGTGACATTTTTTATCTTTCCAAGAAGTGCATACCTACCTGACCCTATTGTTCACCCACTAAGACTGCTTACTGTTTGGCTAGAAGTTGAACTCAGGACTTTGGACCCATTGTTTCCATGTGTCCGTTGTTGTTCTTCACTCTTCTTGGCTGCAGACTGGAAAAGACCAATGGTTCCGCCTTCGATGGCTGCTTTTAAGGTCCCAATCAGTACTCATCTAAGTCGGGTGTAGAAAACTTTTTGTGTAGGTTGAATTTGGTGCCCCCCCAAAACTATGTCCCTGAGTTTCCAGGCTCAGTGACTCATTCTCTCAAGGTATTTGGCTTTGACTACAGTTTCATGACTTTGACCTTTGTACAAAGTTGTTACAAAACATTTGAGGGGAAATGGAATGAAGAGAAATTGAATTTTTCCGTAAGTATCTGGAAGTCTGTTTACTATAGTAAAGTCTTTGTATATACTTCACTATAGTCATCAATATATTTGCAGCATATGTAAGTACATATATAGAAATATCCTCTGTTAAAGACAACATTTTAAGAGAAAACCAAACTTTGCTAGGCTGGCAACAGCACAAAGCCAAAAGCCCCAAGAGATACTCATTGTCTGTCATGGCACAGAGGCAGACCCTAATCACTAAGAGCAAGCTTCCCTCAGGTACCTAGAGATCACATCAAAGGTAAACTTTAGCACCCTTGGGAGGTTTCTAACATTTCTTTGTGTTCCGGAGCTCCTTTCACTGTGACCTTGGTCAATCCTCTAATCTTGCAAGGGTCTAGAACCCCAGCTGGTCTCTTTGGGCCCTTCCCCATTCCAGTCTATACACATCCGTTCCTTTGGCAGCCTAAATTACTTATTTTTATCCAACGGTTACAACCTAAACTGCATGCAGAAGTTCTGTCTCTGTTCTTGTGGTATTCTTCTCTACACAAATGAAAAAGAATCCAGTGGTGCCAAAGACATGACTGCTGTGGGGATCTGGGAGCACATTATTTGCCCTATTTTTCCCTCTTCCAATTCCATTTCTAAACTATCACCTTGATATTTCTGACTTTGCCTTTCCTCTTGTAATAGGATTTCTACTATTATTAACTACGTAAAACAGGCAAGCTTAAGTCTGAGTTTTAAAAACACACACTAAATTTTAGCTTGATCCTTATTACCAAATTTCACTGATTTTTTGTTTTACCTGTTCAGTACAATTTTCCTTAAAGAGCCACCAAATTCAATCAGGACACTCAGTTCTTATGGTTCAATGTACCAGAAATCCAATGTTCCTCTCTCCTTCTCCGTGATCTTTACTAACTACATCCATGGAGTTGTCATTCATCCTCACTTACATCAAATGGATGTGCTTCAGGTCTTTTATATCTACGACAGGAGCAATAAGACCTTAATCATTTCCAAATGGAAACAAAGTTATTCTTTCATTGACAGCCTGCTTTGTCAGCAGCATAGACTCTCCTGTCACCTTGTCTCCCTCATGGACAGACACCCACTGCCTTTCATTTTCCCTCTTTCCCCTCTCCTCATAGATTGAAGGCAATGCATTGAGAATCCAATTATATTTAAAGTGCAGTAGCTAATTTTAAAGACCAGAAACTTTTCATATTTCTTGCCATTACCTTTAAGGAAGAGAGTGAATCCTCCAAATACCCTAAAATAGCTTGAGCTATGATTAGTTTACTTCCTGCATACCCCCATGCACATGTATCATTTTGTGTGTGTGTGCTAGGAGCGAACGCAAACCAATGTACACGGTAATGGAACCACTAATGAGCTGATGCTATCTGCTGGCCTCTTTAAAATGCTATTCCCTTCCTGTTTTGCATTTGTTGGGTTATAATTTTAAATTACAGAAGCATCCCCAACTCTCCTCCTCACCCTGCCTCTTCAGGGTGTTTCCGTCTTTCTCTTGCACGCCAAGAATCAAATTTGTTTATGACTCCATAGAGATTCACATTTTTCAAAGACATGTGCACAGGCACGTGCATACACACACACAAACACTATATTTTATATATAGTGGTTATAGTACCCAAAGTACTATATATATTAGAACCATATTACTTTAGATTTTAGGCTGATAAAAGCAGTATGTGTGTTCATAAATGCTCCTTCTTCACCGCACATGTGTATGTTCATTATGCATTTATTCTTTTTATTTTTAATTGGGAGGGCAACAATGAATACTGAAGCCCCGAGTTTATTCTACATCTTCCTTTTATACATGCAGAAACAACCCAGGGTTATAATTAGTCTATTATGACAATATATCAGCAACTCTATATTCTGCCAAGTCAATGATTCTTCTTTTTGAGAATACTTTTTAAGCTTCGGTTCCCTGACAAAACTTTGATGATTTTCTAGGGATAAGTTTGTTCATTTAACGTCTGATGGGGGTACCTGGATGAAGTTGCACACATACGTAAGAAGAGAAATCGATTAGCTGGAGTGAAAAATGAAGGATGTCTCATGGATGAGATACTCATATGTCCAACTTCCCTCGAACAAGCCTACTTTTCACCTGTCCAATATAATTTTTATTACCAAACCCTTCTACTCTCAACACTTTCAAGGCTGGGGCCATAAATAACAGGTCACCCTACTTATACACAATGTAATGGTAGCTGTTGAGGAAATGTGCTTGAAAGAAAACTGTAGTGCACAAAACTAAAGAGACTCTGGATTTCTGTACCCATAAGAAGTGATGCTCTAGCATCACTTATAGAGTGAACCGAATTGACAGTTGCCATCATAGAAGTCTCTTTTTTCCCCGTTCATCATCCTCTGACAACACAGAATCTTCAGGCTTGCCCCCTACTTCTATATTTTCTCCTCAATTTTGCTATTCTGTTAACCAAAGTGTATCCCCAAAATGGCAGAGAATCCTTGGATCTAATATCAAATTTAACTGTGAAAGCTATTTGCCAAAGTTAGAGCTCTAAAGAATACCAGAATGAGGATTTGGCTGTAAGCCTCTGGCTCACCGTGCTTTCTACACGTGGGATTGCCCGTGAGTTATAACCCGTTTGGTGCCAATTAACAATAGCAACATCATCTGTGCTCGTGGTTAGGTCAGCTTGTCCAGGAAGAGTGTGTTTTGGATCAGAATTTGAGGTCTCTTATCTCTCTACTGGAAATTCACTGAGAGCTCCACTGTGTGTCCAAACTTTGAATCCCATCCTGATGGGTGTGTGTATGTTTGTGTGTGATTGCCTGGTATCACTAAACAGGAAGCAGGAAGCAGTAAAGAACTGTGAGGATGAACATAAGATTGACCACTAAGGACCAGCTGAAATGTGCTCCTTGTCACAGGCTGGTCAGCCACCAGAAAGCTCCCTGTCCACTGATCTCTGAGCACCCTTCATCTCCTGTTCTCATTGGGCAGTGAAACATCAAGGCCTAGTGACATTTCTCTTACTTTCACTTTTCATGCAGTTGTCTGTCTCCCTAGTTGACTGTAAGCTCTTCAAGAGCAGGAGCACAATCATCTTTTCCTGCATGTATCAAGGGACTAAGCAGACAGAAGCTGCTGAATGGATATTAGCTAATAATCATTCTAAACTGTTGATGTGAAACCTTAAAAATTCACATTTTAGTAAAAACAAAATAGCTTCCACTAAATGGAAATATGACTTCAGTCAGCGTCATACCCATTAAGTGTGTAAACGCATCGATTGGACACACAACATCATGTCAGAGGTGGAGAGGCCAGGCCTTCACAGATTATCTAACAGAAAGTTTTATTTGACAGGTCAGAAAACAAGCTGACTGATGACTTGCACAATGATCCATTGACAGTCAGTGGCAACGTTGGCTCTTGGAATGAGCACCGTTCCTCTCTCTTCCTCTTCTGCCTTTTACCCCTTATGTTGGGACCAGCCTTTGAGGCAGAATATCAATTTCCTAGTCAGGTTTTTTTTATCTGGCTGTGAAAGAGAAGCTTGTGTTCTCTCAAATATCATTTGTTGGTATTTTTTTCTTGTAATTTTAGGATCCCCCCCACCAGCCCCCAAATCATCTGCAGACCTGTAATCTCCCAAACTGTTTGTCCACAATCACCCTCGACTCTCCACAGGAGGGAATCATCTGTAAAATGGCTGCCAAAAGGCAAGCATCATCTTCACAACATGCTTCCTGCAGGATAGATCACCGGACCCCCCACCTGGCAGCTGTCTTCTTTGAACTGCTCCTGCACCCTTCTCGGACTAGTCTGCTGTCAGTCCACATTGGGTTTGTGTATGTTCCCTACCCTCTCCCCCTGCTCCTTCTGCTTCCCTTGCTTCCTCTTCTCCTTCAGCATATTTTTGGGGCTGAGTGGCACCAGATCCTCTCCTGGTTCCAGTCTTCTGGCAGCAGACCCCTCCATAGGCATTGACCTTACAGAGAGTCTTCTGTTTCTACACCAACCCCGCCAGCCAGGAGTTCATTGGTTACTTTTTCTAAGAGTCGCTGTCCCTCCTTACTCCTTGACAAGCTTCTCCTCTAGAAATAAAAAAAAAAAAAAATTTAATTGAATGTAGTATCTGAGTTTATTTCTGCTTAGTTATTTTATCTAAAGCAGTTGACCAGTTGCTATTGAGCTGATTCCCACTCTTGGTAACCCCATGGGTGTCAGAGAAGAATGGGGCTCCAGAGGGCTCTCAATAGGTGGTCTCTTTGAAAGTGTGTCACCGGACCCTTCTGGGTGAACTTAAAACTTTCAGTTAGCAGCTAACCACATTAACCACTTGCACTAACCAGGGACTCCAGTTGCTTTACATAACAATTGATAAGCATTTAAATACTATATTTATATAAGGGGTCCTGGTAACATAGTGGGTCAGCAGTTTCAGTCTATAAGCTGCTCTAAGGGAGAAAGAGGAGGCTCTCTATTCTGATACATTTGGAGTCGCAGAAACCCAAAGAACAGTGCCACCCTATGCTCTAGGATGACTCTCAGTCGGAATAGACCCAATATTAGGGAGTTTTGTTGGGCTTTTAAAATACTATCCTGCCTTGGCATATAATTTGGAGCCGACTTACTATAGTATATATGATCACTTTCATAAAAATATATGGATGACCAATCTTGTGCTGCATATCACAACCCTGTATTGCAATATTGTACGATGTTCCAAGCAAAAATCAGATTCAATTTGACTCGGAGTGCCTCCGGAACACGGTTGGGATTCAAGGCCCGGTTTCGGTGAATATACCATTGTGGCGTATCAATCTGGCATGAGTCAGCACTCGAGGCAAGTTGATATGTAGATTTTTAAAAGTCAAAGAAAAGCAAAACCAAAAAGGTGGCTTATTAGAAAGGAGGAGAAAGTGAGGAGAGAAGATTTATATTTGTTTACTTACCTTTTTGTTTGTTAGTTTGTTTATGTCTTTTCAAAGTAGCCACTTGTTCTTTCAAAGAGAAAATAATCCCAGTCTTTACCCTCTCCTTCGAGTCCCCAGAGCCCTCCGCGTGTCCGCCCCAACCTCTGTCCCTGGCAGGTGCAAACGGTTCAGCGGCCGCCGGCTGCTAGCTGCAAGAGTGGAGGCCCGAGTCCACTCAGAGCGACATAGAAAAAAGTCTGAAATTCTACTTTCACAACTCTGCCACAGGAGACCCTAGGGAGCACCGTTCCAGTTTGACCCAAAGGAGGCGACCGAGAGTCGATGGCCTCAACGCGGCTGGTAACTAAAATGCAAAACCAAACCTCAGGATCGAGTCGACCTGGTCCAGCAGGTTGCCAAGATTATAAACAGAATCATACTGCCGCATCCTTCTTCTGCGGTGTGGCTGGTGGGTTTGAACCGCCAACCTGATGGTCAGCAGGTGAGTGCTTTAATCACAGTGCCACCAAGGTTTCTTAGCAGTTGGCAACGGATCTCTTTCTAGTTGTGATCCTTGTTCTTGCTTCTGACTCAAGGTCTGGGTAGATTCCATTTTTCCCTTTGAAATTTTTCCTAAGGAGCTCTGGGGGCACTGTGGGTTAGGCATTGGCTACTCAGGACAAGGTCAGTGGCTAAAACTCACCAGCTGCTCCGCGGAAACAAGGGCAGCTCATCTGATTCTATGAATATTCACAACCTCAGAAACCCTGCATAGTGTGGCTGTGAGTCAGAACTGACTGGCAGGCAGAAGGTTTGGTTTTCTTTGTGCGAAGCCACTGCTTCTTCACTCTCTGCGTTCGTTTCCCCCTGGCATCAAAGCTCTAGGTTTCCTAAGCAGCTGAAGCAAAGCTCTGGTTCTTGTGTTCCGCCAGCATACTTCTTTCTCCCTGCCAAGCCACAGGGATGCTTGGGCAGTACTTTTCAGGTGCCTGGGAGCAACATGCCACATATTTCAAACAACATCTGAGTCTAATCAATCACATGAGAGAGACATAGAGCACAGGTGCACACACCCAGTGCCCTTTTAGGAATCCTAGGAATAAAATACGAGTACATGGGAATGCCATGCTCTCAAAGAGCTTATAGTCTACCTAAAGAAAAGCCAAGCACAGATGGGAGAAAATAGACAATACAAAGGAGAGGAGAACCATGTAAGACACAAAGATTGCACCAACAGATAAATAGCTACATTGAGTGTGGTACGCAAGGCAATACTCCTCATTCATGAAGAGCAATGAAGCTCCAATGTCTGACACGACATGGATAGACCTTGAAAACATCAGGTTGAACTGCATAATCATGGGAGAACAAAGATTGAATGGCTTAGTTTATATGAAATAAGCAAATATAGCATGGCTACTGAGGTGAGGGAAGGGAGCACAGGCGGAGTTCTTGGTTGGGGGGCATTGAGATTTTGTTAACGGTGGTGTAATAATTCGGTGAAACATAGAGATAAAGTTGTACAACAGCAAGAGGAGTGTAATCCACAGCGTTGGATTGAATCCATTGCACTGAATTGTCTGTGTGGGGACTGTGGAGTTGGTGTGCGGGGCTTGTGGCAATGTCACCAGGAAGTGATTTGCGTGGGGGAAGTGGGCAGGGAAGGCAGCAGGGAGAATGGGCCTTTAGTACTGCTGGCTTTCTGAATGGGTCGCCCTGATGTGCCTAGAACGTGAGGGGACCCTCCATGCAATGCCCTCTGCGGCAGCCTTCCTCCTGGTCCCACACGGAAGTGTTCAGAAAGCAATGCAGCTCGAACAGCCAAGTGCAGGCAGAAGGAGGTTTGGGGGTTAATGAGTTTTGTTAGCGTGTTACTTTAATTGCTGTCGTTATTTCTGTACATATGCCCAGAGGCTTGCAGTGAACGCATTTTATTATTAATATTAAGCATTTTGTACAGCACTTTCTGTTTGCAAAGTGCTTTACAATCATTAATTAGTTATTCCTCCTGACACACTGGCGAGGTGATGGAGGGAGGCCTCATTCACTCCCTTACTCAGTCACCAACCAGGGTCCCAGCTTGCTGAGGCTCAATGACTTGGCCAAGGTCACCTGGACAATCAAGGAAGGCTAGGATTCAAATTCCCCGGTCTCCTTTTGGATAGGAGCTGATGCTGCAGGACCCAGCAGCTTCCCTGGACAGGGCTCATAAATGTAACAATAAACAAAGGGAGCCGGGGTAGGGAGGGAAATGGTTCCAAGGCCTCATTGGTAAGACCTGCAGACACATCTGTCATGGAGGCAGGGAATTAGAAATTGCTGAGAGAAGTCCCAAACTAAGCTTCAGTAATAACATAACCCTCCCCATTCTCATCGCCAGGTTTTACGGGTCCGCCTGGAGACCCTCGCTGTCCTTGTTGCTGGCTCCTTCAAGCCACTTTCCTTTGCACATTCCTTTTTAACTCTGAAGGCGTTTATAGCCCAAAAGGGCTTCGCGATGTCTAATAACCTGGCAGTGCCTGGTAGAGCACCGTGTCAATTTAATTTAAACCAATTTGACAAGTCTGATACACTCTGTGGACAGCAGCCCACCGCAAGACAACACGACGCTTCTCTTGTTAGGTTCTGGGACCTGGCTATTTCTCCTGCAGGTAATTACCTCAGATCCAGAGACCGATTGTAAACGCGTTACGTTTTGCTGACAACACAAAGCTGGGGAGAGGCAGGAACTCCAGTTTGAGAGGCAAGGAAAATGCAACACGATGTGCTCCCCTCTCTTAGTTGCCGTGCAGCAAATGAAATTCAGTATTGACAAGCGCGCGTTAATGCCATTGGCCAAGGAGATGGGGCAGCCCGAAAGTGCTGACCTGCAGGAGAAACATTTTCGAGAGATGTCCCTGGACTGCACTGTTGGACGTTTTACCGAGTGGATCTGGAAGTTATCCTTTTATTTTAAAAGAATGCAGCAGCTTAGGAAGGACTCTGCACCCCCACTCCCTTTATTGTCCCCACCTGCCTGCCCCCAATCTCTGGTACTTCTGCTTCTTGGAGAAGCTCTTAAGGATATTTTCCAGGGATTAGTGATGAAAGCAGACATCCCGTAAGGAAATAAGAGATCTTCTAAAAACAGGAGAACCCAAATTAAATCCCCTTATGGCAGGTGTGTGTTGTGGGGCTTTTTGCTTATGTTTTTTATTTTTTAAGAAAAACCTGTTTTGACTTAACTCGAGCAGTAAAGTCCGACCTTGATTTGTTATATTCTCCCCATCTTCCTTTCAGATATGAGAGGTGATCATGATTGTTCAATTGACAGCGCATTTCTCACTTTCATTTTGATGGTATTTCTGGAAAAATGTCACAGGACCAGATGGGCCACCACCGTCTTCCACAACTACCAGAGTTAGTTTTATCTTTGAGTAGAAGGGAACACCATCTATAGCTTAGCACACACTCCTCAAGCTTTCCTTCCCTCGATGAGTGACCTGTTTTAGGCAAGCTTCCCTTCTTGTTGAACTAAGCACAGATTGAGGTCCTGTTGGGCAATTCATATGGGGGGCCAGATCATGGACACATGGATTCATCAGCCCATAGCCTCAAGGAAATGATCATATATACGAGATAAGAATATGGATTTAAAAATAATATTTCTACTCAAAATTTAAGTAGATCAGTGGTTCTCAACCTGTGGGTCATGACCCCTTTGGAGGTCGAAAGACCCTTCCACAGGGTCCCCCTAAGACCATCGGAAAACACATATTTCTGATGGTCGGGTCACCACACATGAGGAGCTGTATTAAAGGGTCATGGCATTAGGAGGGTTGAGAACCATTGCAATAAATGGATAATCAATTCTACAGAACTGTGTAAACCAGGGATAAGAGGAGTAATCTACCAGAAACTCACTGAGGAAGAAAGATTTGGACAGGCCTTAAAAAATGAATATATATCCACATATGTGTAGAGATGTGTACAGCTAAAGATGTAGTAGATATGTGGACAGATAGAGTTATGGATTTAAGGATATATATAAAATAGCTGTGGCAGTCATGTAATCTGTCAACTTGAGGAAGGGGTGGAGTCTAGACAGTCAATCAGGTTGCAGCTTGATGACCTCCTTTGGAGGCACAGCAGAGATAAGTAGCTCACTGGAAGCCAGATACACTCACTACTTGTGAGACACTCCTGTTGACAAGCCACATGGAGCTACACTGATAGAGCCAGAGTCCTGGAGCTGGAGGAGCCACGTGGAGACCAACACCAGTGCTGAGATGCTTCACACCACCACTGGATCCACAAGACTTTCCACCCACTGACCTATGATCTCCCTGAATTTGGCGTCATTGCATGGCTGCGTGAGTCTAAAGAGAAGTTTGTGGACTATCTACATATGGAGTAGTATCATATTTGTGGGTTTGATCTGGACTGGGTTAGGATGTTTTCTTAATATACAATTGCTCTTTGATAAAACTTTTCTCTTACACACATATGAATCTCCCTGGATTTGCTTCTCTAGTCTACCTGGACTAATACAATAGCTATAAGGGGGTTTTGTGTGTGTGTGTGTGTGTGTGTGTGTGTGTGTTTCCTGACTAAAAAGAATCATACATCAAGAAGTCCTGACCAATGTCATTTGAAATTCTAGTTTACTGTCCCTGAAAGTTCAAGAGCTGGAGAGTAATTTCACTTTGGGTTTACTTGATTGCAGTGAAAGCACCTCCAGATGTTTGATTGATGGATTAATCGATCGGTTGCTTTTCCTCCATAGGACTTCATTCCTAGGTGTAAAGAACTTGGCTCTTTATCGCATGACTTTGTTTCTTTAGAGCAGGGGTCTTCAAACTTTTTAGACAGGGGGCCAGTTCACTGTCCCACAGACCCATTGGAGGGCCGGACTATAGTTTTAAAAAACAAAACAAAACTATGAACAAATTCCTATGCACACTGCACACATTTTATTTTTAAGTAAAAACATTGGGGGGGAAACACCTGGGAGGCTGGATAAATGTCCTTGGTGGGCCGCATGTGGCCGTGGGTCATAGTTTGATGCCTGCTTTAGAGAGACGGTTGATCCAAGTTCTATCATTTAGGAATTTCCAACTTACCGGGTCCAGTAATGATATGTTTATGGCACAACTCAAGATCTCAGAACAGCAGAGGAGTCTATTGGACTTCTATCTCTCTTGTTCTGTGAGTACCAGAGATGGAAGATACTTTCACAGGACATTTCTGTAATATATCCAACTCTGAAATCCCCACATCTAATTTAATTGCATTCAACGTGTGATCAATTAAACATTTGAAATGCATTGAGCACAATTCCTCATTCTGGGGAACACAAGGAAAAGTCCCTTCACAGCCTAACTGAGAGTAAAAAATGTGGACAGAGGAAAGTACAAATACTGAGGGAATCTGTGAAGCTCAAAACAGGATAAAATGTGTTGAAGTAATAGTATATATTGGCATTTCACTCTGGAAAGAGTGTGAGCTGAGATATTGAATGGGCAGACTCCTAGCTCAACTTTGATAAAGGGGAGGAGCCAAACATAGGTATTTCATATATATATGACAGTCACATGGCCAGAAAATGAACAGAACAGAAAGATGTTACTGATATTGGTAGGAGGGGCATTCATTACACAGGAGGAAAGGTGAGTTTGGAGAAAAATCTTTGGTACAGTAGGGAGATGGTCATCCTCACACGCCCAAGACACAGACTTACTGCATATTCTGCCCATATTCACAGGAGCAACAATAGGCCCCAAATGCAACTTGGGAAGAATGGTCAGAGCTCCCTGCAGGCTCTCATTGAAATTTTTCCCATCAAGAGGACATTTAAGAGGATGGAGAGGTGTGCAAATGGCCAACAGGAGGACTTAGTGAAATGAGAGTTTCAAAATAACTTCCCGGATTGCCATGACTATTAAAATAGGCCAGGAGGGTCCATGGTTATTACTTTAACAATTAGTTAATTTTAGCAGCAGGGAGGCCATTAGCTGACCAGCTCACTCCTCTGCCCAGCATATCCTAGCCAATGAACTGTGATTGGGACAATAAAAATGAGATTGTGCTCAGACAATAAAATATTTAGACTTTTAATATGTTGGTGGAAGAGGACTACATTTTAAAGTGACAGAACATCATATTTTCCTTCCCTTTATTTATTTTCCCAAGGCCAGTGTGCTAATCGTTGCCTCAGCAGTCTGAGCGGAGGTACAATAAAAGCAACCGTAAAAGGAAGGTCTGTGAGAGGGAACAAGAGTTAATGAAGTGAAAAGGGAAATATGCAAATCCTCCCTGCGTAGTCCTGTGCGTGGAGTGGATTGGGTTCTGCTTCCAAAGAGGAAAACAAGATACGTATGAAAGTATGGCATAAAAATCTAATTGGCATATTTTATAAGGAATATGGGAGCTTAATGATGTCAACATAACTTTATCTGTGGGTAGTGTCTATGTCTAATTTCTTTATCTATAGATGCCACCCAAATGTAAGTAAATGGCCAATTTTAAATTAATCAGCAGAATACATGCAAATAGCCTTATCACTTCGACGCGTTAATGTAAACATTCCCAAGCCTTGCAAATGGAAATGTGTGTGCACAAAACACACTTTCCTTACCCATCAATCCATCATTCATTTTGCGGGCTGTTTTTGAAGACGTGGGCTTGTTTTTCTACATCAAGTGATAACTGTAATGCAAACTTGAGAGTCCTCCTGAAGAGAACATCCTTAGCTTTATCTTTCTGAAGATCTGTCCATGCTACAACAAACTCCACCAAGCCAGACTTTGTCTCCGTCCATGTCTATAGTTCAGGGTCGCCCTGGTCTACATTTGAGTATCCCCTTTGCTTACTGCATTAGGCATGGCCTTCCCATTGCCTCTGCCCGTCCAAATGTAACCCAAACATTCAAGCTCATTTTTCCCATCATGAAAGCTTGAACTGCTTGCTTGCAAGTACACTCTACATTTCACATTAAAATGTTGCAGTGATCGCCATAGATTTGACTGTGGTCAGGAGCCGTCACGAAAGACTTTCCAAGGACGGTGCAACCTGAACAAGCACTGAAAAACAAGTATTGGTGGAGAGAGAAGAAGGAAAGGGCAAAGCCTGTGGCTAAAAGTTAAAGCCAGGATGAGAGAGGATTTAAAGGGATACACTTGCTACTTTGCCCTGGGCAGAGGCTCTTTGGAAGGATGTACGGCCAGAAGGACGTCAATGCAGGGTAGGCTGCACCTCCGCAGGGGTTCTCCAAAGCAGCTAGCCCACTCTGCTGCTCAGGTGATGGGACCCGCTCCCAGCAGCTTCTCTCTGCCTAAGACTCATGGGGCTTTCAAGGCATTACATCATCATTGAGTTTCTGGCACATCGGTTAGCTTCAAATTTACTAGTATTCATTATTTGCTTTAAAAAAAGGGAGAAAGAAAGAAAGAGGATAATTTACATTTCCTGATTCAAAGCCAGGGCCTATTCATCATCGCCCGTACATCGCTTATAAAGATGATAAATGAATGTATAGTAACTGAACCCTAAAACAAAATAATGTGTTTTTCTTAAAGCTTCGCGGGGCTGCATTTCCGTTGTAATTAGTTTACTTTTTTTAATCAAATTCTGTTAAGCGGCAGTCAAAATGAAAGCTGATTTTCAGACTGCTAAAAACAGCCCAAAAAAGAAGAGAGAAAACAGGGACATTTCTTCCTGTTGAGTGGTGCAAAAATATAAAGGTAATTGCATAACTTTCAGAAACAGCAAGAATATAATCATGGCTTGCTGATTGTATGATTTTCAAATATAAGATTTTACAAGAGAACCAACCATTCGGTGTGCAATTGCTATCCATCTTAGGAAATTCATACCCAGAAGGACATCTTTGACTATCAGGAGCCTTGGTGGTGTAGTGAGTGAGACTTCGGGTGCTAACCAAGTGGTGGGTCAAACTCACCAGCTGCTGCTCAGATAACGATGAAGCTGCCTCTTGTGTGAAGATTTACCCTCTCTGAAATCCTGCATAGGGTTGGAATGAGTTGCAATTGACAAACAGCAGCGAGGTTTTTTATGTGGACATTGCCTATCGAATAAATTCCAGACCTCAAAACACTACCATTTTAACATCAGCAGTTGATGCTAAACTTAATCTATCTCTTCTATCTTGTGGTTCTTGGTTTGAGCCCCAACTTCTCTCTGCCTGCAAGGGCATTCCCATTGCACTCACCACGTCCCCAAACCAAACTCCCTGCCATGGAAGCAACGGCGACTCAGAGGGGGCTTCTGAGACTGTAACTGTTTCCGGGAGTAGAAAGCTGACTTTCTCCTGCAGAGCTGCTGCTGATGGCTTCACACTGCCGACAGTGCAAATCCCAATCCCAATGTGTAACCACGACCTACCTGACCCTTGTATGAGTTTCTAGTCCTCATTCAGTTCCCTTCTCAAGGTTGAGAGTTCAAGTCCACCAGTCACTTAGGAGAAAGATGAAGCCTTCTGCTCCTATAAAACTGTACAGCCTCACACACTCACCGAGGTAGTCTGTTCTGTTCCATAGGGTTGCCATGAGTCAGAATTGACTCCACAGAAGGGAATGCCCCCACCACCACCACCCCTGGTTTTCTTTCACAATGATAGCTCATACTGTAACTAGACTTTTTTTTTCCATTCTCATTCAAATTTTATCAGGAGGCCATAGTGGGTACACACTGGCCGGCTATTTGAATTCACTAGTGACTCTGTGGGGAAAGACAAGGCTATCTACCCGGCAAAGATTTACAGCCTCCCCAGAAGTGCAAAGCCAGTTCTCCTATGACCTGGAAGGTTGCACTGGGTCAGCATGGATGCATAGGGGTGGTACTTTTGATTTAGGACATATACACCTGTGACATATTCTCTATTGCTTTTAGGTTTTTAAAATGCCCATTCACTTCTCTGATGTGTTTCTGTCTTTCCTGTCCCCAGACTAGTTTTCCTAAATTCTTTTGATTGCAGGACATGTCTAATAGAAATCTATTGTTCATTGACTTGTAGCATGGGAGAAACAAAAGTCTTCATTAGAGAGCACTGTGCTGCAAAAACCTAACCTCTCATCCCTTGAGTCCAGTGATTGGAGGGGATTAGCTTCATCCTGCTCCTCATACTCAGAGAAAGGGCACAGGTTCCCTCTATGGTATCTCATGTGTGCTGGCTACACTTTTGCTACCATGGGACCTAACGTTGAGTACATTGGAAGTGCTGTGTATTTGAAATTCCTCTTGAGGAACCTGCTCTTTGGTTTTACTTTTTTTTTTCTTGCCACCATACACTAGTGTTCCATAGTCATCATCCCCCAGGACATTACACTGCCATGCAAAAGGTCCCGAGACTATTGCGCGTTTACCTTTCCACTTTCATTGGTCTTCTTTTGTTAAATAGTTTATTGTCATATACATCACATCACATAACATAATAATTCAATCATATTAGAAAGAGTTGTGTGGCGACCATCAGAGTCAATTTCAGAACATTTTCTCCCCGTACCCTGTGGCATTAGGTCTCCATCCATCCCCCACTCCCCTCCATCCTCCACTGCCATGCCTGTAGGCAACTATTAATTAAGTACTTGTGTCTATAAGTTCACCTTCTTGGATTTCCCATACAGAAAGCTATACAAAACATAAATATTAAGAAAACAAACAAAAAGCAACAAGAATGACTACACAAAATATAGAAAAACCTCAATCAAGCAGAAAACAGAAAACATTAAAAACTGAAACAACTTGAAAATGGATCAAAAGGGAGATAAAATGATAAAGTATTACATTTTAACCTAACTATGTCTACCATAGTCAACTTGATAATGCTCTCAAGCTGATACGAAGACAATGCACACATTCTGGTCCACATGCACTGGAGACTTATGGCAAGGTGGACCCTGCAACTGAACTTAGAGCTTCCACTGTAGCCTTCTGAAAACTGGGCAGGCACCATTTAAATTCTGATGCCACTGTCGCCTACATTTTTGGAATTTATTATTTTTAATCCTTGGGTCACACAGGTCTGTGTGCTTCTTCTATGTGCACCCAATTAATGCCTCACTTAGGTGGCTGCTTCTTAAGATAACCCTTTAAGACACCAGCTGCACGTCTCTCTGATAGCAGGGCACAATCTATTCATTCCCCACAGCTTACTGTAGCATCAATCTCTTCAGCGATCTCTTCTTGAAGGAGAGTACCCAGTAGGGTCATTCCATAAGAACTATTTTTTATTCTATTGGAGCTAGAATCAAATGTGATCCCCAAGTTCATTATTTAGCTATAGTTTATATATGTGTCGGGTTCACTTTAGACACATTATTATTGTTTTATAATAGAGAACATTATAAATCATCCCCCTGGGGAATAAAGTAATTCTAGTGATAGTGTCATCAATGTAGCCAATACTATAGAGTTTCAAATACAGTTGAAAAAAAGGAAATGATAGACCAGCTCTAGGCCACAGTACATGAATTAGTAGTGGACTGAAAAGGAATGGTTCTCAGACCTTGCCTTCTTTCTTCATGGTAAATATTTGTTAATGACCTAGACCCCAGAGCATGACATCTTCCTGGAATGAATCATTTACCTGTATTTGATAACTATATGCTTGGTACTGTAATAATAGATAAGACCCCCATTGAACGAATGCACACCATGTGCCAGGACATTTGTTAAGTGATTAATGGATTTCTAATCTCATACAAATTTCAAAAGTTTGTACATAACATTCTATTCTCCCTGATAGGCTATGAGGAAGAAATACCCATCTTTCTTCCTCGGAAAACCTATCTTTTTACCTCAAGTCTACAGCTGACCCCTTTCCAAGGATTTTTATCTTAAAGACTAATCTTTCTGTATTGCTTTTTCTGGATGTCAATAAGGTATATTTCTTTATAAATTTGCTTATTTTTTAGTGGAATTAATTAGTTATGCATCTTCTTGTTGACTCTATCGAGTCTTCTTGCTGATTGTATTATAGAGAAACCTTTCAAGCTTCATATACAAGCCCTCTTCCTTCACATTAGAAACATATTCTTCTATTTCATTTCGATTTGCATACATTCATTTCACGTGCCAGAAAATCAGTAACCTATGCACCTGTGCATCCAAGCCCTTTTCGTTTTGATTTGAAGGTAGAGAATCTAAAGCCTACCTGTTGCATATGTAGCAGAGGCCTCACCTCTCCAACCTGAATTCTGTGTGATTTTGGAGCAATTATAAACAAGGAATGTCAAAAGTGCTCAAGGAAGCTGCCTGGGAACCTACATACAAGAAGTGTAGGGCTGTACTCCTAACTCATAGTTCTCAAACTTGAGCTGCATCAGAATCACCTACAGCAATGGTTAAACCACTGTTTGCTTGGCATGAGTCTCAGTTACTGCTTCAATAAGCTTAGATGATGACTGAGAATTTCTATTATGAATTAGTTCTCAGGTGATGCTAATGCTGTTGGTCCAGGATCACACTTGGAGAAACATTACCCTAAAGAATAAAAGTAAATGATCTCCTATCATTGCGACAAGGACATTGGCAATTGTTTCATTTTATTCTCAGAAATTGAAAATAAATGTTTCTATCCACTCTATCCAGCAGGGTAGGCGCTTGCTGTGAAACTGGCCCCAAACTGGAAGTCAGGACAGGAAGATCCACGTCGCCGGGGAGCTTCCCAAGCTCACCCTTGTCCTGGACGATGAAGAAAATTCCCTTCCTGGACTTACTGCCTTGACACTTTATACTTCGTTTATAACCCTTCCTTTTCTGATGCATATTACCCTATGACCCATGTTATTATTTGTTTCATAATATTACAGTTTTATCTTAGCCTTTTTTGTCCTTATTGTTCTGTGTGTGTGTGTGTGTGTGTGTGTGTGTGTGTGTGTGTAATTAAACATGCCATGAAGTTTTCTGGATTTTTTTCTGGTTATTTTAGCAGCTAGTTTTCAAAAGTCTTAGCATTTTACTAATATTCAGGAAAATATTTAAAATTATTTTACCTTCAGTATTTCCATCTATATTTCTGCATTTATTTTTTAAGATTGTATCTCAGCCCATACCCAGATTGACACATATCAGTGCAATATATACATTAGTGGCCTTTTAAACCTTTCAAATGTGTATGAACAGTGATCTAGTTTAGTTCAATCTTTTTCAAATCGCCACTTGTCATAAAAACAAATAAGCATAATTCACACACACACACACACACACACACACATTTCTTCAAATGTGCAAATGGCAGTTTGATATGCAGACCTACCAGCTCACTGTCAAATGTGAAGCAGATTTCCAGCAAAGGTCACTTGGCTGAATTAAAATAATTAATATCACACCTGACGGGACCAATTCCAAGGACCGATGTTATATATGATGAGCAAATAAGTACACAAATGCCCAACATTCCTTAGGCAATTTCTTGTTGCCTAGCACTATATTTATGAGATTCTTCAATCCAAATACAAAATTCTACAAGCTAATCTTTCTTTGTATTCCTATTCCAGTCTCCTTTCACCCTCTTCTGGAAACTTAGGTGGAGGAACAAACCCTCCTGTGGCATGCAGGACTTATCAATGCAGGATGGGTCTTCCAGTGTTACGTCTAATTTAGGCGCTATACACCCTGGGTCTTCAGTCCAAGGAGAAGACATTAGACACAGGGTAACTGGGCACCAATGGGTGCTAACTAGTATGATGGTTCATGAATGAGCCACAAATTATTTATATCAATCCAACTCCATGGATTATATACATGTTGAAATATTTCCAAGATTCTGGAAACTGCATTCTGTCCCTCTTAGTGTCCCCAGTTGCTGTGAGTGTTCATTTTTAAATTTGTCATAAAACTTTCATAGGAAAATTTGCATAAAGTGCTCCAGATATGGCTAGCCCATTCCCTTTTAACTAGAATGGAATAAGCACTCTAAGAGAAGTGTCGACTTTTTTCTATAGTTAAAATCCTTCAAAATCTTCCTATCGGAGACAGAATAAACATCAAAGTCCCTTATGATGTGATGCAAAGTATTTCCATTTGTGCTTGCAGCCCACCTGTCCAGGAGCTTCTCCCACCATTCCAGCCCAGTGTCCCACTGGGCAGCAGTGAAGCGAGCTCTCAGAAACACCATGGACTATGTGCCCTGCCTTGGATGCAGCCCAGTGTTTCCTGGCTTACCATCTTGGGCCATGTGGCTGGTTTCTTCTTCCCTGAATGCTTTTCTTTCTGCCACCCTTCACTGCCCACGTACACCAAGAAAACTGCTGCTACACACTCTTTACATCTCAACTCACGAGCTAATTCTTTTGAAGCCTCTCCTGATTTCCTCAGGCAAAATTAATGTTT
This sequence comes from Echinops telfairi, assembly GCF_000313985.2. Lineage (NCBI taxonomy): Eukaryota > Metazoa > Chordata > Mammalia > Afrosoricida > Tenrecidae > Echinops > Echinops telfairi. Next base: position 24,449,736 of record NW_022111300.1, on the reverse strand, counting down.
TCTCCACTGACTCTTCAAAGCAATAGATGAGAAAGCACATATATTGTGATCTTTGAATTTGCAAATATAAAGAGGTTAATTTCTTTAGCTCCTCCAACTTAAAAGAAGAATATCCTATTTCATGCTTAACACTCACTGGGTACCATTAGGTTAAAGAATAGAAAAACCCTAACATTTCAATCAATCATGGATGACTGAATAAATACAGACAAGAAGAAAGACCAAGGTTTGGGAGCAAAAGACTAATGTGTGAAGCTGTGCCAGTAGCTTCTCAGGAATTAGCCAGAGACATATTTCCAGGAGTCCTGGTGGTGGCACATCAGGTTGCTTCCTTCTCCACGCAAACACGAGCACTCGATCCAGCCTGTATGGCATGATCTCTCCTTCTCTTTGTTCCTGTGCCACCTTTTCTTGTCAGATAATAGTGGGATCCCCTTTGAAAATTCTGGGGGAGCTGTCAGCAATCTTGTTCACAGACCCCTTGTAGAATACGATTCTCTAGAATATTTCCACGTCAAGGAATGGATAGGGTGCAGCGGAGGGCCAAGCTGACTACACTAAAGAACTCAATGTCATGACTCAGGCCAAATTGGCACACGGCCCACAAGCATAGCTGGTGGGTGGCTGGGGAACAAGACAGTAAGGGAGAGGAGAAATCCTGGGGAGGAGGGATAGATGATGTCACCCTCCTGGGGGAGGTGCAGCGTTCCGGTGCACTGCTTAATGGGCTGGAACTCAGAGGCAGAACACCAGATCATCTGTGGGGAAAACCCCAATGCACCTGCTCTGAAAAGCCACCGCTAAGAAGCAGAGCAGTGGTTCTCCACCTTCCTAGTGCTGTGACCCTTTCATGCAGTTCCTCATGTTGTGGTGACCCCCAACCATAAAATTATTTGCATTGCTACCTTCTAGCTGTCATTTTGCTACTGTTATGAATTGTAATGTAAATATCTGATAGGCAGGATGTGTTTTCATTGTTACAAATTCAACATAATTAAAGCATAATGATGAATCACAAAACAATGTGATTCTATATTGTGAAATATTTATTTCTAATGACAAACCAATGAAATTTTGTCTTGAAGCATGCTGTACATGGGTAACAGTCTTCATGCTCGGTTCTCGAATGTGGGCATATCTGCATGTGGGTGGACCCGCCTGGAGACGGATAGAGGAGCAGTGTCTCAGGTCCTAAGACCATCAGAAATATGTCTTAGACAACCCCTGTGAAAGGGTCGTTCGACCCTCAAAGGGGTTATGACCCACAAGTTGAGAACCACAGGTTTAGAGTTCTAGCACAGGGACAGACAGGCACAGGGTGTGGAGAGACTGGGGCCCAGACAATGCTGTTGGCAAAACTCCTTGGTAAAATGAAGTATATGAGTTTGCAGCCTGGAGATGAAAAGAACTGAGGGAAAATGCAGATACTTCATGCAGGACTCGACATATAGTCTCCTGCCTCTATGCTCACTTAGATGATTATGGTATCGTGAGTCACCGAAATGCCCCTCTTTCCCATGATAGCAGCCAGAGAGTGGGGTGGCATAGGGGACTGGAATATGGTCTCTTCATTTTCCGTTGCTTTTGATGTTAGCACAGTGGGGTTTGTAAGCAGATGCTTATCTGTCTCAAATTTTAAAGGATGGAGGATTTCCCTCTTCCTCACACCTGGATAATTTAGGACCACCTTTGGGTATGTACAAGCAAATCTCACCTCTTTGGACAATACTTAGAATGAATTTATTGAGCAAAAGCAATTAGGATGAAAGGCCAAGATATCCAAACACTGAAGCTCTCAGGACTTGCAGAGTACTGTGTGCTGATGTGAATAGAAGCCTGGAGATATGGGTGTGAATTCAACCCTTCCTTGAGCTGCCATTAAAGAGTTCCTCTCTCTTCCCTAACATATGTGACTCCATCTTTATCAAAAGCAGAAGCAGAGTGTACTAGGTCTTCTCCTGCAGTTCCTTGGCAGTTGGGGGAGAGTGTTGACTCTAGTCAGGATGAGTATGCCTTGACTACATCATCTGAAGATGCAATGGAGACTACTCTGAAAAAAATAGATAAAATAGGCTGTATTCATTTATTTATTTTGATCAAGAGTTTCAGAAGAATAGTAGATACACAACAAAGAATGCACTCGATACTGGTTATGGAATGTAAGGTGGTACTTACCACATATTCATCCGTGCCATTGAAATGATTTTTATATCATCTCCCTCTCTAAAAGATCAACCCACCACCAATCCTGGAAGACTGGCAACGAAGAGGGGATTCTCTCATTCTCAGTCTGATATTCTTATCCTCCTGTACAGAATAATCTGCAGATATGCAACCATTCCACAGTGACAAAGAATTCCATATTATGCAGCTGAACACATGATACCTTCTTTGCTTTAAACTCTTCACCCATAGAAGAATATTGTGGGTAACTCTATATAATCCACAGGCTCATTGAAATGCCTTTTCCACACACACACAAAGTAATGTTAACTAATTAATAGCTAAATTTATTGGGAAATTACTAGACCCCAGAAACTGTCCTAAGAGTCTTGGTTATTTTAATATCTTTAATTTGCATGATAATCCTTTGAGATGGATATTATTATTATTATTTCCATTTTACTGATGAGATGTTAATTAATTTTCCAAAGCTAGAAAATGAAATAACAATTGAACTTCAAATGCAAATATCAAATGAAACAGAAAAAAAAGTGCAGTTTTATGATGGTGCCACCCCTACCTCCTTGCATTTCCACAGCCTGCTAGAGGCAGACCGCTCACTATGAAGGATACATAATTATTATGCCTAGTTGCTGAGACTCTATAGAATCCCTAGAACACTTGGGTAAGGTCCTGTCTTGCCCAGAGATTATTTTTCTATTATGTGTTGGAGAATCTGCTGCTGTGGACCTGACATCCCATCACCAACCCATGATTGTTTCCCCAAGGGAGACCTACACCCCTGGAGACACAGTGCAGTGTAGTCAGGTTCAGAGACGAGGTTATTGGCATCTTTTGTGGACCACTGACTATCTCTTACATGCATGTGTCACTGCTCAGAAGAACACCCTGAAGTGTGGAGAGAGCACAATAGGAAATCACCTTGAGGCCTCATCTCTCGACCCAGTGAGCTGATTTGGGCTCAAATATAATAAAATAAGGTCTCTGTTGTAAAATGGTCTAGGTTCCTCCCTAGACACCAAACCAAGCTCTATCGCTTCAGTGCCAGGAAGCAGACACACATCTGAATCTGTGAATTTCCTGCAATCGGCAGAAAGAACCTCTTGGGCTGGAGCAATAGGAATAGCATTTGGGTCCAGTCTCCGAGTGGTCCACTTGACAACCAAGAGAAATCTTTCCTGCATCGCTGGAAAACAAGAGCTATGCTTTGCTTACCTGAGGGAAGCGTAGTTAGATTCCAAGACCCTTGAGTACATTTCACTCTGTGAGCATGAGAACTGGTTCCGATGGAGTAGGACATCACGATTGGTAAAATAGAGAGTCATAAAAACAGAGAATTACACTCAGTAAGCTGGATTGACATGGCCACTACAGCAATGAGCTCACAAACCTCAGTGGTTGTGAGTTTGGCCCAAGATTGGACAGTGTTTTGGTTTTTCAGACATATGGTCACTGTGAATTAAAACCAATGGTGGCCCTGAAAAGAATACTGAAATAATCTATTATTGTTAATCACTTATGTTGTTTCTAGGCTTGTCTCTCATGGGCATAATACAGGTCATAGGTATTTGTATCTATTTACTGCTTCCTTTGGAAAATGTTTATAAAAAATGGATTGATAGAGTAAAAGACTTCTTATTATAACCAACTTTAATACAACAAAAAGCACAAACACTCCTAAATGAAACTGACAAAAATGGAACAAGTTATCATGCTCCTGGATAGGCAGACGAAACATTGTGAAAAATGCCAGTTTTACCAAAAATACTTTAAAGATTCGATTCCATTCCAAATCCCTCCACAGTTTTTCAAAGAAATGGAAAAACGAATCCCCAACCTTATATGGAAAGAAAGAACTCAGGATAAATAAAAAAAAAAATATATATATATATATATCAAAAAATAAAAACTAAGTAGAAGTCCTTTCACTCTCATATTTTAAAACTCAGTAGTTAGCCATGGTAATCAAAACAGCCAGGTACATGGACAACAATATATATGAAGACCAATTGATTTAAATTGAGAATCCATAAATACAACTAAGTGCCTACATACACACCTGATCTTTCATTAAGGACTAAAACATATTCAAATGGGAAAAGACAGCCTTTTCACAAATGGTGCTGGAAAACTGGATCTTCACCTGCAAATGAATGAGACAAGCGACACACCTCACACCACGTACAAAAATGAACTCAAGATGGATCAAATTCTTAAATATATACCACACGAAAAATAAAGAATGCAACATGAACAGATATATGCACAGCTATGTTTATTACAGCAAGTTTCATAATTAACAAAAACATGGAAACAAACTAGAAATCCAATTTTAGAGGAATGGATAAACAAGGTTGGCATATTCATACAATGGAATATTATGCATTAATTTTAAAAAATGTCAACTCTCTTAAACACTACAAAACTAGAGAACATTATGCTTAGCAAACTTCATCAATCTTAAAAGATAAATATTTAATAACATCATTATTATAAGGGAAAACAAAGAAAAAAATGTGTTTTTTACCCAAAAAGAGAAGACTTTGATGATGAAAAGGCCAGGGAAGCTGGTAGGAAACAAGGAGAGAAGAGAGTTAGGATGGATATTGAAGAAGAAGAGAGGAAAGATTGAGGGAGTGGGGAGAAAGAGAACCACATTCATAGAAGGCTTAATGGGGATATTGTTGCTCGTTTAATATGTTGAAATTGGCTGTGGAACCATATATAGTGTGATTTTTAAGGGAAAAATCCAAGCACAAAAGAAGTGGATGCATAAAAAGGATGCAATGATTTATTGGAGACAGGGAGTGGGGTCGGGAGGGTGAGAGGAATTGGGAAGTAAACAATGAATGCAGGAGGGGGAGGGAGCACAAGAACTGATCGTTATGAGGTATTTACAATTATTTTTCAAAAACAATTTGAGTACTTAAAATTAAGTGTACAATATGTGAATATTAAATCAAGAAAAATATTAAATTAAAAAATAAATAAAAACTTGACCAAGTGGAGGAGGAGGAGTTGTTACTTAGGGCATATTGAGTTTATGTTCATGGTGGCAGAACAATTGGGAAAAGTATATCAATAATGGTTGTATAACACAAAGTATAATCAAAGACACTGAATTACACATGCAGAGTTGTTGAATTGGACAAAGTTTTGTTGTGTATATTTTTGTCATGATTAAAAAAAATAAGTATATGAATGAGTACAGGAAGAAGAAAATGTTCAACAATGAAAAATTGAATGTGTTTGTAGTAATGATTGGACAACTCTTCCAGATATGATCAAACTATTGGATTGTATGGAATGTGGATGAAGTATCAATAAAACTGTTTTAGAAAATAAAGCTAATAGAACCAAAAAAACAAAAGGAAAAAAATCCCTCCAGATTCCTTAACCCTTGGAGCTAAATATTGGTGTGAGTGGCTAAAATTAAGAAAAAGAAGAAGAAGAAAACGGAAAACTGGCCTTGTAAATTTTAGTGACAAACACATTCATTTCCAACATAAGGAAAAAAGAAAGAAAACCAATTTTATTGAAGTGAACTTTTTCTAACATAAAATAAGTAAATATGTAGCATACATAACAAATATGTACAACATTGAATTTTGAGAAATATCTGCATTTATATAGCCATGATGACATACATGATCAAGAACAATTTTGTAACCCTAAACAATTTTGTAACCTAAAATTTTTCTTGTGCCTCTTTCCAATCAATTCTCATCTCTTATTTCTGATCCTAGACAACCATAGATTTTATTTTTGTTATTAAGTTTTACATTGTCTTTCCAATATTTTATATAAATATTTCACACAAAAAATACATTTTTGGGGGGTACCTGGCTTCTTTGGGGAGCTCTGGGGATCTAGTGGGTTGCATGTTGAGCTATTAATTTCTGGATCAGCAGTTCAAACTTACTGGTTACTCCAAGGGAGGAAGCTGAGGTTTTCTACTCTTACAAAGATTTTCAGACTTATAAACACAAAAGGGCAGTTCTACTGTATCGTACAGGTCTCTATGATTAGAATGACAGTGAGATTGTGGTTTGTTTTTTATTTGTGGATTTATTTTTTAGATTATTTCTTTTGCCTACAAGTTTTCTATGTGTTACCAGACTTATTATGAGTTTTTCACTGTTGAGTGGGTGTTCCATTGAATGGATACTCCACAATTTGTTTTTCTATTTAATTATAAATGAGTTCTTATAAGTAAAGTTGCCATGAATATACGTGTGTTGTCTTATGGGTACGTTTTAATTTCTCCTGGAAAAATACCAAGATGTGGCTGAGGAAACTGTATGATGATATAGTAAAGGGATTACCTTATGAGAAATTTCGGAACTGTTGTCCAGTATGGTTATAACATTTGACGTTTTCTGCATCAGTGAATGAGTGCTCCAGTTGTTCTCTATCCTGTGCTATTATCAGGATGGTTTTTGCTGTTGCTTAATTTCACTCATTCTACCACGTCATATTCCCAACCAGCAGCAGTAAGGTAGTAAGTGCTATGTTTGGAGGTATAAGTTTTTATTTCCTTGTTGACAAGAATGTCTAACATCATTTCATATGTGATTGGTCACTCATACATCTTCTTTTTGAGGTCTTTTCAATTCAATCTTTGCACATTTCTAATTAAGTTATTAGTCTCTTTAGACCGTTTGAGCTCTTTATATTTTCTGGATAAAAATGTTGTCTGTCTTTAAATATACGAATTGTGAATCTTCTGTTTTGTAACTTTTGTACTCTGACAGATTTCTTTCAGAGTTACTTTGTGTGGATAGACCGTTGTTGTTAGCTGCCTTCATGCCAACCCTAACACATGAAGACACCATTTGCCATGGAACAAATCACTGTCGGATGCTACCCCAGCCTCATGATCAGTTGATAATTTGGCTATTATGATCACTGTGATTTTTAAGAAGATCATCAAGTTATTCTTCCTAGTCCATCTTAATCTGGAAGATACAATGAAATCTGTTTGGCAACTAGCTACGTATAAGCTCCCCCCCAACCCCAGAGGGGAGTGATGATTGTGTGACATGTAATGATCACACAGAAATCTCAGTGGAAAACTCAATAATGTAGTTGTTCCGTGGAGGAAAACAGACTCGCTTTCCTTCCAAAGAAAGGCCTTTCTGACAATTGCCCTAGGGATCAGTTGAGAATCCTGAATTATAGATCCGAATGGAGGCAAATAAAAGGCATGGCAAGATTTCCAAAATTAGGTCTCCAGCTTTGCATCAGTATCATTATGGGTCATGTTGAGGTGACCTGCTCTCATTTTTTTCTACCTGGAAAAAGTAAGGTTTGTTCATAACACTATGTAGATTATCTAATCTACAATATTAAATTTTTTTTAATGTTCATCACACCATAAAATGTTACCAGTCATTAAAAAGGCAAAAAAAAAGGGGGGGGGGGATAAAAACTAAAAACAGACAAAATAGTCCACAGTTGTTTGAGACATTGGAGTTATCAGACATAGACATTAAAATAGATATAATTAGTAAATTTAATAGGTAATCCATGGAAATTTTCAGCATAGATTAGAAGCTATGAAAATAAGAAAATGGAAATTCTGGAATTGAAATTAATAGTACCTGAGATTAAGAACTCAGTAGGTCAGGTTCATAGTAGCTGGACCACCACTGAGGAGAAGAAGTGGAAGTCATATTAGGAGAAGATAATAGAAGCACTCAGAAAAGCTAATGGGAATAGTAAAGAGGTATTAAGAATCGGGACACGGCTAAGAAACATAATACATGTATGTGGTGCAGTGATTTATTCGATATGATTCTTCTAGCCATAGTCTTTGTAACTCTCCACAAAACACTGGGTGGGATCATGCAGATTGTGTGTATTTCCTCCTTCCCCTACGTGTCTGGGCAGCAGAAGGGTGGGGAAGTTTCTGATACGATAATGTGATCCAGCTCTGAGCGAGTGTACATAGGGTCAATTGTGGTTGACAAAAAGCTGAGAAGCGGGGACTGGTCAATTGCGCACCCCTGGTGGGTAGAAAATGGAACACCTAAGAAGCATAAAGTGGGGTATTCCTCGCATTGAGAAGAAAAGCCAGGAGTACGGCTTTCTGTTCACCGGCCTTCCTTGATCCAGGGACAGAGAAACCTAACACACCACAGAAGTGGCAACAACAAAACCAAGAGCCAGCGCCCTAGCCTGAACTGTGGGGCTGCTGGCCCCACGAAGCCCGAGAGCCGAGTGCCTTCAGACAAGGGGAGGGCGCCTCCATGCCATCCTTACCCTGTCGAACTATAATGCGCACAGAGACTTAAGTGAGAGGGAGGCAGAGACACACAAATACAATAGCCATAAATTATGAAAAGCTTGAAGCCACTGATTCAAAAATATGCTCAAAAATCATAAATAAGAAAAATACAAGGAAAATGCACATACGTATATCATGATAAAATCTCTGAAAACCAAAGGCCAAAAGAGAAGCTCTAAGAAGCAGCCAAAAAAAGAATAAAGGTCACAGTACCTACAATTTGCATGCGGCTACTAATGAGGAGATAAGTCCCAGATAAATGTATGGACCTGACCCTGCGGTGACATTTCTAAGAGTCCACTTAAGTTTATTCTTTCACATGCAACCCACTAAAAAATTAACTCAACTCTCATTTGACTTCTTTCTATTTTTGAGGCAACACAGGCTTCCTTTGAGTGTCCTGTCCCAGCACTTGGTGAATAACAAACATCTTGCCGGGGTGAGTAGGTTCTGAAGCGGCTCCGGGTCATAGTGTATGCTCCGGATGCTGCGGGGCCACTTCGGCCAATGCTCAATGCAGGATGACAACGGAGACTTCCCCTCGTATACGTTGGGCGTGTTGTCAGGAGAGAGCAGTCCCTGGAGGAGGACGTCATACTTGGTAAAACAGAGGGGCAGCGAAAGAAAAGAAGAACTTAGACTAGATGGATTGACACACTGACTGCATCGATGGGCTCAAACATAAGAAATAGTTCAAGAATGGCCTGGGTGGCACAAGACCAGGCGGTGTTTTGTTCTATTGTACCTAGGGTCCCTATGAGTTGCAACCAACGTGATGGCACCGAACAGCAATAAGCTTTAAGGCCTGTTTGCATAATGGTTATGCATTGCAGTGTGATCTGCAAAGTTGTTCAAGACCACCGCCTGTTCAGAAGGAGAAAGATGGGGCTTTCAATGCCCCTTAACAATTACAGTCCCAGAACCCCACAGGGGCCGTTCTACCCTGTCCTATAGGATCACTGTGAGGCATCATTGACTCGATGGCAGTAAGATTGGAACCTGGCCCCTCGCCCCCAGGGGAGAGCGTGAACACAGACCCCACTGCCCCAGATTCTGCAGTCAATTCCCCACGTTTGGGGAAGTCACAGGGGTTGGCACATCCTGAGTGCCATGGGGGAGCCTCGCCCTGGGAAAACCACTTTTGTGATCATAGAATCTCCCCTGCCAGGTAAGGATAAGATTGGATTTTTTGTGGTTTAACAACACTAGAAGAAGTAACTAGAGCAATTTATTTACACACATGTGTACACACATACTCTAATTGTCTCCTCCTCATTAGCAATATTATTGATTATGAAGAAAGCATGTATTGGTTAACTTTAATTCATCCCCCAGGTAACATAGGTTTGTAACTGACGGAACAGGAACTAATGTCATTCAGAGATAGATGCTGCGGTTGATTCATGAAACTTGCTGCCTTCCTTTTGGAAGAAAAAGTGATCAATATCCTATGTTTCAAGGAGGATAACGTCTTATTAAATGGAAGCATGGATTTATTATAATTGTGGTATAGGAAGTGTAAGCATGAGTAAGAAGGCTGTATTTGCTGTTAGTTGCTGTTGAATCAGCGCTAACTCGTAGTAAGCCACTGTCTCATAGGATGGGATACTGCTTGAGATGTGCCATCTTCTCTATCATGAGAGAGTCCTACATCTTCACTGGCCTTCCACGTTACCAAACACTATGTTTTTGCTCCAGGGATAGGTGCCTTCTGGTCATAAATCCAAAATGAGTGGGTCAAAATCTCAGACAAATTTCTGTGATCCATCAAGTTTGGGTTGATTAATCTGGAAGGAGCTGGCTAGTACTTTTAGCCTAGTCTGTCTTCGTCAGAAAGCTTCACTACACTTGCTCACCACGGCTGAGCCTGCTAGTATTTGAAATGCTGGTGGCTTATCTTCTGGTACCATAGCAACATGCAAGCCACCAGAGTACAATAAGATGGTATATGTGTGGTCAAAAAAACATCACTGGAATGGAATCAATTCTGACCCATAGCCTCCCAGTAGGATAGAGTAGAAATGACTTGATGGGTTACTGAGCTGCAAATCTCTACAGGAGTGGAAAGCCTCTTATTTCTCCCAAGGAGCAGTTGGTGGGCTCAAACTACTAATCTTGTGGTTAGCAGCCTCACAAGTAACCCTCTATGCCATCAAGAGAAGGGTATATACGAGGCTTCAGTTTTACCACTGGGCTTCTCAATGGGTTTAACCAGCAGGGGTGTGGGTGGGGTCAGCCAGCTGGAATAAGACGAGCAGCACTGCTTCCTTGCTTTCTTTTCTTCTACCATCAGTGGCATCGCTGGGAGTTCCTGAGACCTTGGTTGGCTTCAGCCAGGAGACATCTCTTCTTGGATCCAACGTGGACAATATGGCCTTTCTCCAAACCCTTGGGCTCTAGTTGGACATTATCTTCCCTTCCCTTTCACCAGCCCTAAATGGGATGAAAGTTTTCTACATTTATTAATTTCTGGGTTACCTCACCTTTCCCATTTTTTCTACTCCTAGAAATAGCCACTCCTAAATGGCTCCCTCTCTTTGAAGTGTGTAGAGTGTTTTCCTTTTTTTTTCAGGCTGATCTCATCCTTTGTTTTCTCATTCTTTGTTAGACACCTCAATCTCTCACTTTACCTAAATCAGTGATTCTCACACTGTCTATCTTGGAACATGGAGGTTTCCAAAGCCCTTTTGGGCTCTTGCTAAGAAAAAGAGAGAAAGGGGACCTGAATTGTTTGGAAAACTCCCCCTCCAGCCACATTATTTCTGTATTTGTTTACAATTCTCTGTGGGATTGCATCAGAACAAAGGCGTTTGCTTATAATAAAATGTTTGAAAAGCAGGCCTCTTTGCCGCTGATTACAAACTGAATAGCCCTGGGTCAAGGATAAGAATGTGCTGACTGCCTCAGTAAAGCTGCTTTGTTCTGACCAGAAGGTGGAGGGACACTTGGCTCCTCGGTTGCCAGACCAAAATTTACTTCTCTCTCTCTGTCTCTCTGTCTCTGTCTCTCTCTCTCTCTCTCCCTCTCTCCCTCTCCCTCCCTCTCCCTCACCATTCTATCCTATGCCCTGACCCTCTGGCCTTTGATTCTAGCGTATTTTCATTCTCAGGGGCCTGGATAAAAAATTGCCTGAACACAGTGCCTATCAAAAAAAGTGAATGCATTCAGAAAGCTTACAATAAAAATAACCCAAACAAATGGCTTCCACATCACATGTCCTATTATCAAAACACTTGTATGGGAACAAAATGTTGTTGTTGGTTTTGCTTTCTTTCTTCTTTTTTTTTAATACAGTCAAGGCCCCAGTGGGGCATGAATGTGGAATATCATCCCATTTTATAATATATGCACCATAATCTTCTTAAAATGAGTTTTCACTTCAAGAAACATAAGGACTTAAATATGAGCAGCCTGTTTTGTGTGTTTGTGTGTTTGGCATCTCATTACGCTTCAGACCATTTTGTCTTCTTAGAACAATTGAATATCATTAGTGGAGGCATATTTTGTTGCCAGAACTTGCTTGGTTGAGATTGTGCTCATTAAAATATGTCCATTTGCCAGCTGATGGATGGGAATTCTGAAGGGTGCCTGGTGGGTGAGCATTTGAATATCAGAACTTTCATCTCTTGCTTCCAGAGAGAAAAATAGCTGTGTTACCAACCAACAGAAAGCATGAATTGTCCTTGGGCCCCCGCCCTCTCCTTGTTTTGTTTGTGTGAGGCTCAGTTTAGCTCATGGCGTTTCTATCAGGCACTCAGAACAGGGCAAGACTGCAAAGCTCAGAACCCCATCAACTTTGGGGCCAATCAAGGGCCCTCAGCTTTACCTGCAGAGTGACCTTGGGTAGGTCATTAACCCCCTCTCTCCTAGGACCCTTGGGGTTTTAATTTGAAAAATGGGCCTGCTTTCGTTTGCAAAATGCCAACTCTTGGGACGACTGAAAAGAACAACCCAAATGGCATTTGGGGCACATAGCAGCTGTTCAATGATTAGCCAATAACCCCAGGGACCCTTTGTCATCAAATCCATTTCAACTCACAGTAACCCTATAGGGCAAAGCAGGACCATCCTAGAGGGTTTCCAAGGCCATCATCTCTAAGGAAGCAGATGGTTTTGTCTCCCTCTGGAGGAGTGGCTGATGAGTCAGGACTGTCATCATTTATTTGGTCAGCAGCAAACACTCTAACCACTGTGCTACCAGGGCTCCGAGAGACTTAAAGAGATGCACCCAACAATTAGGTAAGAGCTCAAAAAGCAAATGCTACTCAAGTCCCTGCCATCGCATTGATGCCGACTCAGAGCAAGACTCGTGAGTTGAGTGGGTCTCTGACACTGTAGCTCTTCATGGGAGCCGACACCCTGGTCTTTCTCTCACAGAACAGAGGGTGGTATTGTACTGCTGGCTTTGAGGTTAGCACCCCAACATGTAACCCCAACATTTGGTTTAGAGGTTTTAAAGCAAATACTGTCCAGCATTATTTAGAAAACAACTGGGCACTAAGATCTGAGCAACTACCAAAGCAATGATGTGAGAGATAAGGCCTAGGAGAGAAACACCAGAAGAGGGACCGAGGATGGCAGTGCAGCAGGGAGTGGCACCGATCAATTCAATTATTGCTGAAGAAGCAATTTCAACTCGTGAGTGTCCGAGTAGACTTGGATTTTTCAGTGGCTGTTTTTTCAGAAGTCGATAACCAGGCCTTTCTTCCGAGTCCCTTCTGGATAAACTGTTGCTTCGACTATTCCCATAGAATCCATGAGTGTTAATGTTTGTACCACACATGGACTCCTGGAGAGGAGAGTGATGACTTAAGATTTGATGAGAGTGGGGAATTGAGCTTGGAGAAGCCACATCAGCTCAAAGAAGATCTTAACGGTCAGGAACAGTATACGGGAATGAGTCCTACCCACCTGGAATCTTATCACCCTACAGTCCACGTGACTCATGGGCTCACAAATCTCCCCTTCACTGGCCTTCTCATCAGAATGGCATCTGTCTACCCTGTGCATTTTCTGCATGGTGCAAAGTGTTACCTTATTTAGATGTCAATCAGAAGGTTGAAAGTTTGAGTCTACACAGAGGCATCTTGGGAGAAAGGTACAGTGATCTGCTTCTCAAGATCTGCTATTTAAAACCTGATGGGGTATTCATCTACTCTGACACACCTGGGGTCACCATACATCAGGACAGATTCAAGGGCAACTAGTTTGGTATTTGGGGTCTTTTTTTTGTTAGCCCGTTTGTTTATACTTCTTGATAGCACATCTTCATGACCTGATAACATCAATAGTCCTGTAGCCATTTGCCACCTACATTTCCCTGCCAGACGGTGACCTCTAGTAGTGGATGGGGCTTTGTTTGTTCCATGAACTTCTAAAGTCATGGAATCTGGAAAGCACCTGCGATAGTTTGATTGTCACCATCTGTTGAATGGAAACATGATTGTAATGTATCTGGGCAACACAATAAGAAATAATCCCTTGATCTGAGAGGAAATAAGTAGTCATTTAAACACAAAATTCCATCACTATGGACGATTTACAGTGTCACTCTGTGTAAAATTAGAGACAAGAACAGACTTGCTCTTCCTATTTTCCTGGGACAAGGAATGCAGATGAAGGAAAAATGGGGGGAAGACAGAACTGTGGAGCTCCTCAAAGCTTGCATCAGTTTAAGTAGGATTGCTTATTAAAAACAACAACAAAACTGCCGTTCTAGTGGGACAGGGCTTATTCAGTTGTGGAGGAGGGGAACGGAGAATGCAGATTAATGTCCACATCAGCTATTCAGGGTGGCTGCACCTAAGTGCCAGCACCAAGCAAGCACAAGTTTGCCTGTTGTAAAACCTCCCCGGCTGTTTACAAAGCACTGCTCCCCAAAGCTCAACATCTTAAGCATGTCTGATAATTCCCTGTCAGTGCTAGGTCATTTCCTGCTTCAGGTGCTCACCGAAATCATCCTGAGAATCTATCCTCAACCAAACCAACGTTCTGGCCATTGAAGCCTGTTTCTATTACCACTGAATCTACATGGTATGCTTTGAAGAAAACCGGGAAGCCCTCCACATGGGCAATGGTGCCGAACATGAATATACTGCAGCACCATTGGAGGCTAAGAGGTTTTAAATTCCGCTGTACCTGAATCACGAACAAATTAGACCACTGTAAGTCATTAATACTTTAGTCTAAATTAACTTATCACAGAGTCTCATTCTGTAATTATATCATTCTAACCTTTAATTTTATAGAATGAGAAAACTGAGACCCATGATGGGAATACAGTTTCACAGCTAACATGGTAATTTGAGACAGGACAAAAACGTCTGTCTCCTGCCGTCCCACTAACCATATTTGTATAGCATTCTGGTCCCAAACCTTTCCAAACACCAAAGCTAGCAGAGGTGGCCAAGACCATCCTTTAATGATATTTCCAGTTGGTAAAACCCTTGTGAGGAAGGAGTGTGAACCCCTCAATGAAAAGCGAATGATTTCACTGAAAAGGAAGTGCTCTTGAAATGCGATGATCTTCCCTTGGTTTATCACATGCACTGTTTGGATATGTCGGGTTCCATCTGAAGACACTGCAGTCTCTGGGAGAAGGAAGATGACCTGGATCTACGTCTTTGGTGAAACAAGAAGACCTCATTCAAAGGTGGAAATTCTGTACAGATGTAAGGTAAATGTGTAGAAGGTACTAGTTATAAGAGACTCGGGAGGGTCCCTGGAGAAAGAGTCACAGTTTGGCTCTCAAGAGTCAGCAATAACAAACATCTGCCTCTTGGCTCTTCTATCCTTGACTGCAGAGAACCCATGGGCGTCTTCAGTCCACAGAGGCTGGCCGACAGCTCCTGGGTTGCAAGCTCTTGCTGAGATGCTGCAGATTCCATGAGGAGTTGTGCAGAAAGGACTTTGAATCCTCTGGACTGCAAATGCTAATCAAGAAACTGATTGCATCCCACTGGGAGATGAAAGATGAGCTTATTTCTTAATGAAGGAGCTGAGTTTCAACTAAAATGCCCTTGGAAACGTCTCATTTCAATGCTGCCCACATCCTTCATACATTATATGCCACAGCCATCATAGCCATGCCCTAAACATTGCACGGGCACAGACATGCATATGCGTGCGCACACGCGCACACACACACACACACACACGCAGACTGCCTGATCTGAGCATTAACTTATATTCTTTTTACTACTCTCAAAACCCAATAAATCCCTTTTTCTATAAAAAGGATTTTAAAGCCGCCATTACTGATGCGCACCCTGAATGATCTCCACACTTCTGTATTCAACCCATTTCTCTCCTCCATCAATGTATCTTACCCTCTCAGGAGTATTGACTCTATGACAGGAGATGTGACTCTTCTTATCCCATGGAGATAGGGAACAGGCTCCTCTCACATGGTTTTATATACAACATCAGAGCACGCACCATGACCATGGATTGAACGGACTTGATAAAGGTGGACTTTCTTATACAAGCGCGTGCAAGCAAATGAGTTACTTAGGGAACTGGGATCACTAGCTTTCAAGCAGCTTTCAAAAGAAGTTGCTTTCGCAGCTACCTATTTTGTATCGCCATCTCTCAGCAACCTTTATAATAGAGTTACTGAGCACTCATAATAGCCTTGGCTGAGAAACTGTGGCTCATTAAAAGAAATATTTTGACTTTCTACTTTGAAAGCTTATGGTCTTCTAAACCTTCCAAGATGAACGGGGACCTTAGTTGGGAGGTGGGGGTGGGAATAAAATTGCTATAACTCGGAGTTAGCAATCTGGTCTGTGGGTCACCCCAGCCCACCATCTATTGGGAAACAAGCACAGTCCGTCAGTTATCTATTTTCTCTGGTGTCTTCCTGATAGAATGAAAGAGATGCGTCATTGTAACAGCAGTTGCATGGCCATCAAAACTGAAAACAATTACGATTAAACCCTTCTCGGAAAAAAGAAAAATTAACCAACTCTAAATCAGTCGATTTAAGGTTAGCATACATGTGTTTTTAGTATGCCATCTGCTACCATCCAATGCTTGAGAAATTCCATGTTGAATCCTATGTCTGTCAGACTTCAGGAAGGGCCCATGGGAGTGAATAGGGAAAGGATAATTCTATTACTTGCAGCACATTCCTCAATTCCAGGTTCTAAGCAAATCCTACAAAATAGCATTTTCCTAACTTGAGGAGTGCCACCTTTATTCTACTTCCTGATCTAATCTATTTCCTGATACATATTGTGGTCTTTTGATGAAGATCAAGAATTGCAGCCTTCAAGATACATTGCAACTCAATATAAAGGAAACCAAAATCCTTACAGATGAGCCAATAAGTTGCATCGTGATAAATGGAGAAAAGACTGAAGATGTCAAGGATTTCATCTTGTTTGGGTCCACAATCAATGCTCACGAAAGCAGCAGTCATGAGATCCACCAATGTATTGCATTAGGTAAGTGTGCTGCACAAGACCTCTAAAGTGTTGGAGAGCAAGGCTGCTGCTTTGAGGCCTAGGGCATGCCTGACCCATGCCATGGTATTTCCAATGACCTCACAGGCATGTGAAAGTTGGACATTGAATAAGGAAGCTTGTAGAAGAACCCATGCACTTGAGTGATGGCGCTGGCCAACAATGGTGAAAGGGCCGTAGACTGACAAGAGAACACAGCAACCTCTCTTGGGAGAAGTGCAGGCAGAATGCTCCTTAGAGGAAGGATGGTGAGGCGTCATCTCACCTACTTCGGACCTATGATTAGGACAGACCAGTCGCTGGAGAATGGCATCACGCATGGTAAAGTGGAGGGTCAATGAAAAGAGGAAGGCTGTTGATGAGATGGATTGACAAAAATGGCCGTAACAATGGGCTCAGACAATTGTGAGGATGGCACAGGACCAGAACTGGTTCCTTCTTTAGTACAGAGGGGTGCTGGGAGTCGGAACTGCCATCAAGGTACCTAAAACAACCGAACAAAAGCATGTTGGGGATATTTTTTGGTCCTTTTAATAGTATTTTTGGTATTTTGGGGGGTAGGTTCTCATTTGACTCAAAGCAACATCATCTTAGAGGACTAATGTGTGTGGTTGACATGGCATTTGGCTTTTTTTCTTGCCACTCATATTGGATCTGATGCGATCTGTTCCTTCATGGCTGATTCCAGGCACCCTTCTATTTCCGGTCTTATACTGACTGACCTTTGGGAGGTCAAACTGTCCCTTCTAGGTGTTCTGGGGTCAACCCCTCTTCTCTCAGGCCTAGTCCAAGCCAACACTGGCTTCTTCTGCTCCACATCAGAATGCCTCACAGCTGTGTGTGTTCAGGAGAGAGAAACTCCCTCCTCTTTCAAATGTGCATCACCCAATTTTCACAACCTGTGGGAAGCTGCCTGAGCCATTTCCAACAGTTCTCTCTAGGTCTCTGGAGTTCTCTGCCTGTAGATATTGAAGACACGTGTCAAAGTTAAGTGAGAGTAAAACCCTGGTGGGTAAGAGCAATGCAGGCATTGAAAGTGATGGAAAGAGCAGACGGCTGTACTATGGGAACGTGCTACTGAGGTACCCGAGGGTATAAATGTAGAGAGCACCTGGGAGGAGAGAAAGAAAAGCTGTGGTAAGAAAAGACACTGGTCAAAAGAAAAACAATAATAGAAGATAATACTAAAAGATGTTACTTTTGAGAAAAAAGGTGATGATAATACCCTTCATGCAGATAAAGGAATGATGGGGGAGACAGGGTGACCTTCCCCAAGATGGTCAGTGAAGCAAGGTGGCTGAACAAGAGCAACCCAGGAGGAAATCTAGGTGGTCCCTACGATGTAGGGCAGATAACGGAGCTCTGAGTATCCCAGAAGTGACTTCAGCCTAGAATCAGCAGAAGGAAATGGTCCATGGTGGTAAACTCAAAACTTGACCAGGCCCATTACTGTTGAGCCAGTTCCCACTCCGGGGGACCATGTAGGGAAAAGCAGAACTACCCATGGGGTTCCCAAGCCTAATTTTTAGGGAAGCAGGCTGCCACATCCTTCTCATATAGAGCAGCTGGGGGAGTCAGGCCTTTCAGTTAGTAGTTGAGCCCTTAACCACCGGCCCACCAGGGTTCCCTTGCCAGCATCCCCTGGTAGAGTGTGACTATAATTTTTAGACATAGCTTCTCAGCTCCTAATATCAGTATGGCCACCCAACCCTATTTCTGATAATTTAGCTCAACGTGACTTTCCAAGGTTGTAGATATCCCCAGGGAAGGGGGGTGGGGGGTGGTGGTATATATAAATCACAAGGTGGTGACCCATGATATTAGTTACGTGGAGGGAAATTCAAGAATAACTACATTGAAAATGTTGCAGGTAAATTACTAAGGAAATATTTCTGGCCTCAGTTTCACCTTCTGTAAAATTACTGGTTTAGAAGTAAACATCTCTATGATTCCTTTCAGCTTTAAAATGTCGTGCGTGGTCTGATTACAATTAAAATCTTTTTCAAGGCTGTTTGTAAGCAGAGACTAAGCCTCAAGAAAGAAAAAAGGGCGGAGGGAGGAAAAATGGGGGGGTTAGATCATCATAAAACCTACTAGTTTTTTAATGTCCTACAACATTTCAGGAATGTTACTACATCTTCACCTCAAACATCTCACTGCAGCCTCTGAGGCAAGCACGGCTCTCACCTTTATCCACGAAAGAGGGGGCTGAGCCTCCTTACCCCTCTCCACACCCATACAGCTACCACCTCACCCAGAGACTCCTACGGGAAAACCTGGATGTTTCACCTCTGCCATGTATGTTTATTCCATAGAATAGAGACTTCAAATAGATCACGCCCTGAGTGGAATGATGACCCTATGAAGTCACTTGGTTTAATGTCCTCTTGTGGGGTTGGATTCATACAAACAACTTCCACGAGTCATGAACTTGGAAGTTGAGCAGTGAAACCTTGGGCAGGAGGACAGCATGTGCATGATGATTATATTCCTTTTAGGGGAAACAGAAGGGGTCAACAAAAGCATGTAATACGGTTTCATAGCTGATTCAGTAATTCGAGACCAGACAAAAACCTCACCTTTTCTGTCAGGTCTCAATTCTGTCAAATCAAAATGAAGACAGAGGCCCTGCCCTTGGGTCTGAAGCCAAGCATTTTGGCTATTTACTGCAGCTTCATTATTTTATATCATTGGCAGCATCTTGGCCTATGGAAGTGGAAATTTAGATTGAGTAACTTTCAGCCATGCCAAATGAGCTATCAACAAAACCAAAGGCTGTGCCCTTCTGGAAAGCGGTATGTGTTTATGGTTCTCCACACCCCAAAAGGACCTCAGAGCTTACTGGAAATCTAGGAAAAAATAAATAGGAAAATAATTAAAATGACACATTGATGAATTTAAAGTCATAAATCCATGCAAAGTCATCTCAACAAGATGAGTCAATCATTAAAGAATGCATGAGGATTGAATGTTTTGTCAAAACTTCTCTGGGAACAGTTGTGAAGGAAGAAATAGGGAAAACTGGAGTCTTAACTATGAGAGATACCAAAAATGTATGCATGGTTGCATAAAAAGGATGGTTGAAAGATTAATAAAATTACACATGAAACTCTACATGCATATATATAACTATAGAGAAAGTGAAATATCAATAGACGTCCTTGAGTGGTACAAATATTCATCTGTTTGGCTGCTCACTGAAAGTTAGGAGTTTCAAGTCCACCAGATAAGCCTTGAAAGAAAGTCTTAGTGATCTGCTTCCATCAACAAGCAATCAGCCATGGAAATCCCCAAGTGACACAACTCTATGCTCACGCACGTAGACATAGCCTGAGTAATATCAACCCAACAGTTTGTGTTTTTACGTATATGTACATATACACATATAATTACTCTAAAAGTGTATCAAGTGGAAATATGCTTCCCAAACAGAGCAACCCCACCAGCACAAGATTAGGGGAGAGAAGGCAGAATCTGCCACTGACGCAGCTACCTCTGTGTTTGGCGACCCTCTTCCTCTGTGCAAAGATGAAGCAGATTCTGCCGGGGTTATTGAAACTGAAAGCATATGTTATGACTGCAGAATACGTGTATTATATTAGATAGTGGTTTCTTTGTAGAAAAATTAGAATATTTGGAAGTTTCACCTAAATTATTAGGGTGCTATAACAGAGGCAACTGTAGTCTCCCCAAATTGCCCCTAGATAAACTGAGAATAAGCGGAGCAGAAAGCCAATGAGACCAAGCTTAAGAAAGATATTTAAAGTCGTTAAAGTCTCCAAAAGTGACTTCCGGGAAGATGGCGACGGAGTGACACGTACCAGAGGGACTCCGCAGAATCCAGCCCAGGAGAG
>NW_022111300.1:24393800-24415018 GCF_000313985.2 Echinops telfairi | reverse complement strand
GTGTGTGTGTGTGTGTGTGTGTGTGTGTGTGTGTGTGTGTGTGTGTGTTTTCCTTTTCCTGTCAAACTCTTTGAGGGCATTGGGCTGACAGTTCTGGGTCGGACTGAGTTTAATCTTTTCCTTTCAAATCAAATTATGGGGAAAATGCCAGGAAACGGTTCCCTAACAGCTGGCATTGTTCAGAAATCACCGAGCTTGGTGAATTTGTAAGATAAGTGTCTAAATTGTGGAGAAAGGCAGACAGCTTCCTCTCTTGGGCTGATACCCGAAGAACTAATGACTAAATGACACCATTTTCCTCTTCACACAATGGCCTTCCCCAAAAGACTCAAGGGGCTCTTGGGGTTCATTGGCCTCTTCACAATCAGCCGGCCTGAAAGCTGGGACAGGGTCTGCCTACTGTCTCTGCTCCTTACTTAGCAATCACCACTTCTCATGCTGGTGAGCATAGAAGAGGGTAGATGCTTGCCCTGAGTAATGTGAAATCCGCTGAAACCTCCTAAGAACAAATGATGGTGAAAGAGAAAAGTCCTTGTCGGACAAAGCCAAAAAGGGACAAGCAACTTTTAGAATATTATTGGAGAGGCACCACATTCACTTTAAATACTAAAATATTAAAATTGATTGAGGTTGTGAAATAAGTGAATTACTTAGTCTCCCATGCATTAAAATTAATTTTTCATCTCCTTCTCCAGGTCACTTCCCACAGGCTTTCGTTGAGCCCTCTTAATATTTTATTTGCTGAAGGGAAAAAGTTTTCTTTTGGCATATTGGCATTCCTGGGGTGGGTTCACTACCTCAGGCCCACTCAGGGAACTGCCTTCTCAGTCTAAGTGAAGCAACAACAGAGAATAAGAGACTTACTACGAGTTCTAAAGTTGACACCTTTTTCTAACCAGATTCTCCCCAGATACCTTTAGCCATAGAACCATTCACCCTCCAGTTGCTTTCATTTCTACCTTTTCAGTCCCCCCTTCTACCTCAGCAACCATTAACAAATTGGCATTTTATTTAGAAGAAAATTGAAAAAGCCGTTGAAGTCACTGCACATGCACTACCCCAACCAGTTTTTGCCTTTCTCAATTTAGCGCTCCCCCAAGGAGGGGGTTGCTTACTTAAGGATTTAAATCACACATACGAAGTCATTTGGGCATTTGAGTCCTGGATTGAGATTGATTGCAGGATGCATAGCCTAGTTCCAAATGCAAAGCTTCCATTTCCTTTTGCAATCAATGTCTGACAATACACAAGGAGGACTGTTGACCAGGAAAGCTTATCTGAGCCTTAGTGTGGAGTTTCCATTGAGACTTCATAATGTTAGCATAATTGATTGCTTATTTACTGAAGTGGTTGAACTTCCTCCCCAGCTGAGGCTTCCAACCCCATTTTCCAAAATTTAAGCAACATTAAATTAAGTGACATTATGTGCCTAGAAGGGCCTACCATGATGTCCAAGCGATTGTTTCCCAATTCAGAGCACCTGAGCATGGCTTGTTTCAAGAAAACCTGGAGGCCAGCAGCTGTCCCTTTATTATTAATCTGGGTATTTCTTGTCTAGGTTACTCAAGGTAAGGACCAGGATGAATCCAGAATAAAAGGTAGTAAGGAATGATCTAGTTGTTTATAACATACAACACACTCTTGATGACTGAATAGTCATGCTTAGCTCTTACTGCAAAACATTCAGAAGACATCCCTATAGATGCAAAACCCTCTGGAAAGGTGGGTTTGGTTTCTCCCTGTGATGCTTCTGTGAATGCTGCATCTGACTCCCACTGGTGACCCTGTTGCCACGGGGCAGAGGTCACACCAGCTTCCCCTCTCCAACTTTCTTTACGGATTCTCAGACCAACCATTCCTCCCATGGCCCTCTACATCGTTGCTGGGTATGACACTTCATTGCCATGGCCATCAAGAACTCACAGACGGTACGCACAATGAGGGGGTTTATTATTGAAGTAGGGGGAGCCCTGGTGGCATCATGGTAACTCGTTGGGCTGTGATTTGCATGGTTGGCAGTTTGAAACCACCAACGGTTGTTCAAAGGAGAAAAACTGGGTTTTCTGTTCCTGTAAACCGTTCCAGTCTCAGGAAGTGACAGGGGTTGCTATGAGTCAGCATTGACTCAGTGGCTGTGAGTTTGTGGTTTGTATTAGGGAATTTAATTAGTGCCCACAAATCAGGGTTAGTAAAGAGTAGATACAGTCATTAGTCCAAAGCTATACCTCTCCTCAGCCAGCAGCCAAGCCCTTTGTGGTCCTTTGATCTCTGCCTCCATGGGTCAGGAAACCCTCCTACTGCTCTTCCTCACAGTCCCACTGCCTTTTGGTTTTATGATCACCTGGCTTGGGCCACTCCTGTCTGCCGCACTCCTTTGCTTTGCCGCATAGTGTCTGTGTCACAGGGTCTGGTGCCTCTGGTCTCAGGGGCTGCAACTTCAGACTGAAATCTGGAACATGCTCTTCTTCCAATGGTCTCTGAAGTTCTCTCTGTGTCCAAGGTGGCTCTTAGACACAGAAGAATGGCTTGTGGATTTTGTCACTTAGCAGATCAAACCTCAAAAGAAATAAAGGGTGTGACTTGGTTCATGCCTTCTTCTGAGGTCAAGACTTAATCCTACCTTAATCCTGTGCATTAGGATAGCAGAGAATTCCCTCCAAATGGGGTTATAGCCACAGGCATAGAGTCCAGAATTATATTATAATAATAAATTTATAGTAGAAGGGCCATATTAATTTACTCCACCTCAATGCTCTAAAGTAGTTTGAAGCTATCAGCCACTCAACCCAGGAGACACAGTTGGATCAGCTCCATTCTATATCCAAGTACAGTGTCCGTCATTCCTGAGGGCCAGGGCTCAGTTTCCCCAGGATTAGTTCTGTACTGTACTCCCCCTACATGGAGTACATGCACACAGCATTTAGTTAATAAATATTATCCACTAAATCCAAGATTCCTGAAGATTCAGCAAAAGGGAACACTGTCATTGCATATTAATAGTAGCTACAGGAAACCAGGGATGTTCCATGACAAGAAACTCGACAAACTGATATACACACACACACACACACACACACACACACACACACATATATATTTGCTGCAGAACTTTTCAGAGCCTTTAATATCTTGTTAATCTTTGTAAACATCAAGAAGAGACATAGCAGACCTATCACAAACATATATGAGGACCCTGGAAACCAGTGACTGGGGCACATTTCAAATGCATAACCAACTGGCAGAAACCAGGTGTTCCTGGGCATCCACAGGTCTCTCTCTGATGGAGTTACCAGGATGCCAGATGAGCAGGGAGGCCCAACATTAGTCCTTTTTAACATTCTTCTCTTCTGCTGGTCTTGGCTGACAAAACAAAGTGAAATGAAAACAAAATTCACTGCCCTCAAGTGGATTGCCACTCATAATGACCCCGTGGAGGGTTCTGTGACTGTCAGTCTTGTCAGTAGCAGGTTGCCTCAACTCCCTCCCCCAGAGTAGCAGTTAGGTTTCGTTTATCCCCCACTGTAGTTAGAAGTCCAAACAAACCCTACCCACCAATGCCCTCAGGGCTCCTTAGTCTTCAGTGAAGATCCCTCAACTCTCACAGCATCAACTAGCAACTAATGGGGATAGTTGTGCTGAAATCACAAGGTATCATTTGTCACCTATCCATTTTCTGTCCCCTTAAAAGCCATGGATCTTTAGATATATTGCATTCATTTAATCCGTTCCTCTTACCTGTATTAACTTTTCCTTCTTCTTGGTTTACCTTACTGTCTACTAAAGCATTCTTATACTCTACCTACTAAGCTATCTTGGTATCCAAATCAGAAGAAAGTTCCTACTCTTATGTTTTCAGTATCGTCACCGATTTTTTTTTTGCCTTCCTATATAAGTTATATTTTCACCATTGTGTGTTTGATCTGCCTATTAGGATTATTGTGCTTAACTTTGTTTCTCTATCTTCACTGAGCCCAGGGTCTGGCATGTGATATATTTTGTGTAACTTGATTGTTAGGTTAAATGAAACATGAGAGCTGAAGTCTATCTGTAGGGTGAGATCAGATTACAAAAAAAGAATCACTGGAAAATAAAACAAGCCCTTGAACGGTGATAGTGTAGATTTCTTCTGAAAGGAAAGGATTAAGAAGACACCACCATCCTTAGTTGGATAAGCAATGTAGCTTGGGGGTCAGAGGCAAGAGCTGTGAATCACACTACCTAGGCTTGGCTCCTACCTCTAATCTCACGGCCTAAGTGATCAAGGGAACTCTTTGGCTCTCAGCTTCCTTATCTGTAAAAGGAGATTTGTCCTACCTTTTAGGGTCATTGTGAGGTTTGCCTGAGGTGATCCATGAAGAAGCCCTTGCGGAGATATCAAAAGCTGAAGTAGAAAGAAACTGCTTTGAAAATGATGGTGGCAACATCTGTACAAATGTGCTTGACACAATGGGTGGATGTACAGATTGTGATAAGAGATTAAGAGACCCCAATAAAAGTATTCAATGGAAAAAAAATAGTTCCATGGGATTGAGTCAGAGGAGGTTGGGGGGAAATGGGAGCTAATAATTATGACTACAAGATTGAAGAAAACGTTCTAAAACTGTAGTGATGATTGTACAACTCTTCTTGAGGTGATTGAACTATTGAATTATATGAGATGTGATTTAGGTGCCAATAACGCCGTTTGAAAGAAAGAAGAAGAAAAAGCCCTGGAGGAATACTGAGGCCTCGAGAAGCATTAGCTGGTATCGTAATTAATCACACAGAGAAGCGAAAATATCATCGGCCTGGGAGTCAGAGACCTGGGCTTTGCTTCAGTTTGAAGAAAAGGTACAAATAAGGTCAAGTATCACTGGGAAGAAGCCTGGTTGGTATTCCAGGGAGGAGGGTATGATTCGGGTGAATTTACCATTCTTTGCACCCCAGGCTCTCAGGCTCAGAAATCAGACTGGTAGCACAACAAACACATTAATCAAGCTTACAGAGACTGATCTATAAAACACAGAAGCCCAATTCATTAATTTACAATGAGAAATATAACTATTAAGTAGACAAGATGTCAGTGTTTATGGATAAGCATATTCTCTCCTTGTGGGTAAGTATGCACGGGATGCCAAATTATCATCCAGGGGGGGGTTTGATGAGAGAGAGACCAAGCAAGGAGAGAAAGTGGGAGACCTTAATTGCACAGTTGAGCGCATAGCCATATGCACCCCTCTGGACTATAAGCACATACTTACCACACACAAGATGTCAAAATATCCAGTGTCAGAGAACACTGAGATTACTTCCTGTATGACTTAAAAACAACACAAAACAAAAAAATCCTTTTCATTGGGTGCATCAGACTCACATGGTGCCCTACAAGGTTTTCTTTAATTGATTTTTTTTTCCTAAAGTAAACCATCTGGCTTTTCTTCTGTGCTGTTTCTGGATGGACTTGAGACATCATTTTCTTAGTTATCATGTCTCCACTAGCAGTTCAGCATGTTAACCATGTACACTACCCAGGGACTCCTCCCTTCTGATAAGCCCCTTCATGGATGCCCCGTGAACTGTTCTCTTGTTGCAAAGCAATCATTTGGGTGGACACTTGCTGAGTGCAATCACAATTTACCTGGAGCTTGCCTGACTACTATGATTGAATTTTTGGTATTCATAGAAAATTTATTAGGGCAATTTGAAGATAGTTAATATTCTATCTTACACTTTTGGGGGCGACCCCTGGCAGTCCTGAGAGGCTCAACTGAAAGTAGTTCTAGATCCCTTCTACTTTGAGTCTTTCCAAATTCATCCTGAGATCGTATATCAGTTAGCTTTTGTAGCATAAAATTCTACCTTAAAGCTTATTCTCATCAGATGTCTATTTTGAACCTTGATGGGCACCCTGGAGGCCCTAGAGGTGAAGAGCTGGGTGGTGAAATGGAAGGTTGTGGGTTGGAACCACCGAGTCTCTCCAAGGAAGAGAGGTCTCAAGCTTCTTTTTCCATAGACACCGACAGCCTCAAAAGCCCTATGGATCAGTTCAACTCTGTTCTGTAGGGTCACTACGGTCAGGAATAGACTCGATGGCAGTGGGTTTTGCAGGATAGATATCTTCTGGGTCAGCTTGTGGACGGGGCTTCATGGAATTCATCTCTTTCTACACGATGTCAATGGCACCCAAGTCTGCTTGTACTTCACCTGAGGTGGTAAAGATGAATAAAATCACAGTAACACTTCATTTCCCCTACCCCCTCTGCTCTCTATTGGATCCAATCAAGGTCCATGTTCAGGGAGAATAGATCCCATCTCCAGATAGAAGAAGCTGAAAGGATGATGTGGTATCAGTGAAGAATACTGGATGGATAGTTTGTGCGCTCCCAGAGAAAAAGAAATCAGTCTGGGAGGAAATGCAACCAGAGTGTTCTTTAGAGGGAGGACTGCTGATTTTGGACACGTGATTCCAAACTCAGAACCAACCTCACCTCACTGCCACCGAGTCAATGTTGACCCATAGTGACCCCCTGTGGGCTTCCCAGACTATCACTGCTTATAGGAGTAGAAAGCCCAATCTTGGTGGTTTCTGCTGCTGGTTTCACACTGCCAACCTAACCACCAGGATTTCCTGGTGATCAGGAAAGATGAAACACTAGGGGGAAAAAACCATCCTAGTTGGTCAAATAGACAATCAGAGAAAATGAGGGAGATTCTCCATGAGATAGATTGGCCCAATAGCCACAACAGTGGAGTCTAATATGCCAGCAATTATGAAAATGGCCCAGGAGAAGACCACGCGTTTTCCTGTAATACATAATGCAACTTGATGGCAGCTAACAATAACAAGCCCAGCAAAAGAGGGAAATAACCTACAACTGAACATTGACTAAAGGATATGACTTCCGGGACCATCGCTGTCTGGCACTATAGGTAGCTGAAGTGGCAGCTCTGTAACCCACGAGTGCAGAAAATCTACCCAGGTGGGCCACAAGCCAAAGGACTGCAGGCCCTGCCATGCTCTGAAGCAGACGGCATGCGTTATTCCTTTCTGCACTGAAACTTTATGATCCTAAGAACGTAATCAGCAGGGGCGGGGAAGCCCCCCCAAGGAGGCTGACACTGTGTGACCCTTTCTGAGGATGCTGACACTGCCCACTCATGCCCAGCAATCGGATTTGATGGGTTTCATCATCTTCCTCCTGTGTCCGCTCCAGCTGTATCGATTGCATCGCCTTCAATATCTCTTTTGTGGTTAAAGGATGTTCCTGAGACTGCCCTGTCTGAGTTGCCTAGTTTTGTCAATTCCAATTCAGCCAGACATCCTTTTACCCTTTCCTAGACAACAAAGCATTCTGGTCAATGATCGGGAAAAAAAAAGGAAAGAAAACTCATAGACAACTAAGAAACCTCAGAAAATCTTTCTAAACCCTTCCTTCCTGAGCACCGATTCTCCCCCACCTGGGTTAAGGAGAGAAATTCTCCTTCTCTGCCAATAGCTCCTATTCACCTGGGGATTTCAGATAGTATCCTCCCTGTTATTTTTCCCTCTCTTCTTTCTGACAACTAAAAACGCTTTATTGGGCATGATGATAGTCTATATATTATGGCCCAATGCATCTTTCACTGACATTCTAGATCAGAAATAAATAAAGACCTCGTGAGAATCAGCATTAAGCCTAAATTGATGGAAGGAGGGCCTGCTATTTTAGACCTCAAATCCAATATGTCTAAAATGTCTAAAATGCAGAAAATCCTCCTCAAAAGAGCAGACTGAAACTAGCAACCTCTGAAGACCGTTGTGCTTACCACGGGGTCCCTCACTGCACCATGCCGGCGACTTCATGAATTTGACATGAATAAGATTTTCCTAAATCAATGCAGGGTAGACATTCCAAAGCTAAAAGAGAAAATCCTATCTCTTTTCTATCAGAATTAAAATGAACAATAAGGTCTTGTCCTGGATCACTTATCCAGCTTCAGCCTCTGCTGCCCCACCCCAACCAGACCAACCCACTATTCCAAATGTTCCATTGTCCAGCTGGGTAAGATGACACTTCTTTTTTCTCCACCTCATTATCCTCCCCATTCATCTTCCTTGTCATCTAAACGACCCCTTCCTGGAGCATCATGACATGCAATTTACTTTTGCTCCCCTCATAGCCAAAACAATGATACCTCATAAAAGACTGTGAAAAAGAGTTTCCTCTTGAAGAGGTTGCAGAATCCTGCCTTAATATTATAGCTAGCCTCCTCTTTGCCTCAGGAGATTCTGATAGATGCAAATGGTTAAGGTGCTTGACTGCTAAAGGAATGGAGAGAGGTTTCAATCTAGTCAGGAGTGCCTGAGAAGAAAGGACTGAAAACCCAGCTTCTGAAAAATCAATCATTGACAATCTGGGCCCCGGAGCACAGTTCTACAGGGACGCCCATGCGCTTCTCATGAGTGAGTGTTAAAGCAATGGCAACTAGCTTGTGTGTGTTTCACCTTCGTCTCCGAAGGACTGCTTCTGCTCGGTTTGGTGTCTAGCATTCGATCCTTGTTTCTGTTTTTGTTTTGTAGCACATCCTCTTTGCCACCTGACTTCATCCTAATTCCTCATTATTTCCCAAGATCCTTCTCCATCAGCATTCTATTTTCAGATTACAAACACGGTCTTATCCTCTCTATCTTTAAAAAAGCTTCCTTGATCTCCTCTTAACTCCCCATTTGAACTGCCTATTATTCTCCTTTATCTGGGTATCTAATTCCTTAAAAGAAGGGTTTGCACCCACTGCCTCAACTATCTTATCATTTTCTCAAAATAAAACAAAACCCACTGCCTTCCAGTCTGTTCTAACTCACAGCAAGCCCTATATGAGACTCCTGAGGCTGTCAGTCTTTACAAGAGCAAACAGTCCGTCTTTTCTCCCACAGAAGACCTTCCAGCTAACCGTCCAGCGCATTCTTGACAAGGCCATCAGGACTCGTGGCTTGAGGAGTCAGACATCCCTTACATATTTGCAATGCAGTTTCAACTCCACATTGCTTGAAGCTGCCTTCAAAAAAATCATAAATGATTTATTTGCCCCACCTTCCTCGAACCCACCACCACCACCCCACACACAGTATGGGCTTCAAGACACCTGTGGATAAATTCAATGATCTTTGACTTCTATTTTTCCATAAATTTCTAAGCCCATGTGTATATAATGGAGACCTGGTGGTGTAAGTGGGTAAGTCCTGGACTTCGTCTGCATATGCCTGGCAGTTCAAACCCACCCACAGCTGCTCCGAAGTCAGGTTTTACAATCTTCTGTGCTATCGCACAAGAGGGGACCGGATGAACGAAAATGGACGCAGGGGCAATAAAAACATACACGTGTCTCATCATTGTCACTCTGTCAGCATCATTCTCTCTTTGAACCCTCATCCTTCCTGACCTTTCTGTTGTGGTACTGTGTTGTTGAGTCAAGTTCAGCTCACAGAGGATCTAGAGAAGCAAGTATAACTGCTCTATATGGTTTCCTAGGCTCCAATTTTTACTGGAGCAGACGGCCAATTCCCCCGCCAGCACCCCCCCACCCCCACAGGTGGCTAACCCAACAAAAATCATAGCCATGAAAATGAAAAGCAACTCCAACTGCCTGCCATTGGGTCCATCCCGACTCTGAGCAGCCCTGGAGGGCAGAGTGTGTTTGCCCTTTCCGGTTTCTGAGGAGTTGAGACCTTTCTGGAAGGAGGCCCTCTCCTCTTCCTCCTGAGAGGCAGATTGTGGCTTCTGGTTGTCGACCATGTAGTTAGCAATTCAATGTCTGACCCACTCTACCATCAGGGCAGCCTGGCTGGTAGGTTAGAGGGGCCAACCTTTAGGTCCGCAGTTGAGCACTTCGGCAAGGCACCACCAGGCCTCCTTTGCATGCCTCTCCCAGGACAGGCAAGAAGAGGAAAGGACACTTAGCTGACACTGAAGATGAATGGGCGCTCTCTCTCATGCTCAGGGGTGAATGAAAGGCACGGGTTGGGAGGGAATCCTCTGTCTTGTCTTCACAGTTCCATCCCCACTGTGAACTTCACAGTCACCAAGGGTCAGCTCTGTTTATGATGAGACAAACGTTTGTCATTGGGGCTTTTTATTAAAATGACATATTTTAATTAGATACTATGAAAACCAATAAAATATGAATGCAAAAGAAAGATAATTATTTCTTTCATGAAAGCTACATTAGAAAAAAATTGATGAAGGCAATTTATGAAAAACAAAACACGACAAAGTCTGTTGAATTAGAGAGAGGCATTAATGGTGGGGGAAAATATCATAAAACTCTAAAGTGTCATCCTCCATAAAATGTATCTTCCCTTGAATGAAGCCAAAAAGGGCACTCATAGACAAGGCATCAAGGTTATGGTTTATGCAGACAAGAAGAACATCTTGCTTCTTGTCTGAAAGTACAAGACTGGCAGAGATGGAGACATTTTTAGAAAGAAAGAAAGAAAGAAAGAAGGAAAGGAAGAAAGAAAGGAAGTGTTTGCATTCCAGATGAGCGACCCTTGCTCTAGGAACAAACATTTGAGTATTTTGAAAACTACCAGTTCTGGACATACCACGTAGAGGGCTTTGAGTGTACATTATAACTCACTAGCTCACATCAAACAAACATGAAGTTCAATCCTGCCTAGTTGTGTGTCCCTGGGAAGATTCCTTATGCTCTCCATGCCTTAATTTTGTTTCATACACAAAGGAGAGAATGGTATTTTACCTAGAGTATTGTTTTTATAGAAATGGCTCCTTAGGTTATCATCATCTTCAACATCAACATCATTATCATGAATGCCACTCACTGATGAATTTTGTACCTCCCATCTATCTTCACTGTGGGCATTCCACCTGGTCTGCATTCAATTCTCTCTTCTCTTGATATGCTTTTTCCTTGAACAAGATCGGCCATCTCCATAACATTAAGGTGCGCTCTGCCTGCAAGTCTCCTATTTGATAAGTTAGACATTACATATATAGTCTGTGCAAGATGCTGAGAAAATAATACTGACCTCAAGAGGCTTGCCTTCCCCATGACTGATGAGTTCAGCCCCCAATTATTTACCGTGACCTCCAAAGCATTACTTCTACCTTCCTTAGACAAACCACATGGCATCTGGTACCAATTTGAAGCTGGGCCTGTCCAGGACTGTAGAAATTAAAAATCAACAGGCGGTTAGCCTTGACTTTATAGTCAATTTCTTTAGTCCTCCTGAATCCCCATTGCTGAAGGTCCCATAGCTTCAATTAAAACTTTCTGCTTTGGGCATCTATGCTTTGACAAGCAAGTGGAACCTACATGCCAGCCTTGCACCATGCCTCTGAGTGTCACAATAGTGACATCAAATTACACACTCACCAGTAAGTGAATTCTGGACTGGGTACTGCTTGCTACCTGAGTCCTGCTAACCAATTTATAGAGAACGCTCCCTAAATACCTACATTCTCCACATCATCAGCCCCATTTTAAGACCTGAGATGCTTGTTCATTTTTAATAACTCAATGATTATGCCTTGGCTTGGGTTTTGTGAATGCTGTGGTCCATTGGTCTCTGTTATAAAACTAGCCTGCTGGCCTGAAATGTTCACATACTGGATTGTTTCAAAGGAGCTCTGGTGGTGGACTGGGTTCTTTGTTAAGCTGCTAACCTAAAGGTCAGCAGTTCTAACCCATCGGCTATTCCACAGGAGAAGGATGAGATTATCTGCCCCTGAAAAGGCTGACAGTCTCAGAAACCCAGTGGGGCAGTTCTGCTCTGACTTACAGGGTCACGATGAGCTGGTACTCACTCAGTGGCAGTGGGTATGAGTTTTGTTTGTTTGTATACTTGTTTGTGTTTTGATGTTGTTGCATGTTCCTGCCCTGACTTCCCTTTTCACAACTCATCCTACCATATGTTCTATTGCTTGTGGCCTATCCCATATACAATGTCTCAGAGAACCACTGCTACTCTTTTGGTATATTTTCAAAATATAACAATTTCTGTACCCCCTTGATAAAGAGTAATCCTACCAAATTAAGCCTTTTGAATATAAATTCTGATGTGAATATGGAAGAAAGCCAATAAAGACCTCTGGATTCCTGACGGGGGACTTCCTCCCCACCTTGCTTCATCTAAACATGCTGATGGCCTGTATTAGCTGCCTTTTCCACCTTACCACTTTCCCGTTCTCCATATTCCCTCTGCTGAAGGCCCCGCATGACTCTTGCTTTTTTAAACAAAAAAAGTTAGTTAGTTATCAGTTGTTAAATTATTTATCAGTTAGTTATCAGTTGTTAAATTATTTCTCATTCATTGATTGATCCCATGTGATGACCCCCCCAGGTCAGAGATCCATATTTGTGCCCATTCCTAAAAAAGGTGACCCAACACAATGCTCAATAGACAGTCAGATAGCATACATCAAACTGTATCAAGCTATGGAATGATATTACACATAAGTAAAATTTTGCTTAAGATCATTCAACAACAGTTGTACTAGTACATCGACAGGGAACTGCCAGAAGTTGAGGGCAGATTCAAAAGAGGACACAGGACAAGGGATATCATTGCTGATGTCAGATAGATCCTGGCTCCAAGCAGAGAAGACTTGTGTGTCCTTGATTTTGAAGGGATTTGACTTTTGTGGACCATAATAAAATGTTGGCAACCTTGAAAAGAATGGGAATTCTGGAACAATTCGTTGTTCTTATTTGGAACTTGTACATGGATCAAGAAGCAGCCATGTTAACAGAACAGGGGAATATTGCATGGTTTAAAATTAGGAAAGGTGAGCATCAGGGTTCAATCCACTCATCGTACATATTCAATCTGTATACTGAGCAAGTTATCAGAGAAACTGCATTATATGAAGAAGAATGGGGCATCAGGATTGGGTGCCCCATTTTGATGTATGATATCTGTCTATTAAGCATTCTGTTGGGTCACCTTTCTTTGGAATGGGCACAAATGTGGATCTCTGACCTGGGAAGTTATTACATGGGATCAACCTTTGATCTGCAGATAACACATCCTTTATTGCTGAGAGTGATGATGTTTTGGATGAAGATCAAGGATTGTAGCTTTCAATATGGATTACAATTCACTGTAAGGAAGACCAAAATCTTCACAACTCGACCAAGAGATCACATCGTGATCAGTGGAGACAAGGTTGAAGTTGTCAAGGATTTTGTCTTGCTTGGAGCCACGAACAATGCTCATGGAAGCAGCAGCCAAGAGATCAAAAGACCTACTGCATTCAGTCAATCTGCTGAATAACACTTACGGTGTTTTAAATTGCCTCATATGAATGTGAAAGTTGGATACTGAGTAAAGAAGACCAGCAAGGAACAGATACATTTGAATTGTGGTGCTGGAGAAGAATACTGAAAATGCCATGGACTGCTAAAGGACAAACACCTGTCTTGGAAGAAGTGCGGTTAGAGTGTTCCTTAGAGGCAAGGATGGCAAGACTACGTCTTACATACTTTGGCCATGTTGTCTGGAGATACCAGACCCTGGGGAAGGACATCATGTTTGGAAAAGTGGAGGGACAGCGAAAAGAGGAAGGCCCTCAACGAGATGTATTGACATACTGGCTGTGTCAATGGCTCAGGCATAGGAACAATTGTGAGGCTGGTGCAAGACAGGGCAGTGTTTCATTTTGTTGTGTATAAACTGTGGATGGGAGCCGACTGGATGGCACTTCACAACAACCGGTCAGGTAATACTACATGGGACAGCACATGGACTAGCAGGAGGTGAATTAAAGCAGGGGTTAGAGACAGGTTGAAAGTGAATCGGAGAGAAAGCTCCAGTGAGGTCAAGCTCTGAGTTGGCTAGTAGAGATCCTAAAGGCTAAAAGATGGGAAGTCATGGGGTTTTCAAGGAATAGACGCTAAGAGACAGAAAGTACAATGCCATCAAGCCAACCAACCTGACAAAGGTGCGGTGTGCGAGAGTTAATCTTCCCTGCTAATAAAAAATAAAAGAAGGAAGAAAACTAGATGAACATATGGAAAAATCAGCAGGGAAAGTACAGTGAGTCTTTCCTCACAAGGAGCTGAATAATTAATGTGTATTTTTATCGAAGAAAATAATAAAGACCCTTATGTAAAGTGTTGGTAAGGTCAGAGATCGAGGTGAGGGAACTTTATAATCAACCCAGATCCTCTTGGACACTGGAGTCAGGAATACGAGTTTAGGAACCACACAGAGTGCAATTATGTGTGATACTAATGGAAACAGAGAAAGCAATCTTTTGGGGGTGATTCACACCGTGAGTAATTGACTCTGGGTTTGGATTGTAATTGCAGCAATGGCACCTCTGGACAAAATGATGAGGTGTTAGGAGTTCCAATCAGGCAGGTCCCAGATCTAGCAGCTTCCTGGGGAATCTGAAGGGTGGACCCTTGCCCTGTCCTTATCTGTCCTGCTGACCTCCAGCCAAACGTCAAGCTCCCTGATATGCAGTTTCAAAAAGGCAAGTCAAGTAAGAATGGGCAGCGGAAGGTGGCTCAAAGAGGGAGTTGAAACACTAATACCTGTGGAGGATGGAATCTAGGAGGATATTAACAGTGGAGCTCAAGATGCATGGACCTTTATAATTCAATCATATGGTATCTAATGCATGTTGACCCCATGCTTATCAGAGTAGAACTGCGCTCCATCAGGTTCTAAACGGTCAGTTTGGGAGAAGTAAGTCTTTCTACTGAGTCTTCCCAAGTCTGTCTACTGAGGTGCCCTGGAGTTACACAAAACCCCAACCCTTTAATTAGCAGCCAAGAGTACTTTAGCGATTTGCCCCACCCAGGACACTGTGAATTCTTCCAGGTATCCCTGAGCTTTGCTTTTGCATGACTACACTCCGAGTTATCCTTTTCATGCCAGAATTTACACACTTGGAATCTTAATTCATTCTATTCTTCCCAGTCTGTCATGCATTCCCTCCCGCCAACATCCCTCTTCCAAAGTTAATCACAACTACAGCTCCCTCAGTAAGCCTTTTCCAAATACTTCAAGCTTTGGAGTGCCCCTCTCATCCCTTGTTTCCTACAGTCCTTGGGGTCTAGTAAACAGTGTTACTGTCATTGATTACAGTTTGAATCGTATCGCCCTAAAAGATCATATAAGCTTCTTGAGAGCCAGCGCTGTGTCCCCGACAAGACCCAGCACAGAGCAGAGGCATTAATTGCCTAGTGCCTACATATTGATCAATTGATTATTTAACTCACTTAACACTTTCACATTACTTGGTTTAGCATTTGATGGTTAGGAAAAAGTTCAGTGGAAGCTAAACTGATTTAATTCTAATTAATGAGGGATAGAGATAAGACAAATGACTTCTTTGGAGCAATAAAATACATTTGAGAAATAAAATAACCAATGACATAGAAAGATGCTTAACCTCACTGGTAACTGAGAAAATGTATTTTAAATCAATAGCAAGATACCACTTCTCACAGATCACTTTTGCAAATGGACAAATAGACATGACAAGGGGGTGAAAATGGGCACTGGCACACATTATATACTTTGGTGAGAGTGTAAGTAGATACCTTTGTGAATCCAGTCCACTGACTTTTATTTTTGAAAATTAGCAATCCTATTTTATAAACCTGGCCCATACAGAGAAATGTGTACCTGAGTCCATAGGGGAAAATGTGTCTATCGGTAACATCTTGCTGATAGAAATCCTGAGACATCTATGTTATATGATATTGCAGAGGTCAAAAGAAAGAAGGCAACTAAGAAGGGAGGCTCCCCAAAGAACATCATCGCAATGTGTAGAAAGATTCACCCAAGTATTCAATCAGTAAATTAAGCAATTTAAGGAAATTAAGATTAGAATTATCTAGGTATGTGTGTGGTTGTTAGCTTTCAACTCAGAGAAACTCCGTGAGACACATTAAAGGATCCATGGGTTTTCTTGGCTGGAATCTTTGCGAACACCGATGGCCAGCTCATTTCTTCCCCAGAGGTCCTGCCTGGGTTTGCACGGCTGAGGGATTAACTGCTGCACCACCAAAGCGCTTTCAGATATAGCTAGCTGGATGAGCATGAGGTTAAAATGTGTACACATGCCAATATCTGAATAGTATCTGCAGCTACAATTGCAGATGTCACGGGGGAGGAGGGGAATTAGGGAGGTGGGACAAAAATTCATTACAAGACGTAAAGTTGAAAATACAACAAGGGACTTCATCCCACCCTTTTGGGGGGGCTTTCTTCAGGTGCTGAGGGTCAAGGAGAGGGTGACCTAATAGGGCATGTCTTGTGCTTCAGCCAGTCCTCTTCAAAAGCCACCGTGGGAATAGCCACTTCAAGCACCCCTTCACTTGGAGTACATTATTGCCTTCCTCCCTTCACGCGAGCCCTTCCCTTCCATGATTTAATCTTATTCTTCTTTCAGGACCCCTTGAGCCACCTCAATGCACATTGATCTC
This sequence comes from Echinops telfairi, assembly GCF_000313985.2. Lineage (NCBI taxonomy): Eukaryota > Metazoa > Chordata > Mammalia > Afrosoricida > Tenrecidae > Echinops > Echinops telfairi. The sequence goes on along the minus strand of NW_022111300.1, from coordinate 24,398,599 downwards.
ACCCCACAGAAATCCTGTATGTCTGCATCAATCCATTGACAATGAATTATGAATGATTTTGTGACAACGTGGGGTAACTTTGAGTAAGCTACTAAGTAACTCCTGCACTGCTGTGTTCACTGTTGTGTTGTGAGACTCTACCAAGTGGCAGAATCCAAAAACATTCTTCTTTTTCTTTTGTTTGCTCTTTTCTTACTTCTTCCCATTCCTCTTAAATGGAGACTACAAGCATCAATGTAGATGAAGACTATTGCTTCTTCCCTCTTTCAGCTTGATGAATCACTGCCCCCACTGCAGGGTACACAGGCAAGATAGTGCAACATTGAGACCTTCTTCTCGGGGGGTTATCAGGGCAATTATAGTAACAAAATACTTGCCCTTGATGAGTGAAATTCAGCAAAGGCTAGAACCGAAAAATCTCACAGGCAAGTTCAGTGAGAGTGATGTATAAAAAAATTACACACTATAAAATCAAGAATTCCACTTCAAGCGTTAACTCTTACTGCTGTCCCTTTGAGTGTAAAATGCTTGGAAAATAGCTCTCTTGTACTAGTCTTCAGTCTGCACCCAGTTCTCAGGCTCCACTCAAAGGGGCTGCCAGTAGACTCAAAGTCTCGTTGGCCTCCACTTAGCAGGACCCTTGTCCAGGTCTTCTGGTTGCTGTGTCCTTGGAAAGGGCAGGGGTTGTTAAAGGTGCTTCAAGTCCTCTGAGTCTTCTCTGATTCCCTGCTCTCTCTCTCTCTCTCTCTCTCTCTCTCTCTGCTTTTACTCAACACAGTCTGTATTCCTCAACTTCCCCTGACTCCTAGCATTTCCTAATAGATGCACAATACATTTTTAATGAATTAAATTAACATTTTTGGCAACATCACAGAAATAAAAGCTCTGCCTCTGGCTGAATGGGAAATAAAAAGAGTTATTATCTAAAATGTAGGTGTTATAGTAGGGCAAGGGGAGAGAGAGAAAGAATTTGATTTGATTTTAGCAAGTCTACAGAAGCGGAAGATCATCAAAAGAAGGATCACAAATGGTTATATGTATCACACTGAGAAATTTGAATTTATCAGATAGAGAGCCAGTGCAGAATTTTAGACACATAAATGACAGGACAAAAGGGTTCAGAAGTTGCGTTTTTGGTGATGTAAGTAAAAGATTGGTGATTAGTAACGCCAACAGCAGTCCAGAGATCCTGTGGTGACCCCGGATAAGGACCCTGAGGCAAGACTCAAGGAAGAACTGCAGAGGAAGGGCAGATTTGAGAGCTGTTTTGTAGAACTGGGAGAGCCTTAAACCAGGACAAGAAGGGAAAGTAAGAAGGATTGAAAAATGATAACTTGGAGGCAGGGTGGGTGACGGTACAAGACCACAGGACAGTGGGGTTGTTTGTAGAGGGGAAAGCAGAATTGGCTCATCGATACCTCTACTCTGCCGTGTGTTATCTGCACAGTAACACAAGGAAGGGGACTCAAAGGACAAAGCCGGAGCTCCCGTGAGGAGGCTGCATCTGGTTTAGTCATCCCTTACGAGATAGGATGAAATCCCAGACAGTAATGAGGTCACCCAACGAGTAAGTCAACTAAGAAAAGATTGAAGAGACATCTCCTCAGAACACTCCTTTTTAAAGGTCAGGCAAAAAAAGAAAAGGGTCTCTTTTGCCTTTTCATTCCATTCCCCTTATTTAATTTAAGCTTAATTAATGTCCTGGATTGTTTCTCATCTGAAATGAATCACCTCCTTTTTCAAAACCCTGTGCTGCCGAATGCCTGCATTTCTCAGGGTTGGCTTCTTTTCATGACTACCCAGGTACTAGTGCTGGCACTTGTCCCTGTGTGTGCCTCTTCTAGCTTGGCATGCGCCTTCCCAGTATCTACCTGTAGATGGATGGGGAGAAGTTGAGGTTCTTTGGGGGTTGGGAGACTGAGGCAGGAAGTCTGTCCTATTCCTTAAAAATTGGGACCCAAAAGGAACAATTCTCCACCCGGATCCTCCTTGGTGAGATTGTCGGATCCCTAGCCGCGGCTTTCCTGATTACACAGGTCATAGAATGCTTCCATCAACGGTTCCTCTCCCGCAGAAGCATGAACCTTATCCGTTTGTGTTCTTATGGCTTTTGACAGAATTTCAACACATCCTCTAAATAAATGAATACCAATTCACCTGAGTTTGTAATAATAGGAATGACAACAATAGTATTTCACAATCCGCCGGGATTCTCCTCCCTTCAAAGGCAACCTGAGACGGAGCCAGGGCTACCACACAAGACCCCAGTGTAACATCAACCCCGCCTGGGCTGTCTTCCAGGACAATGATAACTGCTAGAGCTCCCGTCAGTCCCTGCTTCCTTCCGCGGAGTGTGAGGCGAAGCCTTTCTGTTGCACTTGCCTCAGAAGGCAGCTGGTATCTAAAGCTACTTTAATGAAAAGCTTTACCCTCTGTGGGCGCGGGAGGGGGAAGGGGTTGGTGGGACTCTAACTACAGGGGCAGGAAAGGAAAACCAATGCTGGAATACTGAAGGGGAGACCAAAGAGACAAGAGATGAACAAGCCGGATGCCCAAGCACAGGGAGGAGGTAAAGAGGAAGGGGGGGCGGGGGGTGGGGCAGAGAAAAGGAGAAAGACAACTAGAATGCTGGGGACCCTGCTGGGAGAACGTATATAGATGCTGTTTGGCCTTCAGCGTGGGGACAGCCTGTTCTCTGGGAAATGAACGCAATGCTTTTGAAATGGGAAACGAGGCTGTGAGGTTACGAAGGCACTGAGCCCTGGAGGGCCCAGTCTGGCAAGCAGAAGGTGCAGGAGAAACAAGGATGCAAGAAGGGTTGATCTAGGGTGGAGTCTGCCTCTGAGGCCTGGGGGAGGATCCCCAAGCTCCCAGTGAGTAGGGCAGGGTTTGTCCTTCACCAGTCACTTAATTCCCCTTTGGAGCTGCCTGTCAATCATGGCCCTGTGGGAACCCAATTCGGTGTGAACCGTCCTTCCCCAGGCACTCCTTCCATTATCCTCGCTAAACCTGCCTCCGCCGTAGGGATGCACGCAGATTGCTCACATTAAGAAGCAAATTGATTATGAACTGAGTTTTGTCTACCAACAATTTTTAATATGTAATCTTGTCATGACTGAACGAAAGTCATTAATAATACAGTAAGCAAAATGTGCTACAGTTAACCTTAAATTATAACTTACAAAGAGCATTCTTGCAGTTTCTTCTTTGATTTATGAGCTCAGTTTATTCTATGCAAATTCATGCACAGTTTCTAATAAGAGGGAGGAGGAAAGATAAAGGAGCTTTGAATATTTTATAAGCTTTCCCCACTTACCTTAATTTAGAATTATGAGGCTGAATATGTAAGTAGAGAATAATTACCTATTACCAGTCTCCCACATAGTTTATCTATTTCAGCCCGGAACATCCTGAGCAATGCAAAGCCTAACTGTTTTACTACCTGTACCACTGTGAATATGATAATTAGGCCTCCTTCAGAGTGACTTGTTGCTGACACATGAGAAGATAGACACCGTAATATTACCAGACAAGTCCTGGATTGTTTTTCAGTATCCACCCCCTTTCAAACAATATACCGGAAGTTCAATATTTCATTCATTGCACCTCGTTAAAGTGAACTTTCTTACTCAGGTTTGCACCCTGAGAAACGCCCCTCTCTTCTTTGCCCATGAGTCCATCCTCGGCCCTCCAGGGATAGAGAGTTGAGTAAATGGAAGGGCCTTGGAAGGGTGTGTTTCCTGGACCAGTGGGCTTTTTCCAGGAGCACGTGGTCTTTGAGTGCACGCAGCCGGGCGGCTCTGCGCATGCTCTCAGCTTCATCACTATCTAAGCCTCTCTTCTTCGGACACCAACCCCAAACCTCATGCTTCCCACCCGCCATGTGGAAACTCCAAACGCATCATCAGGGAGCCCGTGCTAACTCGCAGTGACCCCCAGTGGGTTTCTGAGACTGTTTACGGGAGTAGAAAGCCCAGTCTTTCTCCTATAGAGGAACTGGTGGATTTGAACTGACAACCACGTGGATCAGACAGAGCCCAACCACTACGTTACCAGGGCTCCATCTGACGCCATGCAGAGGTGGATAAAGGAAGTAAAGAGAAACAGAAGGGAAGTTAGGGTTTTAGGACATACCTGGCAAGGAGACACTGAGTTTCATGTAGCTTCCAGGCACAAAGAGCCGGCTCCGTTGTTAAAAGGCTTTCAGAAATCAAGAGCATCGCTCTTGAGTGGAGTCCACCTCCTGCCAACACCTTGTGTCACACAGTCGAGCTAATCCCTTGTGCTTGGGGGACTGACTGTCATCTTTACGGAACCTGTTCTCAATGCTTTTCTTGTGGGGCTACGGAGTGCGCTTGACCCACCGATGTCAATATCATCGGCCAATCGCAAACAGCTTGTGTTTCTCAGAAATTTTAACTACTTACGTGGGGAGACTAATACCTTTCCAGAAGCCACCAGACCGACCTTGACTCAGTCAACAGAAGGGCTTGTGCATTAGCAGGAGCACAGGCAGGGAGGTGGTTCCTCAGAGAGCTAGTGGAGTTCCTGACCCAGACTGCCCAGGCAGCCTGGACTCCATAGCAATCCTGGCCATCAGCAGTTCTGAGGCCTGGGAGAAACACATTCTCCCAAGGGAGTCTCAGACAAGGGTGGCTTTGTTGTCAAGAAATCTGGGCCTGAAGGGACTATTGAAAGTGACCAGCGGGTGCATAAGCAAATGTGGTGAAGAAAGCTGATGGTGCCCGGCTATCAAAAAGTATAGCGTCTGGGGTCTTAAAGGCTTGAAGGTAATCAAG
>NW_022111300.1:24367289-24393006 GCF_000313985.2 Echinops telfairi | reverse complement strand
CTCAGACTCGACTGGAAAACACTCATAAAGGCCAGCAGACAGGAAAAAAAAAAAAAGAAAGTGACCAGCCCATTTAATTTAGGAAATGGGATGGAATGGACGACAAGCTCATGAGAGCCTGTGCACACAAATGGATTCCGAGCTCATGGGAGGAAGAAGGTCCTGGCCTTAACTGCTCCTCATCCTGGACGGCTGGCCTCCCCATTTGGAGAGATCCTGCAGCTCAGATTGGTTTTGTCTTCTTAGATTACCAACAGAAACTCTTAAGCACCCGGTGCTGTGCTGAATTACCTGAAAAATAACATGGGTTGAGAGTGAAGTGTCCTTTGCATTCGTTAGGGCTCACGGCAAAGGCGGGGCTGGGGCTCCTCTTTCGTCACAGCAAATGCCGATCACATTTGAAGGAGGAGAAGGCTGCTTCTGAGAAGGAGAGGGAAAGGGTTTTTATTTCTCCCAGAAGTGGTAGCTTTGGACTTTGTGATAATTAGCACTTCATATTGTATTATAGTGATGGTGTCAGACCAACAGCCAAACAGAATTAATGAGTTAAATACCTGTCAGCAGGATGTTTCGGGTCTGATTAAGGAAGGGCACTGCAGGTGTGGTGTGCGTATGCGTGTGCCTGTATGTTTTTTCTAGTCGTGTTCCTCAGTATATTGAATTGTCTCAGAGATGGTCATTCTATTAGTGTCAATTATCAATTTGTCCAGAAAATTCCAATTTCTCCTCTTGGTTATATGAAGAAAGTTTCAGAGGATATTAGCTGATATAACAGGAAAAGAGAGAAGCAAACGGAAATGTAAATGTATAACCTCACCGCTAGTACTTCATATACGTGGATAAATGAATGAGCCACACCTCAAATCACTTATTCCTGTTCAAAACAGCCAGGTAGTTTTGTGACATAACAGTTTACATGCACTTTGCATACATTTTTGGTATATTTACTCCTCATATCACCTCTAGCATATATCTTGTTATTCTAATTTGAAGTGAGGAAACCCAATATTAAACAGAATGGCTCATTTGTTAGTTGAACAACAAATATTTATTAAGCACCTTCTCTAGATCTAATTACACATCGAATACAGACTTTGGAAGCCAATAGCAGAAATGCAAAATGCCCCACTAACACCCAAGGGCTTTTAAGTGAGGTTCCTGTTAGAAAACAAAACGTGAGGGGAAATGGAAAAGAAAACAATACCCCTAAAAACAGAAGAGGAACAGAATGATATGACACAAGGTAATATCAGAGCTGTCACAATGCATTATATAGTTGATTGTCAAATGAGTGGCAGGGTTAGAAACTGCTATTAGTTTAGAGAAGAAAGAGAAAATTGTGGGCTACCGTGGTCTGAGAAAATTGTGGGAGGAGGAGAGAGCTATCCTTGGTCATGAAGGCTGAGTAGGATTTGGAAACAACAAGGAGGTCAAGACAACAGGGGAGGGCATTTCAGATAGGGAATGGGGTGGTGGCAAAACAAAACCCCACACCGGACTTGAGAACGTAAGGGCTCTATTGGGGAGGCCAAGAGAGCACTAGTCAGGTTGGCCTTGACAGGAATAGTTGCAAGTAGTGAGGGCTGGTGGAGTTGAGTAGTAGTGTCTTGGAGAGAGAAGATTGAAATTGCACTCTTTTGGAAAAATGGAATCATCTTCATTTTAAACAAATCTATTCTTTTCACCTGCTTATACTTCATTGGCCTAACCAGTCAGTTGAGGAGGTGACGTTGAACGTTGCCTCTCAAGTATCATTCCCCATCTCTGATATCATGCTCATTGTTGTGGCTGTTAGGTGCCATCGAGTCAGTTCTGACCCATTGCGAGCCTGGAACACTGCCAAGTCCTGCGCCAGGTTGTTTTTGTGTTTGAGCCCATTGTTTCAGCCACTGTGTCAACCCATCTCATGAAATACCTTCCTCTCTTCTGCTGTCCCTCTGGTTTAACAAGCATGGCATCTTTGTCCACAGACCAGATCGACTCTCCTGACAACATGACCAAAGTAGATAACAGAAGTCTCCACCACCTAACCCTAAACCATGTAATTTTCCCCTGGTCTGCTTTTACAACTGCCCACTGATCCATGTACAAATTCCACATGAGCACAATTAGGTGTTACACAATTCCTGGTTTTCTCAAAGATACCCATGGTTTTCTATGGTCCACACAGTTAAATTCCCACGCAGAGTCAATGAGGCACAAGGAAACCTCTTACTCTGCTTTCTGACCAAATCCCTCTGACATCAGCCATGATAGCTCTTGTTCCATGTCCTCTTCTGATTCTGGTGTCAACCACTGGCAGCTCGATGTCAATACACTGCTGTCACCATTGTTGGATGATTTTCAGCAAAATCAATGATATTGTTCTGCAGTTTGCACATTCTGTTGGGTCATTTTTGTCAAATGGGTAAAGATTATGAACTCTTCTACTCAGTTGCCCAAGATGCTGTCTTCCATATTTCTGGCATAAGTGAGTGCTCATTGTGCTTCTTCCGCTTGTTTGAACATTTCAATTGGTATTCCATCAATTCCCGGAGGCTTGTTTATGGTCAATCCTTTAATGGCAGCTTTGACTTCTTCCTTCAGTACCATTGATTCTTGTTGATAAGCTGAGTTTGGCTGAAAGATAATATAATCCATAAATTCACTTTCCAAAATTTCTATAAACAAAGCACGGTAAATAATGATGGTGTCCTACAAAATCCTCTACTCCATAGAATCTTCAACTTCCCTCCAAATCACTCATGTCCAGTAATTAGCTGACTTAAGGACCAAGACAGAGGATTCCTTTGTCAAATAATAGCAAGCTAATATTTTTATTAGCACGAGTTCTGTTATTCTAGTTCCACATCCCAGTGAATTATCTTGTTCATCATTTGAGAGATAGCTACGTCATACCCATTTTTCTTGCATGCCATATACTTACATAATAGTTTGTGGAGTTTGACCTAAGTGCCAATCTTATGAACTCTACTCTCACGGCTCCTGTTCCCACTAATTTGTCAGTCATTTCTAAGCATCCACAGACAGTACATACAAATAAACCAGACCCTCTAATGAGCTCCTCCAATTCATTTTGTTAGTTCTTCTTCCATGCCCTGAACACACCTTCACTCACACACACAAGCTTAGCACCATAAATGACCCCCAGTATACTTTCACCATATATTTTATAATTAAATTTAATTCCAAACACTTCCTGGAGGAATGAGGGGTCCAAATGAAGGGTCCAAATGCATGTAGCCACAAACCATATTTGGATGTGAATTTGTGAGCTGTTCTTGAGATAACAATGCCATCTAAAGGAACCATACCACAAAAATCCCTCCTACAGACCCAGTGCAATGTCAGAAATGCTGATAACAAAGTCATTCCTAACAGGATGTTTGCATTATGCTCTCCTAGCACGGGCAGGAGCCTTGTGTACTTGGACCAATAGTGCAAAACATAGGTCACATTAAAATTATATTATTCATGACAGTAAAGTGACCTATACTTCAGAGTTTAATTATGAGGTTTAAGCTCTAAATGTCACAGAAATTAGAGGAGGAAGAAATGAGAATGGGCTGGGGAAACAAAGGATGATTTCCTGAGAGAGGGACAAATTAACTTGGGCTTTGAGGGATGAGTAGGACTTGCCCAGCTAACAAAGGGAAAGAGGTTCCAGGTGGACAGAACAGCCATGACCATGATCCAGGCGTGTGCAAGGCTGATGGGAAGCTGGATGGGGCAAGATTAGAGACATGAAGTCCAGCGTGCTGTGCGTTCACATAGGCCTTTTCTATGAGATATGTCGTTAGTGTCGATTTCAGATGAAAATACCCTCCCAGAAATGACAGCTCTGTCAACTGAATGCTCATACCTCCCCATTAAACAATCAGGATATGATTAGGATGTTACATTTATGAAACAGTTTTTGAAACCTCTCTGAATATAATTGTCAGTTACAGCAATAAAAATGTGTCCTTCATGTGACTTCCACCGCCCCCCACCCAAAGTTCTCAAACTTCACAATCTGGTGAGTCTGCAGTTCTTGGTTTTAATATCATGTCCAATTAGGACTAAACTATGGGTAATATCAAAGAGCTCAGGGAGTTAGGCAAAAAACAAATGTAGGTTGTAATCAGGGCTTTGAACTGGTTCTTTCTGGTTTGACCACCTATTGAGGATTTGCCTTCCAACCTTGTAAATACTGAATGGGAATCTAAATTTTTTACAAGATTTGTAGGAATCCCCTGGGGATCTTATTTAAATGTAAATTCTCAATTGGTATATCTGGGGTAGAGAGGCAAATTCTCATCAGGGGGTTGAACCAGAATAAACCAGGTCAAAGCCCTGGTTGTGATTGCTATTCAACAATGTAGAGTTGCCACAAATGAGGTAATAATGGACAGCCCCAATGCATAAGCAAATTCCCTCACTCTAAATGGTTCTCAGGAAATTTTGATTGCCCACTGAAGGCTAAAACAAAACAAAACCCCTCAAACTCACTGCCTTCAGTCAATACCGAGTCTTAGGATGGGGTAGAACTGCTCCTATGAGTTTCTGAGACTAACTCTTCATGAGAGTAGAAAGCCCCTATTTTACATCGGATCTTTAATTCCTTTTTCTCACAGCCATCTAATGTACTGCAACCCATAGCGACCCAATTGGATAGCGTAGAACAGCCACTGGGGTTTTTGAGACTACAAGGGTTTTTTTTCGTGTGTTTTTTTATGGGAGTAAAAAGCCTCTTATTTTTCCAGCAGAGTGGCTGATGGTTTCAAACTGCTGACTTTGCAGTCAGCAGCCCCGTACACAACCCACTATTTCACCAGGGTTCCTTTCCTAGGTCAATACTTTGCAATCCTGCCTAGCACCTCAGTTTTAGAGTGCCCTCATGCATAATTTATTTAAAAGCAAGAACAGTCTCATTCACATCCTTTTTATTTTGGTAAAGTAAGTGTATAACATGAAATTGAGTAGCATTTCAAATTCTAATTTCCTCGATGACAGATATTCTGGGAATTCATATTCTCTAAGGTTGGAGGCAGTAAAATACACCTCCCAGAGAGATTGGGGGCAAATTGAGAGATCACAGGTGTCTGCTCCAATTGTGTGTCCTGTCAACTGAGTAGCTCGGGTAATGTACAGTGCCAAGACCTGAACCTAAGAGACCATCTTGTTCTTTGGGCTTCACATTCTCAGCTGGTTCTTGCAATTATCTCATTTTCTTCTCCCAGAGCCATTAATGCTCTCACCCTGAATGCCGGTTAAAGGGCATCTCGTGCATGGCCTGGCATGGTTCCCAGATATGAATTTCATCCAAAATATAGAGACCAAATTACCAATAAAGAAATTATGAGTGACTGCTGCTGCTCTGTCTTTGTCATCCTCCTCCACAGTTGAATACTCTTCATTGTTAGGGACTCATTTTTTCTTGCCATTCAGCTTAAATTTTCCCTCACTTGGCTTCCTCCCATCAGTCCTAATTACAGACTAATAAAGCCTTTCGATTACTGTGAGCAATTTTCATCTTCCCCTTCCTGAACCTCAACTTTCCTCCAGAGGTTTCCTAAAACAATCACGGGATTTTCTGGGATGGGGACCCAACTCCATATGTTTATTTCATGACATTACGATCTGGGGCTTATTTTATGCCCAAAGTCCCCACTCTATGCTCATTCATTCTCAATACTACAAGTTTAAGAGAGCGTCCTTTGTAGAGGCTGACTGAGCTGAAGTTGGCCTGGAACAAAGCATAAGACCAGAAATGGCTCTGTGGAGGGTGCTTACTGGCTAAATTTAAATGAATGGGTCACTCTCCCAAATTAGTGAACTGAGTAGGTCAGCCTCACCATGACCTTTGTACCTGTGCTTCAGCTAAAGGGTCATTACCTAAAACTTGTTCAAAGGCTGTGCTTTTCAGCACCACGAGGGAGTTGCTCTGATGACTAAGGCACATCTGACCCATGCCATGGCATATTCAATTGCCTCAGATGTTTGTGAGAGTCGGACATTGAATAAGGAAGACTTGATACATTTGAATTGTGCTGCAGGAAAAGATTATTGAAAATATCTTGGACTGCTGAAAGGACAAACCAATTCTTCTTGGGAGAAGTAAGGCCAGAGTGCTTCTTACAGGCAAGGATGGCAAGACTTCATCTCATATGCTTTGGGCATATTGTCAGGATGGACCAGTGCCCAGAGAAGGATATCAATTAGAGGGGCATCGAAAAAGAAGAAGGCTCTAGACAAGATGGATTCACACAGTGGCTGCAACAATGGGTTCAGGCATGGAGACAATTGTGGCTACGGCACAGGACCAGGCACCAGGTAGTTCTCTTGTGCATAGCGCTGCTGTGAGTCGGAACCTGCTCAATGGCATCTAATAACAAGAAGAATATTAATGTACTTGAATTATGGTGCTGGCGAAGAATATTGGAAATACTTTCTACTATTAGAAATGCCAAAAAATCTGTCTTAGAAGAAGTCCAGCCAGAATTCTCCTTATTTGAATATATTGTGAAGAGAGACCAGTCCCTGGAGAAGGACAGCATGCTTGGTAAAGGAGAGGATCTTCAAAAAAGGAGAAAGACCCAAAAAAGATGAATTGACATAATGGCTGCAACAACGGGCTCGGACACGATAACATTTGTGAGGGTGACATGTGGCGTTCCGCTGCACGTCGGGTCACTATTATCCGGAATAAACTCAATGGCACCTCACCTCACCACAAGAGGAAATAGGAGATATGAAGGTACAGCTGATTGTTGTCTTAGCTGCTAACCAAAAGGTTAGTGGTTTAAACCCATTAGTTGCTCCACCGATAACAGATGAAGCCGTCTGCTTCTCTAAAGATTTCCACCTTGAAAAGCTGAAGAGTATTTGTACTCTGTCCTGTAGGGTCAATGTGAGTTGGAACCAACTGGGAAGAGAAGCAATGGATTCACTTGGTAGATTTTGTTTTTGTTTGCTTGTTTAAGAATACCCACTACCCAGTTGTCTATAGTGACTTGCATATTACGGTGTTAATAGAAGTTTTGCCCTTGACATTCTAAATACCAGCATGGTCCCAAACGTGAACAAGTTTAGTGAAACTTCTAAAATAAGACACACTTAAAAAAATGTTTTAAGCCTGGCAATCTAATTCCAAAAATTTGGAACGATGAACATAGACAAGCTAACAATTGTTATCATGAATGCAATGCCAGGCCTTCTTTTCTCCTGTTGTATACAAAGTCCTCAGGACCGGTGGTCAGTGTCAGCACCGTAGTAGCCATGTATAAGAAGATCACAGAGCCCATATTGTATTCACGGCTAGACTTTCGTTCACTCAGATACACATCCTCAGTGAAGTTTCTTTCCCTTCAAGATCAGGCTACCGGAAGAGATAAAACATTGAGAAAGAGGTTAGATGCAAACGCACATTACTAATGGTGTAATCTGAGACAAGTAACTGCTCTTTCCTCATGTTTATTTTAATATTCCAGGGAAAAACTTTTAAAAAGATTCATCTCAAATGGAATGAGTGAAGGATGTGATCATTGTCAAACCAAGTGCGAATAATACTCACTGAGATTGATGTTCAAAAGAAGGAAATCGATGGGATGGGTGTTAAAGGAAATCTTCTAAAGACAGAATTTCAGATCGACCTCTGGGTACAATTTTAGTAACATCAGCCTCTGAGACAGGGCATTGCAAGCAGATGAACATGAGACACAGAATCAAATATTTATTCATTTTCATGACCATTTCCCCTTTCATTCACTGGCTGTGTATGCACAGGAATGTTAAGTTAAGAAACCCAACCCCAAATCTTACAAGACTTTTTATATTGCTGTCACACCCACAAACACGCAAATCCTTAGATCTGGGTCAATAAACAATATCACTATAAACGGAGAAAAGATTGAAACTTCCAGGTATCTCATTTTACTTGGATCCACAATCAACACCCATGGAAGCAGCAGTCAAGAAATCAAATGGTGTATTGCATTGGGCGAATCTGCCACAAGAGACTTCTTTAAAATGTTACAAAGCAAGACTGTCACCTTGAGAACTAAGGTGGGACTGACCCAGACAATAGCATTCTCGATCATCCCACGTTCATGGAAAAGCTGGGTAATGAAGTAAAAGAAGATTGAAAAATCAATTTCTTTGGATAACGGTATTGGCAAAGAATGTGGACTATTCCCCAGAATGTCAGAAGAAGGTACAAATCTGTCGTGGAAGGAGCCGGCCAGAATGCCCCTGGGAAGCGAGGGCAATGGAACTTCCTCTCGAGGATGTGGGCCAGGCCATCAGGAGCGCCGAGGCCCCGCGGAAGGACAGCATGCTTGGTAAAGTAGAGGTTTGTCGTTGAGTGAAACGTCTTCACATGGCTCTTCTACCCACGCCTCTGTAACTCCCACCAAAGGATTGAGTGGGACTAAGCAAATGGGGCCTGTGTCACACTCAGAGAGGGACTTGCTTTGTTCTCATCACCGCCTCCCTGGCGTAAGAATACGCTATCTCTGAAGAAACAGCAGCGAGACCAACCCCAGCACCTTGCAAGAGCACATTCCATATCTCTGTGTGGCAGAGGCTGCCGAGACCAGATTGAGCAGAGACTAACGAGCACAGCGACTCCGAGGTGCAGCAGGGAGACTGGGGGCACCTTCGCCTCATCTAAGCTGAAGCTATGGAGCTATGGGACAGATGAAGTGCAACCTGGCTTCCTGTTCCACGGAGGCAAAGGGCAAGGGACCATGTGACTGAGAGACCGAGGAATGAACAGAGGCTTGGCTACCACGTGCTGATAACTGGAGGCTGATTACTGGAGAGAGACTTAGTTGCTAGCTGAGAAGACTGTGTCCTAACTACTTGCTGATCCTGACTTGTGGTCACTTATTTAATTCTCTTTTAAAAGCCCTTCAATTGTGAGTATTGTCTGAGTTCTCTGTGACTTTTGCAATGCATTATCAAAGCCAACATCCATGTAGAGAGGCACAGGATGAACTATTGGTTTCAGAAGCGAAGTCAGAGTAGGTGAGATATGCCCACCCCACGCCACTTACCTCAAGGGTCAGTGACAAAGAGGAAGGCCCTGGATGATGTGGATTGGCACGGTGCTTGTAACAATGGGTAAAATGTAAAAATTATGAGAATGATGTGCGATCGGGCAGTTTTTCATGCTATTGTGCACACAGCTATGGGTCTGTGCCAACTGGATGGTGTCTTCCAGCACCATTACCTGCCCGATTTCACCCTTTAAAATGGAAGTGTACCTAATCCCAACCTACCACTCCTACCACTACACCCTATTACAACACCCTCTTTCTCCCACTGATTCTCAAATCACAGATCTGCTTAAACTGTTTGCATAGAATGGATAACTAGATATAAATAGAGTTGGTTTTATTAATGACCCCATCTAGGGGCAATGGCATGGACCTCCTGGTGCCATAGAAATCAATCAGTACGGTCTGACTCTGGGGACACTCCAACTGGCTCGAAGACACCTCTAGGTGACAGGAAGGCGAGGTGAAAACCCTCCCATTGGCTACCTCTGGCCTGAAAATCAAACATGATTTATCTACATTAGTGGGCTTCATCTTTGTCTTATTATCCCAGCCACAGCTTGCAACCCAGGCCAACTCGCCTGCCTTTTAATAAACAGATTTAATAGGACTGATAGTTTGGCAATTTGTAGAGTAAATTAGATTTAATTTGGCCTGAATGCCACTGATTTCTCATATTGTTCAAAACAATATTATCCAGACTGCATGTCATCCCAACACATCCTCTTCTGATGCAGCTGAAAACTATCAAATGACAGACTTAAATGAGTGGATATTCTCCAGTGAAGTTGTATCCTCTCCCTTGTTTCTTATAAAATGATTTACTCAGAAATAAAGCCTAGTGTGGCTATAGTGACTATAATAGCAAAACTAGTGAAAATTCCATTGTATCTAAGCTCTCACATGTCTTTACCAAATAAGAACCTGAATCTAATGTTCTAAATATTTATCATGTAATAAATAAATAAAACATGTAATACAAATTTCCAAACATCTTAAATCAAATGCACAGAGCACAATTTTATTTTTCTTGATGATTAGTAGCAGAATTGAGCATCATTTGCTATACTCTATAATACAGCAGTGACTAACACAGGTCTATGTGGCTGACCACCTAGCTCTAAACTAAATGGCTTGAGTTCTTTCTCTCTTTTGTTTTTTCTCTCACTCCTTGATTGCTTCCCAAAGAAGTGTAATGCCTCAGTGCTGTGGGATAACCTACAGATACAGCCTTCCTTTAATCTCTAGAGTATTCAGTAGTTCTGATCAACAGACATCTAACTCACAGCATTGAACTTTCTCACTCCCTGCGGGTTGTAACCATATGCCCTGGATCTGTCAATTTCTTTTCCAACGTGAGAGCCCCAGGACTTCCTCTTCTTTCTGCCACTGTGACTCCAGAAGGTGGATTCCTTGTCCACCTGGACTGTTAAGCAGAGTCCCCAGAGGATAGCAGAGAGAAACCAATTATTATTGTAAGCCGTTCAGAATGTGAGGTTGTTTGTTAATGCAGCAAAACCTAGCCTACCCTAGGAGACTTATGTTCAACTTGCTAACTGAAAGAAATGAAGGATTTTTTTAAATTTTAAAAATTGTGCATAAAATTCTATATGCAAGGTTTAGCTAACCTCTTATCTACATATGAAGGTAAAATGTGCATATTTATTACTTTGGTGTTGATATTTCGGACACTTAAAATCCTTATTTATTTTTAGCCTGATATCTAAATCAGCCAAGGAAAGCGTGGAGAGTTTTCCAGTAAGAACAATGTGTTGACCCTTCCATGATGGAAGTAGTCCAATCTAATCAAGCTGCCACCAGGGAGCTGGCTGCTCCCCGAGGAACTGGTGCCATATTCAGGACTTGGTTTAGTCTCTGCTGTGGACAGATGGAGCACTCAGCAGTGGCTGAAGCCAGGTCATCATTGGTGAATGGGAATCCATATTGATGCTCCCACATATAACCTCCATCCCTGCCACCATGGCCACTTTGTGATGAACATATTAGATAATGACAGGAGTGCTTAAAAAAAAAAGCAGGGTTTAACACAAACAAATAATAAAATAAGAATTGCTTCATGGTGGGAAAATAGTAATGAAAGGTGTATCTTGGTTCAAAGAATGACTACTAGTATAAACAGAATGGATTATGCTTTAGACTTGATTATTTAAATCATCTACTACTGAGGATACTTGTTGGGGGAAAATGACTTGCAACACCAATAGCTGCACACTGTGCTCATTCTAATAGGTCTACCCACCTATTACCAAGACTTCTTTGTCACAAATTGACAACATGCTCTTTCCAGTCCCAGACCTAATAGAATGAACTGTAGTATATATGTAAATGAAATGTACATATAAGTAGATATGTAAACTCACCATATTAAATTAATGTATTTCTGGACATTTGCCTTTTGAGTCCATCCAAAATTTCTGGCAATGAAGGGGATTTACATCAACCAGTATCGTTCAGGGCCCTTCTGGAGTGGAGCTTTGTAGCATTGCAGTAGTCCTCTTTCAATAGCATGGGCACATCACAGGCTGTTGCTAACAATTCATTTCTGACTTATACAGCAGAGTAGAACTGTGGCCCTAAAAGCTCCAAGACTGTGAATCTTTCTAGAAGCAGACTGCTACATCTTCCTCTGAAAGGGCACCTTATGAACTTGAACCTTTGACCTGCGTGCTTTAACCCCTGTGCCAGTAGGACTGTATGCAGCATAACAGATAATGGATAACATTGTGCAGATAGAAAATCCAAAACATTTCACTGTTCTCGTGTAGCACCTACATATCGACTAAGAGCCTGTCATTCAAAGAGAATAAGGGGAGAAGGGGGTATTGTGTGCTTTAAAATGAGAAAAAGGGTGTCTCAAAGTTGAATGTGTGCACAATCTTTATCAAATCTGAATGTTCAACAAATAACTCAAGAAGATGAACTATATGAAAAGAATGCAGCCTAAGTATTGGGGGATTACTTATTAATAACCCTTCAAATGCGGACAGCAGACAGTTGCTGGCCGAAAGTGAAGAGGAAGTGAAGCAGATCCGACGTGGCAGCCTCCAGTATGGATTTGACATCAACAGCAAGAAACACCCTCAGAACTAGATCAATAATCAACAACACCATAAATAGGAAAATATTAAAATTGCCAAGGATTTCATTGTCCACAGATCTACAATCAACACCCACGGAAGCAGCAGTCTTTAGGCCAAACAACGTACTACAGTGGGCAATGTGCTGCAAAAGGCCTCTTTCAACATGTGAAAATTCAAAGATTTGGTGTGCGTGGCCCAAATCTTGGTGCGTTCAAATGGCATTTTCATACACAATGAATTAGGAAGGCTGAAAAACTAATGAATGACTTTGAATTATGGTGGGTGGTAGCAAAGAATATTGAAAGTATCACGCATTGCCGTAGTGAAAAACAAATACATTTTAAAAGAAATACTACGAAGAGAATGAAGACATTATAGAACAGTATTATTAATATCACACCAAGTAAAATGTCGCTATAGGTTAGTCACAAACTTGGAGTGGAATATCGGCAGAGAGGTGCCAGACATTCAAGCTGAATGTAGAAGAGGAACTGAAACATCACTGCTGACTTCAGAGGGATCTTGGCTGAAAGCAAAGCATACCAAAATGATGCTCACTTGTGTTTTATGGACTTTGCAAAGCATTCTACTGTGTGGAGTGTAACAAAGTGTAGATAACGTTGAGCAGAACAAGGCTTTCAGAGCATTTCATTGTGCTCAGTGGAACTTGTACACAGACCAAGAGGACGTTATAGGAATAAAACAGGATATTCTGCATGGTTTAAAGTAGGAAAGGGAGGCATCGTGAATGCATCCATTCACCATGCGTATTCAATCTGCAGGCTGGAGAAAATTATCTGAGAAGGTGGACTGCATGCAGAAGAATGTGCCACCGGGATTGGCGGAAGACTTCCTAACAACTTGCGCTAAGCAGAAGACGCACGTTGCTTGCTGAAAGAGAAGAGGGCCTCTAGCACCCGCTGATGAAGGTGAAGGACTACAGCTTTCGGTCGGGATAGTGACTCAACCTGAAAACCCCCAGTCCTCACAGCCGGGCCAAGAGATAGCATCGCACTCCAACATGAACTTGTCAAGGATGTCTTCTTGCTTAAACTTTACCACAGTCTATGTCCATGGAAGGAGCATCAGGACCTCGATCAATGGGCACATTGCACTGGGTGAATTTGTTTTTTAAAAACACACCTCTTTAAAATGTTGAAGAGCAAGGATAACATTTCTGAGGGTTTAGGCCAGCTCTACCCAAGCTATTCAAGTCTTCAGTCGTCGCCTCGTGTGCAGGTGAAGGTTGGATAATGGATAAGGAATACTGAAGAAGAATTGGAGTTAAGAATATTGAAAGTACCAGAAGAATGAGCAAATTGGTCTTTGCTTCTAATAATGTTCCTTAGAAGCACGGACGCAGAGATTTTGTCTATCAACTTGGGTATATTATAAGGCAAAGACTCATCGTGGGAATGTGAGGTGTTAGCAAAGAAGATTGGCACAGGGCGGAGAACGATGGGTTCCAACAGAAGAACAGTAGAGGATGGCGCAGGACCAGACCGCGTTTCGTGCTCTTCCACTGGGTCTTAAGCAACTGGGCCTTGGAATTCACTTGAAAGCAGCTAACAACAGTAACAGTCCATCCAGAATTCTCCTTGAAAGTGAGTAAAAGGGGACTTAATATTCACTACTTTGGACATGCTCTCCTGATGTCCCTGAGGAAGGACAGAGCCCTTGGCAATGCAGTGGGTTAGCAAAAAGGGAGAGACCCTCATTGAGGTATTGAGGTTATATTGGCATAGCGATTATAACAATGGCTCAAACAGAAACAATTTCTAGGATGACACATACCTAATTCAACAGAACCTAACAAGAGTCACAGCGTATCACTGAGAGCCATCTGCACACTACTCATCCCAGTGTTTCTTCCTTAGTTGAATGAGAATAGAGAATGTCTATGTGTTCATATCCTGAGAGGAAGAAGACATTATGGCAGGAGGAGAGGTAGTGGATATCTGAGTCAATTCGTCATGTAGTTGACTTGTACTTTCTGGGCCTGCACGAGTCTTATCTTAATATGTCACTTCCATATAACAATGAAGTACTGTTGTCCACAATCAACATCATGCCACTATCGGCCAGAGAGCACTAATTTATAATGGACTGCTCAGATAGGACAGTGTCCACGTCATGCTCTGCTATTAAAGTCCAATAGAAAACCAAAATCAGTATCTCAAAGTAAGAGTGCTTATTTGCTGAGGATCCCAATACTTTGTCAAAATCCAAAGGGTATTCACTGTGATTCACCTATAGCAATGGTTCTCAAGCTGTGGGTTGTGACCCTTTGGGGGTCAAAGGACCCTTTCACAGGGGTCACTCAATTTGTAACAGTAGCAAAATTACAGTGATGAAGTAGCAATGAAAATAATCTTATGGTTGAGGGTCCCCACAACATGAGGAGCTGGGTTAAAGGATTGCGACATTAGGATGGTTGAGAACCACTGACCTATAGGGACTTGTCAAAGGCTCCAATAGCATCTCTATGTACAATTGACACTTTGGGATCTAGTGGATCATATGGCGGCTCATGGAACAAAGCAGCTTTCACAGTAGCTTAGATCTGTTGTAGGACTTTCTTGTGTTTTAACCCTACTCCAAACTAGTACCTTTTCATGCTTGTCAGGAAATGGGCGAGAAGAACACATGCAAATAAGATTTGAGTTGCCTCCAAAACCCAAAGCAGTCTATTAAATCTTGTGCTATCTTTATTTCTTTGTTAGAAGAGAAAGCACTGGATGCAGCAATTTCTCCTTCACATTGGAAGAGAAATCTAGATCACTGAATTCCTAAAACGTTTCCCATGGTAACAAGTCTTTGGATTTTTGTGTGACTTATTCCCTACCCTCTGTGTGCAAGAAAGGATCCTTGGTAATGCAACAATCATACACTAGGCGGCTAACCAAAAGGTTGCCAATACAAACTCACCCTGTGACTCTCAAGGAGAAAGACTTCAAAATATGTTTTTGTCGATATTACAAGCCAGAAAAGCTTCCAGAGGCAGGTGTGCTCTGTCTCACGATGGCTCTGTGTCTAAACATCAATCCCATGGCACCCAAGAGCAACTCACTTGCTGACAAATGTCTCCACAGGGGGAACAGACTAGTTACTGTTTACTTATTATCAGGTCCAATCAGCATGCTTGTATAATGTAGCGGACCAATGTAATGTCCTGTGGAATGGAAAGGCAATCAGAGTCCCTTAAAACTACGAGCTAGCACACGGACGGAGAGCAAGGACAACGTGGCCACCAGAAGCATGAGTCAGAAGTAATCCAAGAGAATGGATTACTTCACCTCTAGAACAAAAGTGTCTGAAAGATACATCCAGAAGCCAGGGACTTCTGAGAGATCAGCACACACACCTGGCACAGGTGTCAGAGAAGCTGAAGGAGGATCCCAAAGAAGGCTGAACGATTATAGGCACAGTTTCTGTTTTGTGCCAACAAGGTGAGTCAGTAGAAAATAGCAATACACATGAGTTATATGGGTCTGATTTGTCCCTTCAAGTCTCCAAACATTTTATTTGTGGTCCACCGTAGCCTGAAACATTTAGGAAAAAGAATTCAGCCTAGCCAAGTAGTCACATTACAAAGTCCCCACCACCTATAATTAAATATTTTAGATCCCGTATGCTTTCTTTTCATAGAGTCAGGAATAAAAGGTTCCTGTGGTGGAAAGCTAAGCTATACTTTCAAAGAAAGACACTATATCATACACCTTAGGTTGAAGCCTGGTTATTTGGATCACCTTGACTTAATAACATTCCCACTCCCCATCTAGGATGGTATGGGTGGGTTAGTTCGTAAGGAGCTGTGAGGAAATGAACAATCCCTAGAATTTTTGGACCTGCAAAGTTCAATGTGAGAATAACATCACAACTGAATGAACTCCAGAAATAAGCTTCGTACTAGTAATCTCTTCCACACTGAAGGAAAGAAAAAACAAGAAAGAATGATCTGCTTCAATGTGATTCTGACCAGGTATTTTCAGGGCTCTTGAGTTGCTGTAGTAGATGATTGCTTTTTAATTTATTAGCCCTCCAAAATACCACTTCAGTTTGAAGAATTGTGAGATACAGTATAACACAGGCTATACAATAGGGCAGTCTTCCTCGGCAACAATATCAATCAGCTCCATAGGTAACTCAACAGGATGCTCAAATCATAGAATACTATCATTGATACCCCATGCAAGTAAAATTTTGCTGAAGATCAACTAAAAACAATTGCAGCAGTACATTGACAGAGAACTTCCAGAGGTTCAAGCCAGATTCAGAAGAAGATATGGAACAAGAAACATCACCGGGTCAGATGGCTGAAGGCAGAGGATACCAGAGGCAAGGATGGCCAGGCGTCCTCTGACACGGGTTGGATGTGCTATCAGAAGAGACCAGTCCCCGAAGAAGGACATCTGACCTGGTGAGGTGGAGGGCCAGCAAAACAAGAGGCAGGGCCTCCACCAGATGAAATAACGCAGTGGCTGCCTCATGGGCTCAAACCTAAGAAGAGTTGTGAGGACGGCCCAGGACCGGGCAGCATTTCGTGCTGTTGTACCTGACATCGCTGAGCTGGAACTGACTCCACAGCACCTGACATCAGCAACACCTCTAAGACTGTAGTTTATAAAGTAAAGGGAACGGGGTCCTTCCCCAGCCATACCCGTACCAGTTCTTTGACATTGGGAACACCTTGTCCACCTCTGGGCCTCGGGGCTTTGTATATGGAAACAATGCCCCTTCCAGTTCCTGCAGAATGATGCCCCCAGAGACTGAAGGGTGCAATGGCAGTCTCAGAGGAAATCAGGGTTAGGGTAATCCAAACTTGGGACAGACCCCAGGCATCCCCAAGGACATCACTATGCTACCAAAAGGAGAAAAAAGCAAGTATTACTGTTCGAAATGATGTCCCTGAGTCACTCAGGGAAATGCAAGTTATTTTCCCCAACCTGTTTACTAGAAGAAGAAATATGAGAACAAAATATTCAATATAAAAAAATTCTGGAAAATACGCTTCATTGTTTCTTAAGCTCAGGACATAATTTAGTTTGAGTGATTGTGACAGTCACTAGAGTTCAGTTATCTGAAAGATGCCACTCTCCTAACTTCCTCAGCTCTCAGCATTCCAGAAGGTGGTGGCATGTCAGAGACTAAACGAGATCCATCTCCTTTTGTCATCTTATTTAGACACACACCCCCCATCATTATTCTTCATACAAACTGCCGCCATGGTCACTCCGGCAAGGTTGGGTACTGTGCAAACGCACCAAATGCCAGCTCTTGAGGAGACCCCAGAGTGCAGACAGAGCAGCCCCTTCATTTCCCTGCAAGCACTGCAGCCACGGAGCTTCTGCATTTGCTCAAGATCCCAGGACCATTGATAGCCTCCAACCTAGGACCCAAATGGCTAGGCACCAGGCCAGTGCACTTGCTTTGTGTGGGACCAAGGCGGCAGGGCTCCTTCCTCCTTCCAAAACCCAGGCGCGCGTGTTACTTTTCCCAAACCTGACCTTTCAACACACAGGCTACTTGTGGAGTCTGGTGACTTTCTTCTGAGCTTTTGCTCTTATATCTAGCTCTCAAAGACTGTTTTGTTTAAAAGGGAGAAAGTGGAGAAGTAAATTAACTTTAGGGGCAATTCAAAGTTTGTGTCTTTGTTTCTCCTACCGTCACACCCTCCCTCTCTCCTTTCGTGTGTGTGTGTGTGTGTGTGTGTGTGTGTGTGTGTGTGTGTGTGTGTGTTGGATGATACAAAATTGAGATCTAAAGCAAAGTGCCCTAGCATGAATGCACAGACTTAGATTCAAGAAAAATAAGATATGATCTTCACAAGGCGAGCACCCAAAAGGAGAATTTTGGATTATACGTGGCAAAAGATACAGGGGAGACCTGCACTGGAAAACCAAGAGGTGACAGCTGAGCTAAAGTGATGGGCAGGGAATAAAAGGCAAGAAGAGTGGCAGGCGAATATGCACCCCAATGGCTATGATAGGCAAGATTCACTAAGGGAAGTGTCATTGAATCTACACGGGATCTCTCTGAGGGGTCTATGGTCGCCATTATACCCAATTTATGGAAATGAATGAGGAGACTTCACACACACAAGCAATCTGCCCAAGGTCTGACAGAACATCGAGTCAGCAGAGAAAGGGCAAAGGACAGACAGAGGGACTGTGACGCGTGCAAACCACTCTGAGCAGTTTCCAGGCTGAGAGGGGTACAATGGGAGGGGAGGAGAACAATCAGGGTCATAGCTCTAGGGCTCAGAGGAAGGCAGCTCTGTGCATGTTGTTTTATTTGCCTGCCTGAGCCTGATTTACCCCCTCCGGCTCACCCCTATGTTTGTGGTTTGGCCTCATCTGCTGGCTGTCCGTACTGAGAGCAGATGCTCATTTAATCCGTGGGATGAGCTCCAGATCATGGAGAAGACTCGGCAGTCAGTCAGGGCGTGATGCTGGTGGTACCTCACACTCGCCCTCTTCCGTGCCCAGGGTCCTACAGAATGCTGATACCCGCCCCACCCCATGGGTTCCCCTCCACAATGAATGGAGAAGCATAAAAGTGAGATAAATCTCCCCAAAGTTCTAGTCATCATGCTTGGCAAAGGGAATAATTTCTTGTTCTTTGGAAAATTCTTGGGAAATCATAAGTAATGTCTGAACATGCATATATGTGTGTGTAAGAGAGACAGCGGGAGGGAGACAGAGGGAGAGGCAAAGGAAGGGAGGTCTACACTCTAAGTGTAGTAGGGTTAGATACTTTAAGTTTAATAATTCTTGTTTTTCTACATGGACCATGTCAAGGTACACCTTTGAATTCAAAAAGAATTGCCTAGCCTTTTAAGGAAGGAAATGTGCAGCTGAGAGTGGGAGAGAGCAAGAGATCCATAGAGGGCAGAGGCCCCTCATGAGCCACGTGACCTGAGACGAGGGACCAGCACCTCTCCAGCTCCGGCTTCATCTCAAAGATTGGCAGAGCACCGGCCCTCCTTCCTGTCACCGAGGGTTCCTGTGAGGTATAAGTACTTTAGAAAGTGGAACGTGACGAATAAATGAGAGGGATAATTATTAGTCATCATCACCATCATCATCATAAT
Source organism: Echinops telfairi (assembly GCF_000313985.2). Classification (NCBI taxonomy): domain Eukaryota; kingdom Metazoa; phylum Chordata; class Mammalia; order Afrosoricida; family Tenrecidae; genus Echinops; species Echinops telfairi. The sequence goes on along the minus strand of NW_022111300.1, from coordinate 24,373,771 downwards.
TTAATACTGAGATGACAGGCATAGTTAGGGAAGACACAGATTCCGTAGTAATTATCTGAGAGATACAGCTAAAAGCACATGTGAGCCATATTTTCCACCTACCACTTTTCCGACTTCAGGACTTTCTGTTCTGACTCCTGGTGAACCATGAGGAATTGCCGCTGTTTTGTTTGTAAGGGAGGTGCTGGCCTAAACCCCACAAACTTTAAAAGGTCCTTTCCTCCCTAGAATCGTTGAATTGTATCTTGCCTGAAAAAACTTGCATTCGTGTGAAAATTAAACCGCTTTGTTTTTCATAGAAATGGCATGTCTTTCTGGGTACAGGGCAGGCTTCAAACTCATCTTTCTGTTCATCATTCACTCTTTTTTAGTGGGCTCTTGAAACCTCAAACCCTCCCAGTAAAGCACTTTGGTCTGAGAATTGACCAGACCTGATCAAATGCAGCAACATTCATATCAAGCAGGCTTCTAAAACTGTTTGGACTTGTGTGCTCAAGATGGCTAAAAGGGCCAAAACTAACATGACCAGACGTCCCACTTTTGGTGGGACAGTCCTGATTTTTGGTGTTTTTAAAAAGTCCCGATTTTTGGAAAGAATGCGCGACAAGCTAGAGAACGGTCTATTTGGTCCATATAGACCAAATTTTTAATCAAGAAACCCCCCCCACCCCCACCCCCGTCAATGGTGTCCCACTTTAAATCTGGTCACCTTAGCCAAAACCCTAACCAGTTGCCATGGAGACTATACCAACATTGGCAACATTAGGCACTCCCAAGGAGAGGTATGTCCGTTAGGGTTATCACAGCTGTGACCTTTGAAAGTAAATCACAAAGCAGTTTTGGATGAGATCAAGCAGTAAGTTTGTGCTCAAGTATTTATACCAGTGGTTCTCAACCTTCCTAATACTATGACCCTTTCATACAGTTCCTCATGTTGTGGTGACTCCCCAACCATAAAATTATTTTCATTGCTGCTTCATAACTGTCATTTTGATACTGTTATGAATCAAACGACCCCTGAGAAAGGGTCATTTGACCTCCAAAGGGTTTGCGACCCACAGGTTGAGAACCGCTGGTTTATACCATGTAGGGACTTGCTAGATGATGTCAACAATTAGCAAGTGGTTCCTTTCTTCTGAGATTTTTTGGTGGTGTTTTTTAAAGCAAAAAAACCCTATTCTGATGCATAGAAAGCCTATAGAGAGTTTCTAAGCGTGTCCAACTTCTTAAAACAGCTTTATTAGTGTTTCTTCCACAGATCATACGATTCAGTAATTCAATCATGTCATTACCACAGTCAATTTAGCACGTTTTCTTCTTCCTTGTATGCATTGTTATTACTGTACTTTTTTAAACTGTGGGGAAAATATACATAACAAAACATTCTCCAATTCAACAACTTCTACATGTGTAATCAATGGTGCAAAACTTTATGAAAGCAGATAAACCTTATATTTCTCCCACAGAGTGACTGGTGAGTTTTAACCTTGACCTTGACATTAATAACCCAGTGTTTATCCACAGCACCAATTTCAACTCGTGTTGACCCTGTGTGAGAGAGTGGAATGGCCTTCGTGGGGTTCCTAGGTGGTGAGCAGAAAGGGAGGAGCTCACCAAACCTTTCTCTCAGGGAGCCCCTGGGGAGTTCAGACCACCACCCTTTCAACAGCATGCCTACCCATTGCGCCACCTCGGATCTCGGATCTCGTACTTATCTAGCGTTTCCTTTTCTGTTGGTTTCTCTTGCCCTTTTCACTGATTAATTCGATCCCTTAAGGGAGTCCACTCAGAATCCCTCCTTTCCATCCTACTCCCATTCTCTTTCTTCTCCTCTATTCCTAATGACTGTGGGAAAACACACACACACACACACACACACACACACACACACATCAGGCTTTCAATTATTCCCTTTGCCTGGTTTTCTTCCCCTGTGTCGTTGCTGCTTCTTTACATTTCTTGTCTCAGAAGATGTTTTGGTTCCTCTGATTCTTTAATCCAGTGTAATTGTAAGAAATTAAGAAAACTGCAGAATACTCATATTTTTCTCATTTCCTCACTGAATTATTTCAAGGAGCCTTCGTGGATTAGTGGATCATTCATTGGGCTGCTAATAGGTTAACCACAAAGTTTGCAGTTTGAAACCACCAGCTACCCTGTTGAAGGTACATGAGGCATTGTGCTCCCATAAAGACCGATAACCTCAGACCCAAGGGGGCAGTTCTACATGGCCCTATAGCATCGGGTGAGTCAGAATTGCCTCGATGACAGTAAGTCTGATCACTGCTGGTAGTTGTATTGGGCACTCCGGGAGCATACAAATGTATTGTTGTATACATTGAACACCCTTTGAGTCACCTTTCTTGGGGATGAGTATGAATGCGGATCTCTTCCTGTCAGTTGACTTCCAAATGTCCTGGCACAGATGAGTGAATGCTTCCAGTACATTCTCAGCTCATTGAACCATTTCAATTGATATCCCATCAGCTCCTGGAGCCTTGTTTTTGGCTATCAGTGCAAAACCAAGTGCAGCTTGAGCTTCTTCCTTCAGCACCATTGGCTCTTTTTCACATGCTGCCCCCTGAAAGGGTGGATTGCAAATTCATTCTTTTTGGTAGAGTGACTCTGTATATTCTTTCCATCTACTTTTGATGTTTTCTGCATCATATAATCTTTTTCCCACAGAATCATTCAAGATTGGAACTTGAGGCTAGATCTTTTCTCCAGTTCTGTCCGTTTAAGATGTGCTGGTATGTTCGTCCTTTTTTGGCTTTCTAGTTCTAGGTCTTTGCACAGTTCATTAAAATATTTTACTTTGTCCTCTTGAGCTGCCCTTGGACATTTTCTGTTTGGCTCTTGGACTTCATCCTTCTTCCATGAGCCTTCGCTACTCTGTGATTTTTAGAGCATGTTTAAGGATTTCTTCTGACATCCGTGCTGATCTTTTCTTTCTTTCCTGTCATTTTAAAGACCCTTTGCTTTCTTCGGGTGTGCTTTTCTTGATGTCGTCCCACAGATCATCAGGTCTTATGTTATTCGTGTTCCGTGAACCCGTTAAATCAGTTCTTGAATATGCTGAAGATTCAGGTGGAATATCTTCAAGGTCATATATTGGCTCTCGTGGACTTGTCTTAGTTTTCTTCCTTTTCAACCTGAAACTTACATACGAGCAGTTGGTAGTCTGTTTCACAGTCGGCCCTGGGCCTGGTTTTTAGCTGCTGATATTGAGCTTCTCAATATTCTTTTTCCATATGTATAGTCAACTTGATTTCTGTATGTCCCATATGGAGTAGTCCATGTGTATATTTGCCATTTGTGTTGTTATAAAAAGATGCTTGCTATGAAGAAGATGTTGGTTTTGCAAATTTTTATCATGTGATCTCCAGCTTCATTTATATCACCATGGCCATATTTTCTAACTACTATTCTTTCCTCTTTGTTTCAACTTTTCATTCTAATTATCAATAATTTTTTTATTCATGTGGATTACATGTTTGATCCGTTTCAAACAATACATTGGTAGACTTCATTAACTTCTGCATTACTGGCTTTAATAGTGCGTTGGTGCATAAGTCCTATTTCTGCATCACTGGCTTTAGTAGTGGGTTGGAGTATAAATTCTTTTATTTCTGCATCACTAGCTTTAGTAGTTGGAGCATAAATTTAAATAATAGTTGTATTGACTTTATTGCCTTGTAGGTGAATAGATATTATCCTATCATACAAAGCATCGTACTTCCAGATAGATCTTGAAATGTCCTTTTAGCCATAAGTGCAATGTCATTCCTCTTGAATTTACCATTCCAGGCATAGTAACCCATATGAGTTCTGATTCAAAATGTGAAATACTGGTCCATTTCAGTTCACTAGTGTCCAGAATGTCGATTTTTATATTTCATATTTTAATTACACTCTATATTTCAGGAAACCTATTTGAATACACTTTGAAACAAGAGCGAAATAAAATATAATAAACTTCAAATGTTGAGCACACAAATTATCATGTTCAAATCTGAACACTGTTACTTTTCCCTCTTAAACTTCAACTAAAAAAGAAAGAGAACTCCAGAACATTTCATTTTTTACAACTTCTAATTTTCCTAGATTCATACTTTATACATTCCAAGTTATGATTATTAATTGATATTTGCAACTATTTCTTCCCAGTTTGAGTCATGCCCATCAGGAAATGAATGTCCTGAAGGTTTTAGTTCATCCACATAATTGTGGTTGATTATACTTTGAGAAGGTAGCTCCTCCTCAATCATATTTTCAGTGCTTTTTGATTTAATGAGCTCATTGTATAGCAGTATCTCTGACAATGTTATGCTTCTACTCATGAGGTTTTCAGTATCTGGCCATGTTTCAATGCTACCCATAATATCATATTCAAATCAAAATTTTGCTGAGGATTAGCCAACAATAATTGTAGCAGTACAGTGGCAGGGAGGGGATAAAGCTTCATGCCAGACTCAGATGAGGAGAGATCATTGCTGATGGCAGATGTATCTTGGCTGAAAACAAAGAATACCAGAATATGTTTGTCTGTGTTTTATTGACTATACAAAGCCATTAGACTGTGTGGATCATAACAAATAATGGATAGCCTTGAGAAGAATGAGAATTCCAAGACACTTCATTGTGTGCTCAAGTGAAACCTGCATGTGGATCAAGAGGCAGTTGTGTGAATAGAACAAGGCAATATTGCATGGTTTAAAATTAGGAAAGTTATTTGTTGGGTTTTTATCCGCCCACCATACTTACTCAATCTGTATTCTGAGAAAATCATTAGAGAAGCTGGTTTATCTGTAGATGATGGCACCTGGCTTTTTGAGTGAGGAGCATTTGAAGCGCTTGCTGATAAAGATCAAGGGTTGCAGTCTTCAGTGTGGATTACCACTCAATGTAAAGAAGACCAGAATCCTCACATCTGGATTTTGTAACATCCTGATAAACAGAGAAAAGATTGAAGTTGTCAGAGATTTTATCTTGTTGGATCTACAATCGATGCTCATGGAAGCAAGAGATAAAAGGACACATTGCATTGGGTGAATCTGCTGCACGAGACTCCTTTGAAGGGTTGAAAAGCGTGTAGTTCACTTTGAGGACAATTTGCACCTGACCCAAGCCACAGTGTTTTCAATGAGAGCATATGCATTTGAAAGTTAGGCACTGAATGAGGAAGAGCAAATAAAATCAATGGATTTGATGTGTGCTGCTGGTGAACACTTTTGAAAGTGCACTGGAATGCTGTAAGAACAAAACTGTCCTGAGAGTACCGTCATACTGCTCCTTTGAGACAAGGATGGAAAGACTTCGTCTCATGTGTTTCATGCTTTGGCCATGTTGTCGGGAGAGACAAGTCTCTGGAGCAGGACATCATGCTTGATAAAGTTGGAGGGCAGTAAAAGAGAAGGAGGATCTCCAAAGCTGAATTGACACACCGGCTGCAACCATGGGCTCAAATATAAGAACAATTGGGAGGAAGACACAGGCCCAGACGGCGTTCCATTCTGCTGTACATAGGGTCGTTGTGAGTTACACTGACTCAGCAGCACCTAACAACAGCAAAAGATGTATGCAAAGAAAAAGACGGGGGGGAAATCCTCTTTCTAGACATTGTAGGTAAGATGGTGCAAAGATGCTGCGTTGCCAGGAGATACCTGACAATGGGAAGATGCTGTGACCTGCCGTTGCAAAGATGTTGGCCTGCAAACTAAAAGGATGGAGAGTGAAGCCTCTCCAGAGGTTATTTCAGGGGAAGGCCTGAAGCTCTCCTTAAGAATAATCAGCTACTGCAAGCCCGATGGAGCACATGTCTACTCTGATACACGTGGGAGCAGAAGTCCCACAAATCTGACTCAGCTTCACTTGCAGTTGACTGGCTTTTTGCTCTTGATTTAATTTTTTTTTTAGGCTAACTGTGACCTTGCTCACCAGTCAGTTTCTCCCTATCTCATCTATTAATTAATCCTCTCTCTACCTACTATTTATTACTCTTGTACATTAAACAGGGTCAAATCTCCTCCAAGGTTGCCGGCCCCGAGAGAAAATGACACTATTAAAGGAGGAGTTCTCCACAAGGCTTGCATTTGTTCAACACCACTTTGGTGTAGTTTCCAATTGTTCTACATAGAAATTGTCTTATTTAAATTTTTTAAATACAGTTTAGTAATTAAGTCTATTTATAAGCTTCTCTTGACAAAACAAGTTCTATAGTTAATAAACTATTTTCTCTTTCTCGCTTCGTAGCTGAGTTCCAAAGAACATTCTACTGGGAAAGTCGGCTCCACCTGCTCAAACCATGCTAGCTCCCTTAAAATGAATGTTCTCACATCAATAACCCCCATTGACCTCATTTGATGCCTTTTTCTCAAATCATGCACAGACTGATATGTCGATTTCCAGAGCTACTCTCTTTTCTTGAGGTTTCCCTGTGTTGCCTTTGCTTTCGTTCTTTCCCCTCTTGTTTTTTTTTTTTT
>NW_022111300.1:24364475-24366371 GCF_000313985.2 Echinops telfairi | reverse complement strand
TGCCAGATTGTATTGCATCTGTCGCAGGACTTGTTTATTGCTGTCAGAGTAAGGAACAATGGGATGTTTGTGTGATGAATTAGAGAACACATAAGGTATTTTGAGGTGATTGGGCTAGGAGAATGGTCCTAATCACCTCTGAAGAAGTGGACAGACAAGAAGTGGACAGACAAGAAGGGGAGCAGGTTGGAGGACTGTGTGGCAAGAACTGGTGAATGGACTTTGTCCTCCTCTGAGCAGAGCCCACACAAGTATGCATGGGAGACTTGAAGCACAGGAACACTTAGATTCTGTCTCTCGTGCCCAGGATCTCCACAATGGGTATGGGCAATGAGCCTGGGCACACAGATGGTCATTACAGCAGAACAAGCAAAAGGGCAGAAGCCACATGGTTTCTCCTGAAGTGAGAAACCACCCTGCAAGTGTGTGGGTTGCTCTCTTGGGACTCTGAGAAATCGCCAGTGGCCTTGTAGGAGCAGGTGAGCTGTGTGCATGAGAAGGGTTAAGGAGTCAGGAGGCAGGAAAGCACACATTACTTGAGTAAGTCAATGAGATGGCTGTCTTCTCACTGATTTATCTTTTCTGTGTTCGAAATAAAATTCCCCATTGTGTTACTCCATTAATATCCAAGGTTCTATTTGCTATCCAATGTAAGTCTAAGACCACACACATACCTCATATCAGGCTGAGTGAAGAATCTTCCACACTGAAGCTGCAATGATCTCTGGATCATGTCACCCCTGGGGATCCACTAATGGCTCTCTGTAGCCTGTATGTCACTCTCACCTTGTTGGTCTTCCCACCCCCCATGTATCTTTTTCCGGACCATCTGTGCTCTGGTATGCAAATTAATGTTATGTGTCCACTTGACTGGACTCTGTGTCTCAGTGGTTTGGCAGATACTGGACTGGTTGCCTTTTGTTCTTCCATAATGTAATCACACTCCATGATGGAATCTGATGTGATCAGCTATTCAGTCAAAAGAGGAATTTCCTTCGGTGTGCCCGGTCTCCAAAATATAAATGAACAAAACTGGCAAAACTAACTCTCACTCTCATAGTGCAATCTTTTCAACACCTTACCACTGGTTATTGGAACAAAATCTATAGAAATCTTCTGTCTATCACACTTACAGACTTAAGCCTGTAAGTTGTGGATTCACCAACCCTAAAACCCTGTGGTCCAGCACACGTGACTAGCCTACTTTGGGGCCCACAGATATCTGGGACTTCCCAGGCTCTCATCCCCAGTTGCACGAGACATTTCCTCGAACTCTCTGTCCACACACAGAGGCATGCAGACAGACATGCATCTATCTCTCTGGTTTTGATCTTCTGGAAAACTTAGACCAAGACACCTGTGGCCACAGAGGGTTTGACCTCGGCTGGTTACACTGCTGCTTTCTGACATGGTTTCTCCACCTTAATGAGACTGTTTTAGGGTCCAAACCATTCTAATCTATCTTCCTGCACCCTTCCTGAGTGAAATGGAATTCTTTCTCCGTGCCCAATTGACAATAAACTGACCTCCATCACAGTATCATAGAAAACGCTCCCTATGGCTCCTCCCCCGACCCTCCCAGTAGATGCGCTTTCCGCTGATAAATTATTCTAGGCAAACGGTGTGCCCTCGACTACTCACTTAAAGGCTGGCAGTTCAAACTTGATTGACAGCGCCAATGAAAGCCAAGAGAACCTTCTGGATCCCCACTCTCCCCAGCTGCTTGGTAACACATGTGTCGCCAGGGGGTGGAACTGACATCCTGACAATTGGTTTGGTTTGGTTTTTCTAGGCAATTAGGACATTGAGAATAGAGGCTGTATTAGGATGTATATTCCTAGAACTTAGGGCGGGTTCTACCATGGAAGACACGCAGGTTTATGGAATGGATAAAAA
>NW_022111300.1:24357875-24363236 GCF_000313985.2 Echinops telfairi | reverse complement strand
CAGCTGTTACTTAGGACACAAGGGCATCTGTGGCTATTTATTCTGTAATAAGGGCCATGAATTGGATGGTGGCAGGTGTGCCCTCAATAGCTGTACACATTGGGCTGTGAACCGCAAGGTCAGCAGTTCAAATCCACCAGTTGCTGCAGGAGAAAGATGAGGCTTTCTGCTCCTATAGATTGACAGCTTCAAAAACCCCAAGGGGCAATGCTACTTTGTCCTATATAGTTGCTATGAGCTGGAATCAGCTCAGTGGTAGTGAGTTTTTTGTTTGTTTGTTTGTTTGTTTGTTTCTGACTTTCCCAGGAATAGCTATTGCTTCACTTGCCAGAAGAGTTTAGAATAAATGTATGAATCCATAGACGGAGTGTCTCCAACTCTAAGTGTGGAAGAACAAGGCAGGTTCTCCATGAGCTATGACTACTAGGTGGGCGGGGGTGGGCGTGGGGAGAAAGAATGAAAACCTCACTGGCCTGCTTGGTCAGAGAAACATGCTTCTCGGTGTGAGGCAGGAATGGAGTCACAGTCCCTGCTGTTGGCAAGTCCAGGCTGTGAAGATGAAGACTTAGGGGTGAAGGAGGTAAAGTAAAACCATTTTGTGGGTCAGCCCAGGGTCTTCTACTAGATGAGAGGGTTTCTGTTATAGAGCCCTGGTGACCCAAAGACTGGCCTCCACTGGCTCAGCTTATCTTATACTCCAAGCACAAGGACATAGACAGAGGCAAGAGGCCGCGGAGAAGGGCAGCTTATAACCAGTGCAGAGACCAGAGGCTGGGGCTCTGAAGAGTGATAGTCAACCCCCCTCAACTGGACCTTGCTTCAGAATAACCACATCTACTAGATCAAGCCTTTAACAGCAGGGACAAAAACTGGTCAGTAGGACACCTCTCCACAGTGGTAACACTAGAGGGATGGAGAGGATTTGAACCTCCCTGAGTAGCAGCCTTCACCCACTGCCACAGAGTCACTTCTGACTCATAGTCACCCTGGAGGAGCACAGGGCTTCTGCGACAGGCACTATTTATGGCAATAAACAGTGTCATCTCTCTCTGAGCGGCTGGTGTTTTCAAACTGCTGACCTTGCAGTTAACAGCCCAAAGTGGAACCACTGTGCTGCCAGGGTTCTTCCATTAGATGGGGTGAAACAAAAATGACCATCTAGACATGTTTGTGCAGTATTTCCAAAGAAGTTATTTTTTAAAATAAAATGTCATGCAGTTAGTAATAACAACAAAAACTTTCTTTTTTGAGTTTGTAAGCCCAGCTTGCATGTATCACCCAGAGACTCCCTGCACCAAGTCACACGCCCGCCCTGTAGGACAGAGCAGAACTACCCCGTTGGCCTTTTGAAGTTGTGAATCCCCAGGAACAGAAAGCAGCGTCTTTCTCCTGCCACATGTAACATGATGCCATCAGAGCCCAAACTTGATGCCAGTTTCCTTTTTGAAGCTTCCGTAATGTTCTCTGGACAGAACTCCCATTGCCACCCAATTACAATGATGCTAACTATCTCCGGGTTTCATCCTCTGATGCTACAAGCAAATGCTGCTGTTTTTATTACTACCAGTGCTTTCACAGTCATGAATTTGAACAAATGTTATGGTGTTTTAGTTACACAGTTTTGGTAAGTAGTATTTGTGAAGCTATCAATACATTTTTGAGAATAGTAGTAATTAAAGGAAATGAAGAAAAACCAAAATAGGATTCCATTCAGTTACTAATAATATTTTAAACCATAATGTTGTAATTCAATATAGAAAGGCTCTATAGAATAATGTTGCTATTAGTATTCCAGTGATCGAGGAGCCCCCAGGGGTCCAGTGGGTTGTGAGTCCGGCTGTGAAGCTCAAGGTCAGCAGTTCGAAGCCACCAGCTCTGTGCAGGGAAACAGAGGAGGCTTTTTGCTTCTGTTAATATTTCAAGTCTCAGAAATCCACAAGGACCATGCTGCTGTGTCCCAGAGGGTCACAATATGCTCTCAGTGACTCCATTGGCAGCATTTTGATTTGGTTTTCGGTATTCGTGTGATTAAAAAAAAATTCATCTATTGATGATGACATTTACATGATATTTCATGATTTAAATTTAGAATATGCATTTTCCATATGTTTGAAATGAACTGGTGTGTCAATAAAGGCTCCCTACGCACTTCCACTTTTTAATTCCTCCATTTCTAGCCTCTCAATATTAGAACAATATTTAGATCTGAAAGGAATCTGGCGGGGTTTTAAGGCTGTGGGCCTTCACTCTCTGCTTTTGATAAGATTTATTTATAACAAACATGATGAAGGAGGTTCGTGGGTGGGAGTGAGGGGTGATTCCATTCGTTAGTGCACTGGGTGACACCTACTCTGATAGCACTTGATTACCCATTAACCCACTGCCATTGAGTTGATGCTGACTCACTGTGACCCTTATAGGACTGCCCCTTTTTTGTGTCTGCAACACAGTATTGTCTGAACCAGACAATACTGCCCCGGAAGGCTCAATGAGCAGGAAGGCTGTAATTGCTGATGCCTTCAGCAGGTTAGGGCTGGCTAGCTCGCAGGCCCTGCACTTTCTTCAGGCAAAGTAAGACTATTTCATCATACCCCCAAACCCACCTGGGCCCATACAAATAAATGGTCGAAAAACAGCCAATAAAGGAAGCCCTCAAGCAGAGTGCCTGTTCAAAATCATCTCCTTTGGGGCAGCAAATATGACCAAACCCAAACCAGAGGGAGGCTGCGGGGCAGAAGGAACAAGCATACTACCAGGATCATGATGCACGACAGATGGAGGACACCAGGTCGACCCTCAGCTCTCAAACAAACAAATGTGGGGAAGGCACGCAGGCTTTGGCCCCAAGAAGAATCTTCCTTCTTTGTTGGTCTTTTTGCTCTGTGGAGAAAAGGGGACCTTGCTTTAGATATTATTACAAATATTGTATGATTTTATTTAATTGAAGTTCTAGAACCAGCAAAATATTCTGTGTCAGAAAAAAAATAAGCATAATAATTGCCTCCAGGAGGAAGAGGTGAGGTGGTATGAGGAAGCTTTCCAAGTTGACAGTACTAGTCTAAATTTTTATATCATCCATGTTGTTATGAGTTAGTTCCAACCCATCGTGACCCAGTGCACAACAGAACCGAGCATGGTCCAGGGCTATGACATCCTTACAGTTACTCGTATGTGTGAGACCACGGTCGTAGCCACTGTTTCAGTCCATCTGCTTCCTCTATTTCATTGCCCCTTTACTTTACCAAGTACAATGTCCTTCTCCAGGGACTGTGCACACTGGATAACATATCCAAATTATGTAAGACAACGTTTTTCCAGCCATGCCTCTAAGGGACATTCTGGTCTTCCAAGACAGATTTGTTTGTCCTTTTGGCAATCCATGGTACTTCCAATATTCTTAGCCAGCCCCACAATTCCAATACATCCATTCTTCTTCTGTCTTCCTTATTCAATGTCCAACGTTCACATGCACATGAAGCAAACCTGGCTTGAGTCAGGTGCACCTTTTGTTCAAAGCAACATCATTGCTTGGAACTCTAAATAGGGATCTCTTGATCATGAACACTGATTGTAGGTTCAAGCAGGATAAAATTCTTGAAAATTTAAATCTTTTCTCTGTTTATCGTGATGTTACCCTGTGTTACAATGGCTATATTACCTACTGTAGGGATTTGGGTTTTCTTCCTATTGAATTGTTCTCCACACTGAAGACTGAAATCCATGATCTGCATCAAACTGCAAAAAACTACCAATAATTGGAACTCAGCATGAACAAAGTATGAGTCTAGGGAGACCGGAAGTTGTGAACACAAACAGAATGCAGAAAGATTAATAACCTACGTGTGAGTGAACTAAAATTAACTGGTATTGTCCATTTGAATGAGAAAACCATGTGTCTTACAATGCCAAGGATAACACAACCGATAGCAGAGTACGTGAAGGAAGAGAATGCCCTGAAATTTACTGTAGCAGTGATTGTACAACGTTTCTTAATATGAGTAACTATTGAATTGTATGATTTTTGGATTGTGTGCTAATGAAAAATAAATGTCTAGATTTAGATATAGGGTATGTTGCGATATAAAACATTTTGATGTTTTTGTTTAAAAAAAAGAAGAGGAATCACGTTATACCCATTGACCGTAAAGACATCTCACAGTCTCTCTTGAAATGTCGTGCTGTCTATGATAGGATTATGTCTATTTGCCTTCACATAAACCCAATCAATAAAACTCTTATTCAAATTTATCCACCAACCACCAAGGCTGATGATGAAGAAATTAAATAATTCTACGGAGGTCTTCAGTCTTGAATTTATCAAACTTGCTATCAAGGTGCATTGATAATGAGTGGTGATGGGCATGCAAAAGTTGTCAACAAAGAGGAAGGGACAGTAGTTGAAAAATTTTATATGAGTCAGATATATTATGTTTGAGGAAATATTGACAAATGTTAGAGTATGTATTTCGCTGTCTAAATGTTATCTCAAAAGAAAAATATCAATACATATTGCTCTCCAGTGAATGATAAGTTTGATGAAGGTTTAAGAATTGTAGGCATTCGTTACCATAGAGTCAGTTCTTCTGACTCACAATGACCTGAAGTACAACAGAACTGAACTGCCCACTTCTGTGCCATCCCCTAACCCTTCTGACGTTTGCAGCCGTTGGGTCAATCTAGTTTGTTGATGGTCTGCCTTTTCACTGCCCCTCTAATTAACCAAGCAAGGCTTCCTTTTCTGAGGATTGGGCTCTCCTGAGAAAGCAACCAAAACACGTGAGACAAAAAGCCTCCCCATCCTCGGTTCTAAAAGCCATTGTCCCTGTACTTTTTTTTTTTTTACAGTTCACATTTTTAATCGTTGAGCACATAAAACTCTACTCTTAATATATTTCTCCATGAACTTTTTGTGACATTCAGATCGCAGTGTATCATTTACAAGTCTCTTGTCTTTCTTCTCCTCATCTACACCTTTTGCGCAGTCCTTGAAGACGTCGGCATCCTACCTTCTCTTAACTTTGAAGTTGGCTTGCGGCTGGGCCGGGCCAGTGAGATGAAGGAGTGGATTTCCACCAGAATGTTCTTCGTCCGGATCCTCTCTTCTTCCGCCTTTTGTCGTTGTTCCTTCCTGGCCTGCTCCTCAGCTCTTTCTTTTTAAATTTGTTTCTAGTTCTGCAAGGAGTGCTGCCTTGTCATTATCATCACTCTCCTCCTCAAAATCTTCATCTTCATCCTCCTCGTCTGTGAGAGGAACATCTGCATCAAGGCTGGCGGCAGGAATCTGGTCCAGCCTGGGCTTCTTTGACACTGAAGAAGAGGTTGTATGTTCTCGGGTTGGCCGATCTGTATTTTTCTCCCGTG
>NW_022111300.1:24348245-24356867 GCF_000313985.2 Echinops telfairi | reverse complement strand
CCCACAGGTTGAGAACCGAGATTCTACTGAATGTTTACACAAGGAACTGCAAGACCTCTTCCCTCCAGAAGGTTGCAAGAAGCACTCCCAAAAGGAAGTGATATTAGAACTGGTCTTGAAGGATGAGGAGCAAGCATCTGGGCCATGAAGTAGAACCATGCTATGCCAGGGGCCTTGACACGGTTTCATCTACACCAGCAAAAGGAGAATGTGACCGTGCAGAGAGAGGGAGAATGCGGTGAGGGAGCAGCACTAGTAGAAAGGTAAGAATCTCATTATGGAAGAGAAGAATCGGTATGGGATATTTTTTCCAATGTGTATGTGATGTACAAAGATTAAGTCAACACCATCTATTGAACATCCGCTTCCACGTGCTATGCGATAAACAGGATGGAGGAGGATGGGCACAGATAAAATTCAATCTCGGTTTAGCTTCAGGAGGAGCTCACTGTCTAGTGAGGGCGATACACAAAGCATCAAATAATTCAATATAATGTGGTGCGGGGGCAAACAGCAAGATTTATGGTCCATCACGCATATGGCCACTAGAAGAAAACCTGGAGATGGTATACTTGCATTTTTTAATTCATTTTCTTCAAAAGGCTATCACGCTTGGTCAAGAAGTGGGATGCTGCAAAAGAGGAAGGCTCTATAATAGACGGATGGACACAGTGGCTGCAACAGTGAGCCCCAGCCTAGGCGCCAGTGTGAGGAGAACACAGGACTGGGCAGTGTTTGCTTTTGTTGAGCAGAGGTCAATGGGTCACTGGGTTGGAATTGACTCGATGGCACCTAACAAGGATGTTCTTCAAAATTATTCAAGCTTCAGACCCCCTACAATCTAGATTCATAGCTCATCTTCTGAGTCATATGGTAATAATGTAATCATAAAGGACACACACCTAACCTTGACTTACTTTGAGAGATGGTCACGGAGGTTGTTCCAGTGAGCACAACACCTGACCCAACTAAGCCAGGCTCGGAGTGTTTGTGAAGAAAAAGTCCAGAGAGATGATGTGGAAGAAAGAAAAAGAGCAAATGTTTGACCTCAGAGGTAAAGCCTTCGACTAGATATCAGAGGGGGTATTCCAAATCAGAAAAAGCAGCTTCCACCAGGATGTTGTTAGAAATATAAGGTCTTTCACAACGATCAACCTAGAATCCCCTCCCAGGGGGACAAATAACGGAAGAGTGGGTGAGGGGTGACGGAGGACAATGTAAGATATGGAAAAAATAATCTATAACTTATCAAGGGTTCATGAGGGAGGATGGGTGGGGGAAGAAGGGGGGAGAAATGGGGAGCTAATATCAGGGGCTCAAGTGGGAAGAGAATGCTTTGAAAATGATGATGGCGGCATATGTGCAAATGTGCTTGCACATTGGAGGAATGTATGAATTATGATAAGAGATGTAAGAGCCCCCAATAAAAGTATTAAAGAAAGAAAGAAAGAAAAGAAATACAAGTTCTTGAGGCCCCTCTCTAGAATTATATTGAATTGGGGATTCTGGAAGTGGAAGGAATCCCGTGTCTGTAAGCAGCTCTACAGTTGATTCTGATGCATGCTGCTGATGCATGCTGATGTTTGAGAGCCACTCCCTGAAAGGAACCCCCACCCAAACGTTCTGCCATGGAGTCCAATGCCCACTCACAGGACAGGGTAGAACAGCCCCAGTGAGTTTCCAAGACTGTCATCCTTTGCAGAAGTGGAAAGCTCCCACCCAACGTATCACTTACTATCCCACCAGGGCTCCTGCCTGAGAGGAAGAGAAGGGAAATAAGAATGGTTTTGCTAAGAACTCTCCTTACACGGCCGTCCATCCCAAGACAGGAAGGAATGCTACTTCACGTGGTGAACGAAGAGGAAGGAATTACACTCAGAATTGTGGTCGATTTTACGGGGGAAAGTATGCATCAGTATATTCTGTCAGGACCAAACTTTTCACTGTTTGATCATACCTCATTTGCATTTTTAATAGCCCCCATTAGACAGCCTCTGAGCTAATTAGGCAGGCGTCTATAATAGAAGACTTCTGTTTCCTGTTTTCAGAATTCTGAAACTAATGGCTGAATCACTGCTAAAACAATTAAGGAATAAGAAAAATACTGTGTAAGATTGGCAAAAGCACAGCTGCCATAAATCATTACAAATGACTAGCACTCAAAATGTTTAATTAGGGAAGAGAAGTAACCTATCACATGTTGGGATGGAAGGGGGAAACAGAGGGAGAAGGACTCTGGAACAGAGTGTATTGCCCTCAGTGAAGCAAAGGCATGATGGAGTTTTGTGCATTCTGAGATCCTAGTATTGCCCATTGATTTCTAGGTCTTAGGAGGTGGTTGGAGGTATAGCTTTCCATATCTAAGTGCACTAGTAAGTGGAAACCAGCAACTCAATAAGATAAGGGCCATAAAAGATTCCGGTGTATGCAATGAAATGTGGGGTTACCCCACCGGGGAATGAACCAGAACAAACCAAGATGGCAGCTAAGAGCAAACGAAATGAATGGATAGTAAGAGAAGGTATACCTTTGAGCTATACACCTTGAGAACTGGAAACAATAACTGGTAATATATCCTTCCTTGTTCTTTACAGACATGTTTGTATGTATATATCTGGTTTCTCCTTCCCCTTTCCCCTATATTTTATGCAAAGAGTGTTGGTAAGGATTATTTTGAAATTTAGCCTTCAAGTTATAAAATATCTAGAAGGAAATGTAGCTGAACTAGTGTGCTAGTTCCCAAATAGGGTATAGCGAGTGAGAGGAAGTTGTGTCTACATTTTTGGGAGACAGTGAACATATCTTCATTTGTATGAGGCTTCCTTGTAGTCTCCAAGGTGGGAGCAAGGTGATGATGATTATGTGGAACTTGAACTACTGACAGAAAAGCATGTGACTAAACGCTGCCTAGTCCAAGGGATGGGCTATGCCACAGAGTATCTCTGGTTCCTCACTTCCATGTTGACTTACAACTATTCTTTGGCCAAAAAGCTTAGAAATTATCTCTCAAAACTTGATTTCACTCTCTGAAATAGCTAGAATGCTGTTTTTCCTGAGTGGGTATGTAGAACTTAATTGATTAGATTACAATCTGAAAACAGATCTATTTATTTTCCATTTCATTGTAAAGTAAAACTACCTACCTTTTAAATGTTTTTATATCTACTGTTTCAATGTATACACCTGTAATTTATCATGATTAACTTATAGATTTAGTATAATTGGAGGACATATAGTATATGCAACCATTAAAATAAGAACTGATATGATTAGTCCAGAATGCATTCTATTTCGTAGCTTCCCTTTCAAAAATGACATTGAATATTGATAGACCACCTGCCACCTGTTCAACATTGGGCTGGACCCAAACAAAGGATAACACTGCCTGAGTCATAATACTATGGTATGTTGCAGAGAAATAACCATTGAATAGAAATCATAAAAATACACAGTAAGAAAGAGAGAAACCAGTTTGTTGATAGAAAGCAAATATTCAACTGAATCTTGAAAGAGCAATGAAGATGAATATTTCAAAATGTTGTAATTCTTGGCATTATTCACTTTACCCATTCTTCCATTATCTCACAGTCATTTAACACAAAGATGGGAAAACTATTGCCTGGGATATAAAATGAATCCCAATGTCTGTTTTTCTATACCCCATGAACTAAGAATAGTTTCCACCATTAAAAAAAAAATACTTCCGAAGAAATGTATTTTATAATACACGGAAATTATTTAAAGTGTAAGGTTCATAAAATTCTATTGCAATACAGTCAAATGTATCTATTTATGTCATTTGTATGGCTTCTTCTGTGCTACAAAGACAGAGTTGAATAGTTGCAACAGAGTTCATATGTCTCACAAAGTCTAGACTATTTACTATCCAGTTCTGTATAGAAAAAGGTTGTTTACTTCACACTTAACATATTCTCCTACAGTTCCATTTCAGCAGTTCTGTACAATGTTCAAAACACAGAGGGAGCTTTGAAAACTTTGTGGTCGACATCCGGTGTGTCTCCTCATATGTGGGTTCTTCCTCTAGTGTGTCTCTTACTTGTGTTTTCCTTTGTTCGCCTCTTTAATTGAAAGGGGTGGCTCATAGACACTTGCACATCATTGCATTTCTTTCACTAAAAATGGACTTTACCTTTATTCCCCATTAATAGTATTGCTTCGTTTTGTTTTGGAAGTGGCTATAATATATTGGGCAGGTACAAAATACTAGTTATAAAATATTTTCAGAATATGAAGAATACCTAAGAAGGAGGAGGAGAAGAATACAGCTTTGTATCCTTCACCTAGCTCAAGAGATGCATTATTATCTCCAAAGACAATCATGACTTTTATCCTTCATATATCATTCAATTGAATTGTTTGATCACATTAAGAAAATTTGTGTAATCAGTACAACAATCATTTTCAGACTATTTTCTTCTCGTACTCATTGTTGTTAGCTTGCTGTTCCATGCCACCCCCCACCACCCCCCTCTGCCATACCCCTAGGCAATTATCAATACAGTTACTGTCTCTATAGCTATACCTACACTATATTTCATGTACAGAAGATCATATAAAACACTGACAGAAAGTAAATGAACAAACAAACAAAACCAACAACAATGCCTAGACAAAACAGAGAAAATCTTCCATCAAACACCAAGCAGAAGATATGAGAACCTGAAACACTGCAAAAGGGAGATCAAATGCCACAATATTACATTTTAACCCAACTCCATTTGCCATAATTGACTTCGAAATGTTCCCAGGAACCACGTGTCATCCCATCTGTTTGTACTTCTGACAAACCACTGCCAGCGAGGAGACCACCACCTCAGCTGGCGTGAGTTTCTCGAGCCAGGAAGAGATGGGGAAGACCATAGAATTGCTGCCATACAGCATTGTGCTAAAGTCACCGCAAATTAACAGACACTCCTGCAAGAGTCACTGAAACTCACTGGAAACTCGAGTCAAGATGAGGGGTGGGGGCCATGTGTATTTTGGTGAAGCAGATTGCATTTCTGTTGGTGGATAAACTGGGAGGAGGGCCCTCACACCAGAAAATAATGCTTAACAATACTTAACTAGAACCTCAGGGGAGAATATGCCCAGTACTGTTACCATTTGGACATTTTTTTTTACCTACTTTCTATCCCTTTATATTTTTGATGATCAAATCTGATCTTCTTGGTAAATCCTTAAAAATATCTCTTATTCAAGATGCACATAGCCTATTAACAGCATCATCCACTTCAGTCATGGTTTTGAAATTTATATGTCAGAAATTAAGTTTAGAAATTCAATGTAAAATTTCACGAATATTCAAAGCACCCCCATGATATATTTCATCAAATATAACTCTTGCCTGTAATATTCTGTATCCCAAATACATTCTTCCATATATAGGTAATAATTTTGGTCCCTTTTGCAACCGAAGAAGAAGGTGATTTTCAAATATGCTTGTTATGAAGTAAGTTTCCTAAATTTACAGAATATTCTCAGACATTTGGAAGAGTGGTGCTTCTGCTTTTAACATACTACCATTAAATGGTGATCAAACTCTATGAAAGCCTATGAAAAGGAAACTAGGTCAAGCTCACAAATTTCAGTGAGGCCAAGATTGATTCTCTATTAAACTATCTGAGTTGGTGAAATAGAAATCTAAATAGGCCCATTTCTTCCATCTTCCTTGCCACGAAATGATGAATTTCAACTTATTATAAATGTAATGGTGCTAAAGATCAGACAGTCTAGTGGAGAAGGGAGGAACATCCTAGGCTAATAGATACATGTCTTGAGGTCTAGTCGAAACTTCATTCCAAAGTCTCTCAGTGTCCCCAGTGAGCCTTTGTACTTGAAGCAAGTACTCTCCTGACCTCGATTTTTCTCTCTGTAACTTCTGAGGTGCATTTTGACTCCATTATTCTCCGAAAGGGTGAGTTGTGGCTGACATTAGCAGCCAACAGCTAAGACATCCACGTCTATGCACCTTTTCCTCTTTGAAACCTTGGCCTCACCAGAACAATGCATTTGAGTCTGACCGTTAAATATCAGTAATCAAGAGATGAATCACCCATATTGGATAGACATCAAAATTGATCCCTAGAAATGGAATATGTCCTTCCCTCCATTCCAGTTGGTCATCTGAAGGCCAACACTCATTTCCGTGGACTTGATTCTGACTCATCATGACACTATCTGAAGACCAGACATAGGAAACACTGCTAAATGGGAGAACAAAACGATTTCTGTGTGTTGTCGAGCCACATTTCAACAGTCAAGATCAAGGGGGAGATTTGTGTTAGTTGTACCACTGTCCAGAGTGGATTGTCCCAATGGTGCAAACTTCAGTTATTCCAGTGGCCCAAATAACCTGCTCAACAAAGAGTTTCCCTCTTCATCGCTGTTTAACACCTGGGAATCAACAGGCCCCTGCAAATACCCCACTCCCTGAACCAAAACGTTTCATCCCTTTATCCCTGTAGTAGGTGTCTTTGGCTACCAGTACGTCTATCACATCACAGTTCCACCACACCTGCCTTACTTCCACATAAACACTTTTTTTTTTCTCACGAAAAACAAGCCTTTTCTCTTACATGAATGTATATCTCATGTATTCTTAGGTAACTTACTGCATGAAAACAGAGATGAAATACAAAAGCTGGTATCCTCAAATATATTCAAGATATTATTATTGTTCTTTGTTTGCTTCTTTTTTTCCTTTTCTTCTTTCTTTAATCAAATCCTGGGGCCCACTCCAGTACCCGGAAGTCTAATATGTAACAAAAACATCCCTAGGAATGTGTTTTCCTAAAGCTCCCCTGGTGATCTTGAAGATCAGAATGTGATAAACAGGGATCTAGACTGTAAGTAGGAATCTTAGGAATAAAGTGAAATCGTTTGTTTAAATAGCCAAAATAAATATTATAGTTGTTTATTATTATTTTATCTTTTCATGAAGAAGGGTCTTTTTTTACCTAGGGTTTGATGTTTACTTCATTTTGTCACATTATAAAAGATTATCCCCCAATTTTCCTCAGAAAATTCAAAACCACAAATGGAAAGCCTGAGCAAGAGTTGATTAAAAGCACCTATGCCCACAGTACAAAGAAATAGCAGATGAGAGCCCCCTGCCTCTCCCAAAAGAGGACGTGAAGCAGAAAGAAGCATGTGGGAAAGTCTGTGTTAACCCATTGATCTTTTTCCCCACTCCATTATTAGTCTCCTCACCAATGAAGATTTTCTTCTTTGAATTTAATATTTGAAATTTTCTGTTTCTAAACTTGTAGGCCATTGATGGGCATTTTGTCTCTCTTCTTTCAACTGTCTTCCTCTATAAAAACAAAACAAAACTCACTGCCATCAAGTCAGTGCTGGTTCACAGCAACCTGATGTGGGTTTCAAGACTGTAACTGCTTACTAGAATAGAAAGCCTGATCATTCTCCCATGGAGCGGCTGGGGGTTTCGAACTTCTGACCATACAAATTGCAGCCCAACCAGTAACCACTACACTACCAGGGCTCCTCTATAGGCATTTACATTCAGAATCATATTGGGCTATAAGGCTAAATTGTAAGTCCTAAAGATCTCTACCAGAGGTTTCAACATAGTTGTCAAAATCTGATTTGCTTTTGCTGTTTGCCTGTTTTTTAACTTAATTTCTTTCATTACCACACTGAAGGTGAGGTGGGAGATTTAGATTAACTGATATTAAAGGTTTGTGATTATTATATACTGTCTAATATAGTTGAATATCTGCAGTGCCAGTCTCGAAATGTAGCTGCCAACATCTCCTCCACTCCTTCAAAAGCATCTCTTCTTATATCAAAAGCTGTTGTTGTTGTATGCCATCACGTCAATTCCAACTCAGTAACTTTACGTACTGCAGAATGAAACACTGCATGAGCCCCTGCCATCCACCCAATTGTTTGTATGTTTGAGCCCATCGATGCAGCCCCTGTGTTAATCCATGGTGGCCAAGGTCTTCCCCTTCTTCACTGCCTGCTGCTTTACCACGCCTGGCCTTCTTCTCCAGGGATTGGTCTCTCCTGACAACATGTCATTCTTCCAGGACAGATTTGGTTATACCTTCGGCAGTCCATAATACTTTCACTATTCTCCGCCAGCACCAACTTTTACATGCATTTAAGACAACAGAAAGTGCCATGGCTTGGGTCAAGCCCATCTTAGTCCTCAAAGTAACACCCTTATGTTTCAATACTTGAAAGCAGTCTCCTGCGGCAGATTTATCCGATGCAGCAGGTCTTTTGATCCCTCCACTGCTGCTTCCATGAGCATTGACTGTGGACCGAAACAAAACCCTTTGTTATTTATTGTTTCAGTTGTGAGGATTTTTGTATTCTTTTTGTAGCATTATTATCCATATTAGCAGCTGAAATCTTCGTCAGCAAATGCTTCAAGCCCTCCTCACTTTCAGCAAGCAAGGTTGTGTCATTTGCTTATTGCAGGTTGTTAATAAGTATTTCTCCAATCCAGGTGCCACTTTCTGCTGCATTTTGTCCAGCTTCTCAGCATACAGATTGAATAATTATGGTGAAGGGATGCAACCCAGATGAACAATTATCCTGATTTTAAAACATTCAGTATGCCTTGGTTTGTTC
>NW_022111300.1:24344326-24347600 GCF_000313985.2 Echinops telfairi | reverse complement strand
TTGTCAGTGTGAGCAACAGAAAGGCAAAGTGTAATCCCAATGACTCCCTAATGAAAATTACATAGAGATCTAAGTTAATACGTAACAGAATGACAGGAAAATAAGGTGAAATGCCTATTAGCCTCTTTCAACATGATCCTAAACTTATTGGTTGGCTATTTTCTTTCCCCGACTCCTTGAGTCACCAAGTAGCAAGCAGGAGGTGACAGCAGCCTTCTTTTGGTGGAAGACAATCCGCCTCTTATGAGACTAAAATTACATCCGATCTACCTGTAACCTGAAAGCACCACACATTTGCCTCTTTTTTTATCTCTAAATATTTGGGTAAGAAGCAGTATGTCTCTCAATTGTCAAACATCAGATACCGAGTGCGCCCTGCGTAGTCCACCCTTTTCAGGTCTTGTGGAAGGTGCAAAGAAAGAAAATAAATCCTATTCCATGACCACTTTCAGTTAAGAGTATTGTAAAAAACAAAAATGAATTTACTGCCATTAAGTCAATTCCAACTTATCGTTTCTTTATAAGAGAGGATACAACTACCCCTGCTGGCTTTCACCGGGGAGTAGACAGCCTCCTTTCTCTGGCACAGTGGCTGGGGGTTTCCACACGCTGACCTTGGAGTTAGCAGGCCCACACGTAACCCGCCATGCCCAAAGGCTGTAGTCAGAAAGAGATCCATAAAACTGTGCCACAGGGAGGGGACAGTCTTAGTCATGCTGCTGCTTTTCATGTATGAAAAGGATGATCTCTGGGCTTGGATATGGTCTGCGCATGAGTGGGAGTCCATGAGGGGTGCAGCCGTGACTGTGCTCAGACACGTCCTGCAAGACTGAGGCTCTGAGTCCATCCAGGGGCACCTCTGACCCAAAGCCTGCTGCAGATGTGCTTTCAAAACTCAACCACTGAAAGCCCTGTGGAGCACGGTTCATCTCTTGCACATGTAGGGACACCATGGGTCAGAACAGACACAACGGGAACCCCTGTGGTTCCTGGGGGGTGAGGTGGGTGTGCAGTGGACCTTTCTACTCAGCACCCATGGTAACCAGGGGTTCAGTTGAGTGAACACTAGGCAAGGTTCAGAGTAGTATCTTCCAGAATGCTTCAAAGTTGGGACTTTCACTAGGCATAAACCAATAGAAGGTCAGGCAGTTATGCTGCAGTGGGGTCCTGTGTTCTGTGGCTGGTCAATGTAACTCAAGGTTGGAACAGAGCATCCCAAGGGTAAAGGAGGCCATTGGGTTCATAGAAAGAAAGCTTCCTTCATGAAATGGCTTTGGTATTTGCTGTGTTCAGAGGGACTCCGTGGGCATCAATGGCCACTCTTCCTGGCTAATTTTTTCACACAATTGATTCGAAGAGACTTAATAAAGCCATTTCTTGGACATAGAATAACCAGTCATTGAGGAGCCTGAGCACCTTACCAATCCAAGTGCTTGCCTCAGAAACAAGACTAGTGCATTTAGCTACAGGGACCGATGTGCATCACTTTGGCTCTTGTTTCCTTTCTCTGTTGCTGTTGCCCACACAGACCATTTTCTTCCTCATCAACTTGAAGCACATTTAACAAAGATCATAATTATCACTAGTGTTTAAGAAATTTAACAATTTTTTCTCTTCTGATATATTTTTAACTTCATATCATCCACCCACTAATCCATATCATCTATTCACGAATATAATATTTATGAGAGGGCTTCAATAAGTTCATGAAAAAATGGAATTAAAACATCGTGGAAATTTTCCATGAGTTTTTGAAGTGCCTCCATCACTATCCCAAGGTGCTAGAAATGGTTGGAATTGTAAGAGGCAACGTTTTGTATGGACTGTGAACTTTTGGTGTCCCAACCCTCCCTGCCCTCCATCCCCACCCTATGTGCACACACACACACACATACACACACAGTTCTGACAGATCAATGGGACCCATGCCATCAACTCTGAACCCACCAGACAACACCAGAGAAGGGGCATTGTTTTTTCCTTTAGGAAGAGAATGGAAAGAAGTCATTTGCTCAGCCTGACCTTCCTGTCATCATCCACCACAGATTATGATTGCCCGGCTTCCCCAGGCAAACATCATGCGTCTGCTATTTCTTCTCTTCGGATCACCTCAAACCACAATGTCTTTGTTTCTGCTTTAGATCTCTTCTTCCACCTGCACAAACTTCCCTGTCTCCAGATTCCTTTATGTTGCATGGTGATTCTCAGCAGGGTTTGAAACCCCTCCCAATTTAGCAACATCTGAAAATTTAATTAGCGGGTGGTTGTCACCCTCTTTTACTTAATTAATGAAGATGTTAAAATAAGACTGGATTAAGAATTTATTAATCTATAATTTTCAAATCATCGCCACAGCTACTAGATAAACTCTGGTAAGGCAGGAGGGAGTGACCTGAGAAAGAAAAGGGTGACTGAGCCATCATGGTCCCTTCTCTAAACTGTCGGCAGTGTAGGACAGGGGACAGAGCCCAGGGTAGGAGAAAAGAGCCGGGTACTTATTGACAGTCTGTCACTAACTACTATAAACTTCTGCCATGATTATCAAACCAAAAATCCAACGTACATATTGAAGAATAGAAAGAGAATCCCAATAATTAAAGAACTCATTCATGTAAGAATGGAATAAATGTAGTAATCCAGCAGAAATGACGAGAATATAGAATGAAATGGGAAAATACACTTCTTACAGAATACTAGAATATTGACAAGAATATGTCTTTCTTGGAAACTGAAGTAGCGGGGAGAAAAACAGATGTTACCTCCCTACCAAAAAGAATAGCATCTGAGGTCTAGAAGGCTTGTCTAGAACAAGCAGCCATCTAAGTGAGGTGTCAATTAAGTCCAAATAGAAAACGCACACCAGCATGTGTGATCCAAAGATTGTAAATAACGAAATCCAAATCTGAAGGCGACAATGGTATCAGAGCTTAACTTACCAACACCCAATTTGGAGAAGGCTATGGAAGACAGTATAAGTCAAAAATCCATTTGCAAGTTTCACACTTGTGAGAAGCCTCCAGTGCATCCCCTCTGACCATACTTTAGCGATGTGATTAACTGATATCAGACAGGGGGCATTTCAGCATTGACTACGGCAGATGTCGTTAAGTTAACATGCAATACCTTATCATTTGTTCTCCATTTTGATTTATTTTAAAGCTGTTCCTGTTTTTAATAGTTTATGCTGTCTTTTCCATTGAGACTTTTCTAACTTCCATCTAGTCCATATTGTTTGGGTTTGTTTGTGTGTGTGTGTGTGTGTGTGTGTGTGTGT
>NW_022111300.1:24312125-24343866 GCF_000313985.2 Echinops telfairi | reverse complement strand
ATCTTTCTGCCATTGGTCTTTCTGACTTGGAACCCCTCAACTGAGTGGATCTTGAACCTGAATTCGTCTCTTTTTAAATGTTTACTTTCATGATCTTATATTGCTCTCTAGCCTGCCTCCCCCACCTCCCCCATCTGGGCTCTTCCTGAGGCTACTGAGTGGGACATTGTTCTAGTAAACACTGTCCAAAAGCCCTCGTGCCACAGATGAAACCCAGAACGCGATGCTGTGGCAGACCTGGTCCAGGCAGCTCTCTCTTCCATCTTGGAGATTCCAGCTCCTTCTGGATAGCCATGCTCATGCAGCAGAGAGCAAATCTTGTTCATGCAGCAGAGAGCAAATCTTAGAGCTGGATTAGATACAAATATGGAGGGCGGACACAGAATGAGTTATTGAAGAACTTATTCGCATATTTGAGGGAAGGATCTTAGCATTTTAAAGCAGATTTAATGTGGCAACCATACTTATGGAAACTTCTCAAGAAAATAAGTGCTGAAGAATCTAATTCCTGTATCAAGTTTGATGATAAAGTCCTTTGTGTTATACAGGGCAAATGATTCGGGAAATCATGGTTTTCATTGCCTTGCTGACCGAATATTGCAAAGTCTGTGTCGGGTTTACTATAAAATATATCAATTTTACCACTTTGGCTCCTCTATTTTTTCACTGCCATGTATTGCATTTCTTTTTGTTTTAAAAAGAAATAAGAAGAAAGAAAAAAGAAAGGAAAGCGAAAGTAGTGACTCACTCAAGGGAATACCTTGAAACGGGTATAATTTATAAAACAAAACACCCTAATATGACAGCAGTCAATTTAGCCTGATATAAAAGAGGGTCTGTGTTTTCTTTCATTTATATTTTTATGATACGTAATGTCTTTATAATTTCACCACTCCACATCAAAGCCGCCAACTGCTGAGCGCCTAAATAAGTAGCATGTGAAGCAAATGAATGAATTGCTAAATGTCCCATTACGTCCACAGAGAATATCCTTCTATTTGGAGTGAGGAATCTTAAATTGAGACAAAAAAATGAACGGTTTTCACTCCAGTGGAGAGAGAGTTTTGGCAACTTTATTACATTCAGCGTTTGAATGGAATAAGGGGAAAATACAGAAAAATGAGGTTTTAAAAAATAATAAGTGTTGTGGGTATCTGGGTTACAGATGAATGTCACTTCTTCTGTGTGGCCAAGTGATGGGGAAAGTAGGGGGCATAACACATGCATAAAAGCTCCAGGGAGTTAGAGAGGAGAGCCCGTCACTGGTGTGATTTCCCCAGCACAAAGAAGCTATTTGGAGAATCTTAACAAGTTCCAACATGTTTGGCCCAACACATTAGAGCTGACATCAAAAATTGAAAAGCAAAGCCTGTGTCGAGCTGGTTAAAGGAAATCACAATAATCGGCAGCTCTTAGGGCACTTAACCATGGACACCCAGGGAGCCACAAGGCAAGGGATAAGGAGTGGGGGCAGATGCATGTGGCTGCAGCACCCTCCAGAGGGTCATCGACTTCTAAAATCTACTCAAGGTACGTCAAAGGAACACAGTGTGAACACTCTAGCTAGACAATAGGACTGCTGATTGAGAATGCCGCAGCAACTCGCGTGAATGCACAGTCAGTGGGAGGGTGTTCTTAAGCAGAAGTCTACCTTCACAACTTCCAATTCACCCGTATGAAGACTACATGTTAGCAAATGTCCATGTGTTCCTGTTCCACATCCTTGTCCCTTTTTCCCTCAGCATCTGCAAATAACCTATAGAGACTTCCTACCACGTGGTGTTTTCTACCAAATCTGATGATGACGATGGGTTCGTTCCTGTGATGTGGAACCCTTGGGCAATACAAACACTTGAGTCCTTTGGCTGCTCATGGAAATGTTTGACGTTCAATTTCATCCAGAGATGCCTCAAAAAAAGACCGACTTCTCTACTTCTGAAAACCCAGCCAATGAAAAGCCCATGGAGCGGAGTTCTCTAATGCTCCTGGAGTTGCCACGCATCAGACTCAACGTGACAGAAGCAATCACTGCTGCTGACTAGATTCCCACTCAGTCACAACGTGCCATAGGGTTTCCAAAGCGGTGCTTTCATAAGTAGAGTATGAGGTCTTTTTCTTGAAAGAAAAGCAGTAAAAAGGGATTTTGTAAATGATGACGATTTCAAGGACTGGCTCAGGAAGCTGAAGTAGAAGAGTAAATGCAATGTGAGCAGACCTGAAGGGAGTAAGCAAAAGTGGAAAACACTCTTTGCACCTAACAACAGGGACCCCAAAACCAGGAGGTGGGGAATGTTTCTGATGGGGCCCTGAATTCATGGGTCAAGAATGAAAGTCTATCAAGAGCATTTAACCCAAATAGGTCAGGTATGCTTTAAGTTGAACATTGAAATATCAGTATAAGTTAAGAGTTAATGCAAAGTCAATTATTTAGTTAGTCTCTCGAATGAATTTAATCTGAATAATTGTGAATATGTAAGAACATGTGTATATCTAATGAATATAGAGTCAGAATATTGTTCACAGAGACTTGTTCTAAAAACAAAAAAACCCCAAAATTCTGTCACCTTCATGTTAAATGGAGAGTAACATTTTACTCCATCTACTGAAAAAAAATATTCTCTCCATGTAGGAAATTTGGTATTTAATTGTAATAAAACATAACTCAGAACATGATCTTTTAAAACCCCCAGGACCAATAATGAGAGTAGTGATACCAGGAGGGTAAAGGGAAGGTGGGGGCAAAAAGGGGGAACTGATTACAATGTCCGTCCCCCAGGTGGACAGACAACAGAAAAGTGGGTGAAGGGAGATATTGGTCAATGTAAAACATGGTGGGAAAATTATACATTATCAAGGGTTCATGAGGGAGAAAGGGGGAAAGGGAGGAAAATGAGCTGATACCAAGGGCTCAAGTAGAAAGAAAATGTTTTGAAAATGATGATGGCAACATATGTACAAATATGCTTGACACAATAGATCGATGTATGATTGTGGTAAGAACTGTATGAGCCCCCAATAAAATGAATTTTTTTTTTAAAAAGAACATAATATTTTATTTGGAAAATTGCTCTTTTAAGGCAAGAGAATCAAAAGGCCACTCCTCTTTGGGCTGTTTTTTCAATTAGTGGTAAAAGTTGTTTGGAAAACATAATTTCTAAATTCCCATAAAACCTAATAGCATATGGTTCTTTACATATAAATAAACTGCCATAACTATACAGTAATAGTACGCCAATCAACCATAAAAGCAACCTTGTCAACGATCATTTGCTACAGGCAGCAACGTACCAAGGGCTTTTTATACTTTATTTAATCTTCACAGTGACTTAACAAAGAAAACAATTAGTATTCCCATTTTATAGATTTCTTGGAAGACAAAATGAATTTCCAATTTATGGTAACTAGAGAGAACTCTGTCTGGCATTCTAAGTCATATCTCACTCTAAAATTTGTGTCCTTTATTTTTAAAATAAATTATTGATCAATTTGATGTTACTTAGCATGGTGGGCAGATGAATGGGTAGGCCATAAGAGACTATGAAGCAGAGGTGTTTCCTAATTGTTATTGAAGATAAAATACCCACACTTGAAAGAGATGCAGTATGATGTGTGTGTGCAGAGTGCCAGACAAACTTGATCAATCCATAAGAACTCCAAGACTAAAAGAAGAGAAAATCATTATTCGTTAGCTGCTAGTTACAAGCCTAGTTGCAAAGGGCTTCAGGTTGGTGGGCTTTCAAGGGAAGACAGGAAGAAAGGCTGGCAAAAGGCAATATCCTGATAGGTAAAAACTCACTGCTAAAGCAACACTGGAATTTATTGTGGCTTGAGCAAGAATTAATGAAGACCTGACCTTATTTAATCTAATGTGAAGGAAATGCATAATATTTTATTTTTTTGCAGGGGAGATAAAGGGCTACATATGTCCTAAAGCAGAAGAATTCAGAGTAAACAAATTCATTGTGAGTTATCACTGATTTATTTATTCTTGAAATA
Organism: Echinops telfairi; assembly: GCF_000313985.2. NCBI lineage: Eukaryota > Metazoa > Chordata > Mammalia > Afrosoricida > Tenrecidae > Echinops > Echinops telfairi. The sequence continues at coordinate 24,339,870 of NW_022111300.1, read as the reverse complement.
TCTGATCAGCACACTGGATATATTACATTATGCCGGACCACTAATTTCCAAAGTGTAAATGACGGGCCACATGTGTTAAGATAAACCAGAGTCTTTGATTACAAATGTAACCTGATTCTTACTACCAGCACACTGAATCCGAATCCCAGAGAAATGTATTTGTACGGATCAGAGCAAACCACGGACAGCCTGGAGAAGAATGGAAATTCCAAAATTCATTGTGCTCATCCAGAACCTGTACGTAGATCAAGAGGCAGTTTTTGTGAACAGAACAAGCAAATACTGCATGGTTTAAATATCAAAAAAGATGTTTGTCGGGGTTGTTTTATCCCACCCTATTTATCATCTGTATGCTGAGCAAATAATATTAAAAACTGGACCATAAGAAGAAGAACAAAGCTTCAAGATGGGAGGCAGGCTTGTTAACAACCTGTGATAAGCAGATGACACAACCTTGCTCGCTGAAAGTGAGGAGGACTCGAAGCACTTGCTGATGACGATCAAGGATTGCAGCCTTCAATGTGGATGATAACTCCAAGTAAAGAAACCAAAATCCTTGCAACTGGATCAGTAGATAACAACATGATAGATGGTGGGGGGGGGGAAATAAGTTGTCAAAGATTTTGTGTAACTTGAACACAAGCAATGCTCATGGAAGCAGGAGTCAAGAGATCTTCTGATACTTCCTATATCATTCAAGATTTCCCCCACTGAATCCTTCAATATTACAACTTGAGCCTTGAATTTTCCTTCAATTGTTTCAGCTTGACACATGCTGAACATGTTCTTCCCTTTTGATTTTCTAACTCTGGGTCTTTGCAAATTTACTGCAATGTTTTGATTTGTCTTCTTGTGCTGTCTTTTAATTTTTTCTATTCAGCCTGACAGCAATATGTTTTGTCATCGTTTTAATGGCTAATGGTTAAAAGCATCTTTTCCTGTGTTTGTTACATGCCAGGAATGTCCACTTCAGTAAAATGTTCTTTCATTTATTTAGCCTTTTTAATCTTGAATTGTATCTTTTTTTTTTCTTTTAATCATTTTATTAGGGGCTCATACAACTCATCACAATCCATACATACATCAATTGTGTAAAGCACATTTGTACATTCGTTACCCTCATCATTTTTTTTAAAAATAATTTTATTGTGGGCTTGTACAACTTTTATCACAATCCATACATATATCCATAGTACATTGTTGCCATCATCATTCTCAAAACACTCTCTTTCTACTTGAGCCCTTGGCATCAGCTCCTCTTTTGAAGAATTTTTTTAAAATCATTTTATTAGGGGCTCATACAACTCTTTTTTTTTTAAATCAATTTATTGGGGCTCATACAATTTATCACAATACATATATCACTTGTGTAAAGCACATCTATACATTTGTTGCACTCATCATTCCCAAAATTCTCTTGCCTCTTGGGTTCCCGAAATCCGCTCATTTTCCTTTTTTTTTTCCCCCCCTCCCCTTCCCTTCCTCCTCCCCTTTCCCCCATGCACCCTTAATAATTTATAAATTATTATTGTATCTTATATTACACTGTCCAGCGCCTCCCCTCACCCACCCCGCTGCTGCCCGTCCCCCAGAGAGGAGGCCATATGTGGCTCCCTGTGATCCATTCCCCCTTACTACCTCCCCTTTCCCTCCTGGTATCGCCACGGTCGCCCCCGGTCCCGAGAGGCTCCTCCGTCCTAGATTCCCTGCGCTTCCAACTCCCATCTGCACCGCTGTGTATCATCTGGTCTAACCAGGTCTGCAAGGCGAAACTGGGGTCCTGGTAGTTGGGGGGAGGAAGCGTTTAAGAACTAGAGGAAGGTTGTGAGTTTCATTATTACTATACTGTACCCTAAGAATTGTATCTTGATTTGTTGTTGATATTTTATAAATTTTAGAAAGTAGACCCTATCAGATTATGTTGTAGTCAATGTTTCTCAGTCTATACATTCTCCTTTTATTCTTTTGGAAAAGTCTTTTGATGAGCATATGTGTTTAATTTGAGGCTATGTCTTATAAAATTTATCTTCTGCTGTTTGTGCATTTTTATCTATATTTGGCATTTTATTTAGGTCATACATTAGGTCCTCTAGGTTTGTCCCTATTTTCTTCCATAATCTGTATAGTTTCAGGTCCCAAATCATAGGAACCCTATATACGATAAAACAAAACAATGCCTTGCCCCACACTATCCTTCAAATGGTTGCTAGGTTTGAATGCGATATTGCAGTCACTGTGCTAATCCACCTTATTAAGGATTTTCTTTTTAATTAACACTCTGACTTTTCCAAGCAGGATGCCCTCCTCCAGGTACTAGTCCTCCTGATAACATGTTCAAAGTACATGAAACAAAATCTCGCCATCCTGATTTCGTTCAGAAGTGTTTGTTCTGCTGGCAGAAGATTCACTACCCCTCAGCAGCACCATCGGCCAAGGGCTTCCGTTCCTCCTTGGTCTCTCCATTGCTCATTGGTCTTCTTTGTTCATTGTCTGCCATTTCAGTCAATGTGGTTGGACTTTGTTTTATTTATTTCAGGGCTCTGTCTTGCAGGTACAAATGTTTATTAAGTGTATGTCCTCTTAATGAATTAATCTTCTAATCATTATAGAATGCCCTTCTTTCTCTCATGAGATCAATTCTGACTTAGAATCTGTGGGGGATTTTTTTTCAATTAATATTGCTATTTTTTCTCTATTTTTCTATCTGTTTACTGGTTGCTTGATACAGTTTTTCCATCCTTTGTCTTCCATTTAGTTAGGTCTTTGATTCTAAGTCACCTTTCTTATAGGCAGCTTACTGATGGGTCATGTTTTCATTTGCTATCCATTTTGCTACCCTATTGACTTCTGTATTTAAGAAAAACACTTGGGTTTAGTGTGACTGTCAATGAGTATGAGTGCTGTAATTTTGCTGTGCTATATGTTTGTTTGTTTGTTTAAAGTGTTGACATTTTTTGGCTTAATTTTCTGTGCTCAGTTATTTTTATTTATGAAGTTTTTTTTTCATTTTCATCAGTTACTGATTTTGTTTATTGAGTATGATTTTTATCATTTTTTATTTTAGTGAGTAGGTTTATTAATTTTATATATATGTGGCTACTCTGAGATATACCTTTATCTTTCTAAGGTCAGAATGGTTTGTTATTTCTTGTTATCACCTTGACTTCCACTCCACATGGAAGTTTTATAACTGCACCACTTATTTAACGCCCTGCTCCCTTTTTGTGAAGTTTCCATCACTTAAAAATTCACATCTGTGGTTTCCTGTTTACATATTTTTTACTTTAATTTACTTTTCAGATTTTTTGCCCTGCATTGGTTTCTGGGTAGAGCTATTTTTAGTATGTCCTATAGCATAAGTCCACTGGCCGCAAATTCTCATAGGCTTCATTGGCCTGTAATTTTAAAAAATTGTCACCCCTTTTATCTAGTATATTTCTCTGTTTCTATTTTTAAGCACTTTAGAGATGGCCATTTGATTGTATTCTGGCCATCACTGTTTCTGTTGGAAACTCTTTACACTGAATCTAATGTGTTGCTTATTCCTAGCAGATTTCAAGATTTTTCATATTTTATTTTTACCTTTAGTTCTCAGAAGCTTGACTGTGATACACCAAATTTTGTTGTTTTTGTTTTTTGCCTGCACACTTATCCAGTCTTCTGTTACAAATTCAGATTATTCCTTTCCATTGCAGTGGTTCCACACATACTATATCAGAGTGTTGGTTGGGGGTCTAAGGATCTAATTTCTAAACATTCTCTTATTATTCCCTGCATACGAGGGATGAAAGAGCAATTATGCTTTAATAATAAAACTAGTTCCTAATCTGAAGAAATGCAAATGCTTTGTAGATTTAAGGTGTGTATTTAACAATCTACCATGTAAAGCTAAGCGAGAACAATAGAGATGACTTGCCTGGAAAGTTCAGGGGGAAAGATAACCGCTTAATTGACGACATGGCATTGAACCAGAGTCTTAAAAGGCGAGTGCTGTTGCTTTGGGGAGGATTAGGGGATGCTGCCCCAATGTAAGTGGTCATTTTAAGACTCTATTATGAAGAATAACTTTACCACCCGAAACCGAATTTAGAAACCTCCACGAGAAACAGATAGCTAAGGGGATTTCCCCGGGTGGAGTTAAATTCAAGTTCTTTGAACTTTCAACCCCATAAGACTGTATGTGCTCCACAAACCAGAGATGGCCATCGACCGACCGAGCAGATAAAGAGACCGGAAGTGCTTTCCATTAACAAAATGCAATGGCTGCTTGTTTTTTTAATGCTACATAACCTGCATGTCAGATTGTATTAAGATGCCTTGGGTTACGATGACATAAATAGTTCAGCATAATGAAACATGACACTGAGAAATATGGGCATCGATCTGTGCCACTAATTTAAAGATGCACCGGGTTTTGCCTTGATCTGTTTTTATGTCCTCAACCGAGAAATGACACCTGGATAATGGGTATTGTCTGCTTTGTTGTTCCCAAGACAAGAGTTTTTCTGTTATTGACACCTTCTTTGTTTGACAACTAGGTTATCATATTCTCTTTTTCATGGATTGTTGTCAAGTGGTCATAACACAAATAAGAAAGACATCATTCTAAATCCAGTCTTAGGAAAATGGATTCCAACAACATCTTCCTCACATTTCACTTTGCTTGAGGCCTACAATTTAATTGTGCTTTACTCACACAGTCAACAAACATTGTGTTAGGTACTATGCTAAAGGTTATGGATACAGAGATGTCTAAAGTCTGACCCTCAGAGTGTTGCCTAGTATTTATTGAAATATATTCCTCAGAGATTTTACTAGGTGGTAGAGGGTTTAAAATTTTTAGCTGCTAACTGAAAGGTTGATGGTTCAAACCAACCAGCTGCCTTTGTGGGAAGAAGATATGGCAGTCTGCTCCCATAAAGATGTATAGCCTTGGAAATACTATAGGGAAGGTCTACTCTGTCCTATAGGATCATTATGAGCCAGAATTGACGGAGTTAAAATCAACCCAACAATGATGTTTAGTCTAAAATATGATTCCATGTGCTAATATGTTTTAAACAGAATCAAACACATGTATTTCAAAATTAAAGATGAAACAGAAATGTCTGCCTTCCACCCATATTAAGGTCCTTGATATTTTAATGAAAATATGAAAATTTATGTTGGAAATGGAGATGGCAAAACACATCTAGAATTTTAAGACAACCAACCAAAAAAGTTAGCAAACCAAATAAATTGCAGCCTGGCCCACCAAGATGTAGCCCCATGTCTGTGGGCTTCTATGCTTTTAAACCTTTGCCTCCTTTCCTAACTCTTCCCTCTTTCTTAGAAGAGCATGCAGAGTCTGGTGATGTGGATAACTTGACAGATTTCTGACACCCATGTCCTCTCAAACTCTGAGGAGGTCAATGGACTCCAACTACTTTACTAACAAACCAGGTCAGAGCTAAGTGGATACAGCCATCAATGAAACAGTTAAAATCTAGAAGGGAGCAAAATCACTTGCAAATCAAAACATGCTCATATGTCTTTTATATTCCTGTTTTAGAAGAGAAAGTTACAGAGGTGCCTTCCTTACTTTTCTCATCTCTGAAACCCTTTAATTGGCACTTCCTCATCTATCATTGACCTGGGCTTTACTGTACCAAACATTAGTTATAAATCAAAGGCTTTCCCACTTAGCCTTAATATAGTCTTCAATATTTATAATGGAGGGAGTCCTTTAGCCTTGGTCAGATTGGCCACAGCCTTTATTGTATGTCACCAAACCAGACTCACTACCACTGAGTCAATGCTGACTCATAGTGACCCACTGAGTCCATGCTGATTCACTCATAGTGACCCCTTGCAGATTTCTACAGGAGTAGAAAGCCCAATCTCTCTTCTTAGGAGCTTCTGATGGTTTTGAACTGCTGACCATGCAGATCACAGCCCAATGTGTAACTACTAGACCACCAGGGCTCCTTTTCTCTCAGTATACCTAGTGAGTCCTTTATTACTTCAAGGAGTCTACATGCAACACTCCCTCCACTTGTCTATCAGTCTGTCTTAGTGGGGTGGCTTGTGCTTTCTAGTGATGCTGGCAGCTATATCACTGGTGTTTCATATGCCAGCAGGGCCATTCAAAGTGAAAAGATGTCAGTGGAACTTCCACACAAAGAAAAGACAACAAAGAAGGAGTTTGCTACTCACTTCAGAGGAAGGAGCTATGGAAAACCTGACGCATAGCTTCAAAACATTGTCAAATACTGAAGGCCTAATAAATGGAAGCAGAACAATGTCAGAGAGAGTGCAGAAGAATTTGGGCCTTTCAGGACCAATGACACTTGAAACGCAACTGAGGAAGAGCTGCTTTCTTAGAGAGGAGCTAACCATGATGACATGATTCAGATAATGGAGTGGGAGTGGAGTCTTGGAGATCTTCATTTGCTCATGGGGCACAACTCAAGGTAAAGAGAAATAGTTGCAAAAATCTGCCAAATCATCAGAATTTGGAATGTGTGATTCCAAGATTTACACTTAATGAATCTAAGAAAAGTGGAAGTTGTCAAAAAGGAAATGGGACACATAGAGATTCATATTCTAGACATTAGTAAGCTGAAATGGGCGGGTATTGGCCATTTTGCATCAGAAAATCATATGCTTTACTATGACGGGAATAATCCAACACTATGACGGGAATAATCCAATCAAGAGGAAGAGCCTGGCATTCATTTCTAAAAGGATCTTGTGAGATCACTCATGAAGTGCAATGCTGTCTGTGATGAGATTATATCTATCTACCTTCAAAGAAATCAAATCACTGCAACTATTTTCATATTTATGCACCAACTCCAAAAGGTAGTGGTAAGGAATTTGAAGAATTCAACTAATGGCTTTAGTTGGAAATTGATGAAACATACAATCTAGATGCATTATTAATTATTTACAATAGGAATGTAAAAGTTCAAAATAAGGGGAAAGATATAGTCAGTAGCAAATATGGACTTGGTATTAGAAACAAAAATGGATTTTGCATGATAGAATTTTGCAAAACCAAATTTTTTCTTCATGGTAAATATCTTTCTCCAGTGAACATAAAAAGTGACTTCTTATGCTGGAGAATTCACATGAACTTCTCTACATGGAATATACAGAAAGAAAATTCACTATACCTGTGGGAAGAGAAGATGAAGAATCTCAATATCAGCTGCTAAAACCAGGCCAGAGACTGACTGTGGAATGGACCATCATCAATTTCTCATGTGTAAGTTCAGGATAAAGCTGAAGAAAATTCAAATAAGACCATGAGAGCCACAATATGACCTTGCGTCTATCCGACTTGAATTTCAAGAACATCTCAAGAACAGATTTAACACACTGAACACTAATGACAGAAGACCCAAAGAGCTGTGGGAGGACATCCAGAGCATAATTCACGAAGAAAGCAAAAAGTCATTAAAAAGATAGGAGAGAAGAAAAAAAATCAAAGTGGATGTCAGAAGAGACTCTGAAACTTGCTCTTCATTGTACAGAAACTAAATCAAATGAAATAAATAACGAAGTCAAAGAACTGAACAGAAATTTTCAAAAAGCAACACAAGAAGACAAAACCTAATATTATCATGAAATGTGCAGAGACCTAGAATTAGAAAACCAAAAAAGAGGTGCAGCATATCTTAAACTGGAGCTCAAGAAAAAAAAATCAAGCCTTGGGTTGCAATACTGAAAGATTCTATGGACAAAATATTGAATGATGCAGGAAGAATCAAAAGAAAGTGGAAAGAATACAGTCAGTGTACCAAAAAGAAGTGATCAACACTCCAGCCTTTCAAGAGGCAGCATATGAGGAGAAACCAATGATATGAAGGGAAGAAGTTCAAGCCACATGGAGAACATAAGTCAAAAACAAGGCTCCAGGAATGGGTGGAAAACCAGCAGAAAGGTTTCAACCAGCTGATGCATTTACCCATTTATATCAGGAAATTTGGAAGATAGCTACAGGGCAAACTGACTGGAACACATCCATTATTTGTACCAATTCCAAAGAAAGGTGGCCCAACTGAATGCTCAAACTATACAACAATTATCACCGATATCAAATGCAAGTAAAATTTTGTTGAAGATTATCCAACAATGTTTGCAGCATTACATTAACAGGGAGTTGCTGGAATTCAGACAGGATTCAGAAAAGGACATGGAACTGAGAATATTATTGCTGATGCCAGGGCTAAAAAAGCAGATAATACCAGAAAGATGTTTTCTTGGGTTTTATCGACTATGCCAAGGCATTCAACTGTGTGAAGCATAACAACTGTGGATAATTGAGAAGAATGGAAATTCCAGAACCCTTCATTGTGCTCATGTGGAACTTATGCAGGATCAAAAGGCTGTTGTGCTAATAGAAGAAGGTAATACTGCCTGGTTTTAAAACAGGAAAGGTATGTGAGAGGGTTGTATCTTTGCACCATACTTATTCAATCGGTATGCTGAGCAAATAATCAGAGGACTGGCTTATAGGAAGAGGAACGTGGTTTCAGGATTGGATAAAGGCTTAACAACCTGTGATATGCTGATGACACAATCTTACTTATTTAAAGCCAGGAGGACTTGAAACACTTTCTCATGAAGATAAAGGATTGCAGCCCTCAGGATGGATTCCTACTCAATGTAAAGAAGACCCAAATCCTCACAATTGGACACCTAGGTAATCATCATAATAAATGGAGAAAAGATTAAAGTTGTCAAGGATTTTGCCTTGCTTGGATCCAGAATCAATGCTCATGGAAGCAGCCATCAAGAGATCCAAAGACGAGTTTCATTAGGTAAATCAGCTGCACAAGACCTCTTTAGAGTATTGAAAAACAAGAATGTTACTTTGAGGACTAAGGTTGGTCTGACCCAAGCCATGGTGTTATCACCATGCCTCATGCCCAGTGAAAGTTGGATATTGAATATAGAAGACCAGTGAGATAGTTAATGTTTATTGTACCAACCTGGCCAATAAACACATGTGGGGCTAATTGAAGAGTGGAGGGATAAATGGCTTGGTGAGCATCGCCTTTCTAGTTCTCAAGTCTCTTGCTTTCTGATGGTTGGAACAGCGTGCAGCTGCCTTAGCCAGTTCCCTGCTTCAGCTGGCAAGGCTCACTTCCTGCAAGACATCCCTGAGGAGAAGCTGCCCTGATGCAGCCCTGGGTGCTGGAGCAGCCGTGTGGAGACCCCTGCCAGTGCTGAGAGGTTTACACACTCACTGATTCGGCTTTCCTCCTGCAGTCGGCATCATTGGGTGTGGTTTGTGAGATGGAGGAGGACTTTGTGGATTGCTGTGACATATGGGCTGATGTTGGACTTGTGGGCTTGGGCAGCACTGCGTTGGGATGTTTTCTTGATGTGCACTTTATATAAAACTCTCTCTTATACATGAGTTTCTGTGGATTTGTTTCTCTAAAGTACCCAGACTAACACAACCAGAGAGGAATCAATGCATTTGACACTGAAAATAACATGGACTACTCTAAGGACAAAACAACCTGTCTTGGAAGAAGTAAGTCCAGAGTGTTCTTTAGAGGCAAGAATGACGAGACAGTCTTAAATACTTTGGACATGTTGGCACCTAACAGCAACAATGCAAGCAACCCAGCCAGACACCTCCAGCATTCTTAATACACAGCTGCATCCGTTGGTGACGGTTGATTGATGAAAGAGTTGTGAAAAGACTTTTAACTAAATATTTTAGGTAACCACCAAATAAATGAAGATATTCTGCTCGCTTTAAGGAAACGAGAAGAATTTCTAAATCTAAATTACATAGGAGTGAAGCAAGATAAAACATGAGATAAAAAAGAAGTTAAAAGGAAACAAATCAGAAATTTCTAAGATAAAAATTTAGATTTTTGATATATTATGGAATTTTTTAACTGAACCTTGGATGCTAGTGGTTTTTTTTTAAACATGCAAAATTGTTGACCTTCTTGGACAATAAAATAGAAAGGTTCTGGGAAACAATGGAGCACGGGGTTCCTGGCGGCACTGTGGGCTAAGCTGTGGGCTGTGAACCACGAGGTAAGTCTTTTGAATCAGGCAGCTGCTTGGGGTGAAGATGACGAGACTCCATACGATTGAAGGCTCTGGAAACCCTCTGTAGCATTGCCACATTTGGGAAATGACCGTATGGCTTGATAGTTTTTCACTAAACTAATAACTGTAAAAGGAAAAAGGCAGGATGACGGCTAAAGAGTAGTGATTACAAGATACCAATTATAAGTCCTTATAAAGGGGACCCTTTTCTAAGGGATGGCATTTTATTAAATTCTTGAAGAAAGTGAGACTTGTCTAACGCAAGTGCTTCCAGATAGCGGTCTCAAGAGAATGAAGGAGAAGAAAGAGGGGATCGAGGAGAAGAAGGGGAAAGACGAGAGAGACTCTCGTGGTTTGGCCTGGAATCATTGGTGGAACCGGGTGGGATAAACCTCAGTAAACACAGGTTTGTAAATAAAAATCAAAATGTTGTTTATGTGCATGCAATATCTTATATTTAGATATCATCTGATGTTGAATATAGGAATCAGAAATTCAAGGGGGAAACTCAGAACAGGTTATATACATGTCCGCATCCAGATTTTTATTAAAGCCCTGTTCCAGGTATGCGTGCTGCTGCCCTCTCGTGACCTTTGACTCATTTTACCTGATTACAACAGAAAGGCACATTGTCAGGTCCTGCTCAGTCATCCTTACAATTGTTTTATGTTTGAGTCTGTGCTAGTCCAGGTAGACTAGAGAAACAAATCCAGAGAGACTCATGTGTGTATAAGAAAGAGCTTTATCTACAAGAGCAATTGAATATCCCAGCCCAGTCCAGATCAAGTGCATAATTCCAATATTAGCCCACATGTCTGATACCAATCTATAAAGTCCTCTTCAGACTCCTGAAACGCATGCAATGATGTCGAATGCAGGAAGATCACAAGCCAGTGGGTGGGAAGTCTTATGGATCCAGTGATGGTGGAAGCATCTTAGCACTGGCAAGGGGCTCCACAAAGCTTCTCCAGCTCAGGACCCTAGTGTAGTTCCATGTGTCTTGTCAGCTGCTATGTCTCCCAGGGAGTCTGCCTGCATCCTGCCTCCAGCGAGCTATTTATCTCCTTAGTGCCTCCACATGAGGATCAACAAAGACCTGATTGACAGGCTAGAATCCACCCCTTCACTCTGACTCCTCAAATTAACACCAGATTATGAAACTACCAGAGTCCATCTTCTTTCACGTTGACCAACTGTTTTACCACGCAGGGTGCTGTTCTCTGATGACATGACCAAATGCAAAAGATGAAGTCTTCACAAGCTTACTTCTAAGAAGCAATTGGGCTGACTTCTTCTAAGAAAATTTTTTTCCCATTTTCAAAAGTCCATGCTCTATAAAATATTCTTTGCCAGCAAAAGTCAAATGCATCAATTATTCTTGTCTTCCTTATTACCCAGCTTTCGAATGCATATGACAGGACTGAAAAAACTAGACTTGGGTTAGGTGACTACCACAAAGTCACTGAGGTAGAATTTACTCCACAACAATGAGGTTGGTTTAGTGTGTGTGTGTGTGTGTGTGTGTTCCCATGAAGATTTATAGGTTCAGAAATCTTATGTAGTTTTATTATGAGTTAGAATCCACTGAAAGCTGATAGTGCCTGGCTATCAAAAGATATAGCATCTGAGGTCTTAAAGGCTTGAAAATAAACAAGAGGCATCCAGCTGAGAAGCAACAAAGCCCACATGGAAGAAGCACACCATCCTGTGGGATCATGAGGTGTCGATGGGATCAGGTTTCAGGCATCAAAGAATCAGAACAAAAAATCATATCAATGTGAATGAGCGGGAGGGCGGAATAGAGACCCAAAGCTATCTGTTGACAATTGGACATTCCCTTATAGAAGGGTCAGACAAAAGAGATGAGCCAGTTAGGGTGCAGTACAGCACTGATGAAACATACAACTTTCCTCCAGTTCTTTAATGCCCCCCCAGTATCATGACCCCAATTCTACCTTACAAATATGGCCAGACCAGAGCATGTACAGTTAAGAGCGTGCACAACACAAGGAATCCAGGACAGATTAACCCCTCAGGACCAATAATGAGTCAAATGCCTTTGCATAGCCAATAAAACACAAATAACACAGTTATAGCCAGCCAAAACCCAAATGTAGTCAACAATTATATTTCTCATTCTGTGTCCCTGCAGGAGACCTCCTGTCATTGTTTCAAAACCATCTCAAGAATATTTTTATTTGTATGTGGTATTAATGATATTCTTCCACACTTTCCACATTCTGTTAGGTCACCTTTCTTTGAAGTGAGCACTAATATGAATCTCATCAAGTTAGTTGACTAGGCAACTGTCTTCCAAATTTCTTGGCAAATGAGTGAATCCCCTAGAGCTGCATTCATTTTTTGAAACATTGCCATTGGAATTCTGTCAATCTAGAAGCCTTGCTTTTTGCTGATGCTTTCAGTACAGCTTGAACTTCTTCCTTGAACACCACTCCTTCCTGGTTGTATCCTAGTCTTTGAAATGCTTTAACATGGATAGACCCCTTTTGCTAGAGTAATCTTGTGTGTTCATTCCATTTTCCTTGGATGAATTCTTAATTGTTCAATGTCGTGTCCATGTTATTGGTGTTAGGTGGCATCAAGGCAGTTCCAATTCATAGTAACGCTGTGTGCAACAGAGTGAAACACTGCCCGGTCCTGCGCCATCTTCATAACTGTTGCTACATCTGAGCCCATTGCTGCAGCTAATGGGCCAATCCAGCTCCCTGAGGGGCTGAACTCTTCCACTTTACCAAGCAGGATATCCTTCTATAGGGACCGTTCTTTCCTGATAACTTGTTCCAAATACATAAGCCAAGATCCATCTGATGTCAGCGATTATATCCTTCATTCCATAGACTCTTTTAAATCTGGCTTAAATGTTTGGCAATTCTTTATTGATATATTACTTAAATTGCTCTGTACATATTTTCAGCATAAATTTACTTATAAACAATGATATTGTTTAATAATTTCTGCATTTGTTCTGGATCATGTTTCTTTGAGTGGGCATAGATTTGGATCTCTCTCAGCCAGGTGGCCAGGTAACTGTCTCCCATATTCCTTAGCGCAGACTAGTGACAGCTTCTAGCCCTGCCTCAGGTTGTTCAGACACTTAAATTAATGTTTCATTAATTCCTGGAGTCTTATTTTTCCACTAATGTAAGTAGACTCAATGGCAACCACCACCACCAACAAAATCTTAAATAGCTATGAACTGTGAATAATTTTACATTTTATTTTTAAAGCATAAAATAATAACTTTAAAGGTAATGAAAGAGAAGAGAGGTGGTTCAATATGCAATATTAAAACTGACAGAATTTTCAGAATAAATGACGCGTGTATAATTACAGTAGACATTGTCAGACACATGGGTCAGGGATTGACAAATGACAAAGACTTTACCAATAGGGAAGTTTCCACAACAAAATTAAAAAATTGATCTAACATGCATTTATAGCACTATGCTGTATGCAATGAAGATTGTGTGATGTTTTCACATGCATATGGAACACTTCATTTCAAATGATAATAATACTGTAGGTGCCTGATTATTAACGGGTAACTAGATGATGAGCAGCCCTAACTTGCCCTTTCAGCTGAAGGACGTTTGCCCTCACTTGGAACCGACTGCACCCAGGCTTACGCACACCAGGTTCTTCGTGACAGTCACCCGCACTCGCTGCAGGAGCAACTTCGAAATCAGTGGCAAGCCTTCCAGCTTTTCCTTGCACTCCTGGAAGGTGGGGTATGGACTGTACGTGCCCGCTCTGACGTGCCTACACATTCAACTGGAAGACACACTTAGGGACGAGGGCATTCCTGACCCAGTGACTCCCTGTCTATGAATGAAGCAGAAAGGCAAGATTCCACAATCATCAAATATTATATCATGGAGACCACAACTGCTGCCTGAGGTGCCACTAGCTTAGAGGTTCATAGGAGTAAAACAGCTATATATAGTTTTATATATATAGTCATAGCTATATCTATGTGGATGGTTTTAATTACTGTTAAGTAGCTCATGAATTAGGAAGGAAATTATAATATATTTAGAAGCAGCTACTTAGAGGGAAGTTAGAAAGTAGTATTTAACTATAAATGCATTAACTGAAAACAATGAATGACAAAACATGAATTGCATTTCAACTCAAAGATTGATAAGGATAAGTTTAAACTTAAAGAAGACAGAAGACACAATTGTTATGATAACACCACAAATTGACTTATCAATTAGTATCCTTTATATGATGCCTATAATTAAAGTAGGAGGAAAAAAAGGACCAAACATTCAGACTCATCCAGACTGTGCATTTGAAAGTTGAAAATGGCCAGGTGTGCTGACTTTGGTTAAACAAGGATCGGGAGCACCCTCACAAGTATGGACAGTGATGGAAAGAAGGGATGGTGTTTGGAACAGAAAGAAACACACCTGAGATTTACAATTCTAATTTGATTTTGGTCGTTATTCGCCTATCTTATGGGCAGTCCAGGGTTAAGCCAAATTCTAAGAAGCTTCCTACTTCTAGAAAATTGTTATTCCATAATAAATGTGGTCATTTTGATGGCCCAAACTTTGGTAACTGTGACCATCTTGTATTAGCATCTATTTTCTCAGTCACGGCAGAGAAGCAGCTATCAATTGACTATTGCAGTCAGACATGGAATAAGAAGCCAATACTGTCACAGCGGACTCAACGCTATCCCTTTTGGCTTTCAAAAAAATATAGGCATCTAATTTTGGAGTCTGGGAATTGAATATATTCACCTGCTCTATCATCTTCATGTTTTTCACATAAAATATATAGCTGCCTGTAGTTCTTTTACAATTCATTTACATTATCATTATTGAAATGCTGTTACTTGAGCCTACTCTCCAGCCACATAGCTATCAAATTGTTCCAAATGTGTTCAACATATGTTTTCTGGGACAAATCCAGGTGTGGGGGAATGTTCTGCATATACAGTATGTGTCTCAGATAAGGAGCCCTGGTCACATGGTGAGTTACTTGCTGGGATGCGAACTACAGTATCAGCAGCTACAACCCACTAGCAATCCCACTCCCTTAATGCTTTAAAGGCTCTGGACCATCGAGGCAGTTCTTCTCTTTTATGTTCTACGCATGTCCAGTGGGGTCACTCGGAGTCAGATGGACTCAAGAGCACGAGGTGTGGTTTGGTGTTTCACATAAGTTTCATATTCTCTCCTTCTCTCTAAACAGTACAACTATATTGCATCATTGTGGGTGACAACTGAACATCTCTCCAAAACAACAATCAGTCCGTTTTAGACTTAAAGAAGAGGGAGATAATTTTAGCAATTTCATTGAGGGCATTTTAGAATTATGCTTTCATATAACAGCTTTCCTGGGTAACCTTGAAGATGTTTCATAAACAGTTTATCTAATACTACCAGACAGTGGGGACTTGAAAGATTAGGAAAACATCTCTAGAGACAAGGAAGTGATGTTTAGAGCAGAGCCGTCAAGAATATGCATGGTGTTGTGAGAATAAAAATGGGGGTTCAGCAGAACAAAGGTGCGACTGAAAGATAACTGAGGAAAAAGATTTTGTTCTCACCTTTATCATACCAAAATGCAGATGGGGAGCGAATTCAAGGAAAGCATCTCTGAAAGGGATGTGGGTTAATTCTAGCATGATTAGCCTGACTGTGGTCTCGCATTATGTGTGCACATGAGTGTGTGTGTGTGTGACACAGAAGGGTTATGTAGACTTAGAATTGTTGAAAAATTCTCTTTAAACTAAGGATTCATTCCTTACTACAAATCCCTAATATTTCTTCAATAATCCGATATGAATCAATCATTTACAAAATCTCTCAGCTTACAAAACTTCTTTGAGAAGTGACTCCCATCAATTTACATTCAAATATTTAAGCTAGGAGCTTCCCGCCCACCCCCAGCCCCCTTTCTCTTTTTCATCTTTACCTCCACTCAAATGCAGAGAGTGTCCCTTTAATTTTCACATCATATTGTGACAACCATTTTCTCCTAATTTCTAAATTTTGAAATGTCTGACTTACCTTAATTATTTATGGACTACTACGCCCAGAAATATTTATTCATTACTTATGAGAGAGAGAAAAACGCTCACTACGATTGAGTTGATTCCCACTCATAGCGACCTTATCGGACAGGGTAGCAATGCCCTTGTGAGTTTCCAAGCCTGTAACTGTTTACCGGTGTAGACCCTCCCAACCTTTTCCCGAGGAGCGGCTGGCCATTTCAAGTTGCTGACCTTGCTGATAGCAACCCAACATAGTGGTTGTCACCACTCTGGCACCGGGGCTCCTGACAAGGACCCGAATAGTCTGAATACAAGACACTGTGGTTCCGGTTATCATTTAGTTTGAGGAATGTTATAGAAAACAGACTCATACGTATATCATATAATACAACTATTGGGTTAACATTGCTATCATGGAAGAGTGCACAGTGGGAGGATAGTGATGGATTACCTAATTCTCAAGAGAATCGAAGAAACAGATAATATTGGAGGATACTGTTGAACTTCGATGGTCGAGAAGACTAATGAAAACACAATAGTCCAGATTTTTAAAAATCTAAAGGGATTGTACGAATGCAATGATCATAATTGTAGAGAAGAGGTGGCATCAGGATAAGAAAAATGTAACATGTCTGGATAGCAGATGGGACAGGAAGGGATTTAGAATAACTCCCCAATTTAGGGGGCTAAAAGAAGGAATACAGAAGAGGTATGCATGACTACCATAAACTACTTTTGTAACCTTTAATAAGTCATCACTCTTGGTTTCCTGGAGACATACATACCTTCTCAAGATCATTAAAGTAGAAATGAAATTGACAAGTTATTTTTAATATTTCAAAAAGCTAATTAAAAGGCAACCACTTGCCTTAGCATGCTATTGATTGGGCTCATATTTTTATTTCCTTTGGTTGTGATTATAGAAACACTAAGTAGTAAATTTGATCATTTCATTCTGAATCTATGTTGTGATGGCAGTCAGATATGTCTATGATTGACTAATGATAGAAAGAAAGTACACATTTAACAATAAATACCATATTATAGTTAATTAATATTTTCAAAACACGGAACTCATGTAGAATGTTGTGAAGAAGAATTTCTTAAAAATAAGAATGACATTAAAGTCAGATCTTAACTTCAGGCCCTTCAAGTTTTCTCTAAACTTGTTACGAAATGCGGAACATCATAACATTTCATCTATTTTCTCACCTCAAATGTAAACTATTAAAAAGTTTCTGAAAACTCAGAGGGGGTAAGTGAGGGTGTTTGAAGCCAGGAGAAACACTGTCTTCAGTACAGTTAGGTCATCACAGCATTGCTCACAATAGCAAGAAGATGGAACCAAATTAAATACCCCTTAACACAGTAGTTCTCAACCTTCCTAATGCCCCAACACTTTAATAGTTCCTCACGTCGTGGCAACCCCACAACCATAAAAGTATTTTCATTGCTACTACATAACTATAATTTTGCTACGGTTATGAAGCAGGCAACCCCCGTGAAAGGGTCATTAGACCCCCAAAGAGGTCGTGACCCAGAGGTTGAGAACCACTGCCTTAACAGAAGACTGGATAAGGAAATGTTGGTACATGCACACAACGGAATACTATGCATCGGTGTAAAAACAGTAGCAAAACCCCGAAGCACCTCATGACGTGGATGGACCAGGAGAACATTATTCATATGAAGTTAGTCAGTCACAACAGGACAAATATGAGATGAGGCCACTGTTAGAAAGAAAAATAAAAAGAAGAAAAAGACATTCATAGCAAAAGGAACAGACTTTGGAGTTGGCCAAGGAGGGAAGGGCAAGGGAGGGAGGATGACGTCCCGGACTGGCTGACTGAAGGACTGACTGCTTTGGTCCTAGTGGAAGATGGCGATCCTGAGAAGGGAGGAAGGAAGACAAGAAGCGAGGTGTAGACAGGCTGTTAGGGGACGCCAGCAGTAGTTTAGACTATGGAACCCAACGTCGACCATTTGAAATGTAAATCGCCATGTAATTTGCAATACAATAAAGAGGTCAAGAGTAAGGTGACCAGATTTTAACATTGGTAAAGCGGGACAAAAGCGGGACACCATTGATAAAACTCATATCCTGACAAAATAGCCACATGGCAGCCGAAAACCGTATACCCTAGCTTGCCGTGCATTCTTTCCAAAAATCGGGACTTTAAAACGCCATGGGACACGGGAAAAATTGTTAAAAATTGGGACTGTCCCACCAAAAGTGGGACGTCTGCACACCTTAGGTATGCTTTCTACTTTTCAATCAAATCCTCTTAAATCAGAAGGAATAGTCCTTCCTGCTGTGAAATCGAGTCCCATTCACAATGACCCCAGCTGTGTCAGAGTGACCCAATAAGCGATGTTCTGATCACTCGATTGCCAGGTCTTTCTTCCTCCCTCTCGCTCAAACTCATTGCCATGAAGTGAATTCTGACCCACCAGATGTCAACTATAATAATCACAGCAGAGGACAGCCCCATCGTTTCTCCCACAGAGCGGCTGGTGGGTTCAAACTGCTGACCACCGCTCACCACCAAGCCTCCTTAGTTACAGGCATCTGAATTTTCTCTCTGAGACGCATTTACTAACAGTTGTATAAAAGACATCCAATTATCCTTGGAATCTCTGCCTGTTTCAAAAGAGCATACTTGACAGACTGTTCTGATGGTGCTGTGGTAACCTGTTTTAACTAGTCTTCAGATCCGAAAGCAAGTTGTTGTTGTCAGTTTCTCTGGAGTCGTCTTTCACTTGCAGCAACCCCATGGATGGTAGAGTGAAGCATCCCTCATCTTGTTCGATCTTTATGATCATTAGCATGTTTGCGTGCATTATTGTGTCAGTCCACATCATTAAATGTCGACCTTATTTGCACATAGCCTCTGTTTTACCAGTCAAGATGTCTCTTTCCGGCAATTGGTCTTTCCTGATATGAACCTGAAGTAAGCAAACCAGTCTGGCCACCTTTGTTGCAAAAGTGTATTAGTTGAATTTCTTGAAGACTGGTTTGTTCATTTTTCTGGAAGTCTAGTTTTCTGGAAATTCTAGAATTCCAGCGCAATTTAAATGCATCAGTTGCCCTATTTCTTCCCTTTCATTGTCCAAGTTTGATATGCATCTGAGGTAAATCCATAAAGAGTACCCTCTCATGCACTTCCCATGAATGAGCTGTACAGTCTACTACCTAGTGCTACCACGCCTGAATTGTGAGCTTAGCTTTGTGCTTTATTTTACTTTTTAGTAGCCGAATCAACAGGCTTTCATAGGCTGTGTCTAAAAACCTAAAGTAGTATATCAATAGCAAACAGAGGAAATTTTAAATGACTAGCCATGATTTACTTATTTACTTAATTCATTTGTTCTCTGGTTAAGTCAACTATATTTTGGAGTTAAAGCCTTGGTAATTCTGACTTCTCTGCAGACTGATTCTCTATTCTCTTCCATCTGCCTCCCCTCACTTCCTAGTAGAGGCTAAATATCACAACATTAATAAAATATTCCTGTTTCTGGGAGTCCAGAAAATATAAGATTTAATTAACCTTTGTCTTTCACTATGATAAGTTCTGAAAATAATATATATATATATATACATATACATATATGTATATTAATTCAGGACGATAGATGGTATCTCTTCAACCAACAGTGTCATTCCTGCAGAAGGAATTTATGTGGAAATTAAATGGCAAGTCATTCTTGTATCCTGGAAGTGTTTGTTAAAGCAATGATTACGGTTTAAGCCATTGCCCCTGGGATTAATGAGAGTCCAGGAGGAATTGATGGTCTAAGATTAAAGGAAGAGTCATTAAACTCCATACAACTATTAAGTCCTTGGTAATTCGCTGTACCTACAGACTGTGAACAGTAAGGCAGGCATCCCATAGTGGGAGGCATGTGGGAAAGCAGATAGGTAAGTTTAGTGGAGGGATGAATTTTCGGCTGCCAAACAAAATGATTGCTTAGATGGTTAGATATTTTAAAGTACAACTCATTTCCTTTGCTTTTCATCAACACTATGTAGCGGAATAATTTCAATTTTGAAATAGCCAACAGAACCACTCCTATTTTCATGAAATTTAACATTTATATTCCTACATCTATGCTGGTCCTGGTCGATGAGTGCTGGATCAAGTTCTGACATTGTTGTCTATTTCTCTTGATTTCCTCTCTTAGCTTTTATGGCCCATTCCATTCAACAGTCGTTAATTCTCAGTACCTAAATGCTTGTCAGCACGCATGTGTCAAGTTGTTATATTTTGTGGATTTCATGTTGCATTGTAGTTTCAGGAACCATGCCACTGGCCTGTCCAATACCAGTACAGTCACTTATGGTGAACAGCAAGATTTTTAAATAGTAGCAGAATATTGTCTGGTAGAGTGCTAGAAGACTAGATCCTTAGGTTCAGACTTCAAAATACAACAATGGAAGTACCGCCTCCTCAAAGTAGAACCATCCTTAATGACTTGAATGGAGCAAGCCTTTCAGGATCTACATTTACTGATGGTACAAGACTGAAAGTGAGAGGAGATGGCTGCAAGCTTCCATTAATAATCAGAATATGGAATATAGGTAGTATGAATCTAGGAAAATTTGAAGTAGTCAAAAGTGAAATGACACATTTGATAAGCTAATAAAACTTCAAATCTCACGCTGAGGATGGTGGATTGCATGGGGGTACCCAAATCTGAAGTCAGTGAGTGCACTCATCGACCAGGACCAGCATAGATGTAGGAAATCAGTATGAAGTGAATGAACCTGACCAATAATACATGGACTACACAATCTCTTGGTAAATATGCATGGAGAATCTGATCAAGAGACCTGAGTTATAGATTGTGGGGAAATGCTTCAAAAAAGCAAACAACTTCCTGTGGCCCTCAAATTATTTTCTCCATGAGGTAGAATGAAGAAAATGAGTACTATTCACCTTCATGTTCGAATAATCAACTCTTTAAGATGAAAATTGTGGCATTTACCAAGGACCACATTCAGAAGGTGAGGAAAGAAGTTGGAGTGGAATCAAGAATCACAGGGATTGTAATGGGTGAATTGAATCAGAATGTATATGAGATGCTGAATGTAAAACTACACTGTGCTCGGTAAATCTTCACCTCATTCACAACAAATTATGTCTAAACAATAAAATAGAATGCATAAAGATGGGTATCCTAGGCTGAAATGAATTGGTCATTGAACATTTGAATTGGACAATCATGATTTCTTATCTCTGGAATGACAAATTTAAGAGAAATGACACTGGATTTATTTTTTTTGAAAAACCAGAACATTTCAGGATCTATCTTGCACTGATGGCACAGTGGTTACACGTGGGGCTGCTATGAGCAAGGGTGGCAATTCACAACTACTGACGACCCCATGGGAGAAAGATGAGGCTTCCAAGTCTGAGAAAGGATTACACTGAGAAACTCACATGGGCCGTTCGACCCTCTCAATGGGCATGCTAGGAGTTGGCATCTATTTGATGGCAGCCAGTTTGTTTTTTGTTGTTAAATCTTGCAGTATAAAACTGTCTGTCATAGGAAACTATCTATACATGTACAAGTAAAACAAGTTAATGTGAATATTATTTAAATTTATGCCCCAACCACTTAATCCAATGATGAAGAATTCTGCCAATTTCTTCAGTCTGAAACTGATCAGACATGCAATCAAAATACATTGATAAAAATGCTAAAGTTGGAAACAAAAAGGAAGGATCGGTAAATAGAAAATATGGCATTGGCGATAGAAATGAACCTGGAGATTGCATGACAGAATTTTGCAAGATGAATTACTTCATTGGAAATGCATGTTTTCAAAACAGAAACTGATTTTACAAGTGGATCTAGCCAGATGAAAGATGGAAGAATCAAACTGCTGAGGAAAGATACATTGGAGACATGTAATATCATCAGCCAAAACGAGTCCAGGTGCTGACATTGGGACAGGCTATCAATTACTCACATGTAAGTTCAGGTTGAAGGTGAAGAAAATTAAAGCATGTATATGCGAACCCCAATGACCTTAAGTCCATCCCACATGATTTTAAAGACCATCTCAAGGACAGATTGATACATTGGACCTAATGACTAAAGATAAAATTAGTTATGAGATTATATGAGGAATATCATACCCGAAGAAAGTAAAATATCATTAATAAGACAGAAAGGACCAGTGGTTGACAGAAGAGGAACTGAAGATTACTCTTGAATGTGCATTATCAAAAGTAAATAGAAAATATTAAAAGAAAAATACTAAACACAAAATTCCAAAAGGCAGCCTGAGGGACGAAGTAAAGCATTCTGATAAGATCTGTGAAGACCTAGAGTAAGAAAACCAGGAAGGCTCAGTATGTCTCAAACTGTAAGAAATGAAGAAGAAAAGCATACACCCTCGAGTTGTTATGTTGAAGACTTCTATGGGGGAAGATATGGAACAATGCAGGAAGATGAAAAGAATGCCCAAAGTCATTGAGCCAAAAAGCATTTCTGAACATTTAACCCTTTCAAGGGATAGCATATGATCAGGAACCAACGATATTGAAGAAAGATGCCCCAGCTGTACTGAACACACTAGAGGAAAAACAGGTCTCCTGGAATTGATTCGCTATCAACCGAAATATTTTCAAAAACAAATGTCTTACTAAAAGTACTTACTATTCTCTGGCAAGAAATGTGAAAGACAGACACCTAGCTAAATGATTAAGATATTCGCACTTATGCCCATTCCAAAGAAAGGTGGCTCAATTGAATGTGGAAATTATCAAACAATATCATTAATATTGCATGCAAATAAAATTTTGCTATAGGTAATTCAAAATCAATTATGGCACGACATTGCCAGAGAGCAACTACTAATTCAAGTCTGATTCAGAAGAGAACTTAGAGTGAAGGGTATCATTGCTGAATCTTGGCTGAAAGCAGAGAATATCAGGGAAAAAAAGTTTAGTTGTGTTTTATTGACTAGCTAAAGGCATTGACTGTGTGGATAATAACAAACTAGGGATTACACTGATAGGAATAGGAATTCCAGAGCCCTTGGTTATATGGAAGTTGTACCTGTGTATAGAGTAAGAGGCAATTGTTCAAAGGGAAGAAGGGGAGAGTGCCCAGTTTAAAGTCAGGAAAAGTGACAGGAAAAGTCAGGGCTGTATCTTTCGCCCTATTAATGTCAAAGGATACAGCCCGGATCCTGTGCAAATAATCTTGGAAGCTGGATTGTATGAAGAAGAATTCAGCATCAGAATTGGAAAAAGACTCATTACCAGATGACACACTTTCTTGCCAAAAGCAAGGAGAACTCTAGGCAGTTACCGATGAAGATCAAAGGCAGTAGTCATTGATAAGGATTCCAACTTAACGGAAAATCAAAAAAAGCCCCAAATCCTTGCAACTGGACCACTAAGCAGAAAAAAAGATTGAGCTTGTTAAGGATTTCATTTTACTTGGATCTATTCTCAATGCTCATGAGAGCAGCAGTTAAGAAAACAAAGGAGATAGGGTAAGAGAAAAAGATGATTCTTCATGAGATGGATAAACACAGTCCACACAAACACTGGCTCAAACCGTAACAAGGGTATAAATGTAGCAGGATTGGACAGTGTTTCAATCTGTGTGCATAGGATCATTATGAGTTGGAGCCAATGTGGGGAACGCTTAACAAGAACACTTGAATCATTGTTCATTGTGGGTGTGATCAACGAGCAACACACAATTTTACCCTCAAGTAACTTCTGACTATGACGATATCGCAGTGAGAATGCAGACTCGAAGGCTTACTGCAAGGTGCATTAGGCTGGGGTGACAAGAGAAGTAAGCCCAGTGACACGAAATTAGGTATAAGAAAGAGCTTTACATCAGGAAGTAATTAGATATCACAAAGGCATCCCAGCTCAGTCCAACTCAGGTCAGTAAGTCGGATACTGAGTAGTCCGTAAGTTCCTCTTCAGGCTCTCAGAGCGACATGCAATGATGCAGAATGCAGGAGCTCACAGGCTAGTGGGTGAAAAGTTGGATGGATCCAAGGTTGGTGGAAACATGACGGCACCGGCAGTTCTCAGGGTCAATGACAGAGTACCAGAAAACAGGAAAGCAGAGGGACACACAGAGAGAGAGAGAGAGAGAGAGAGGCTCCCAATGCCCCCTGTTATAAGAAAGCCACACCCAAGGAGGCATCATCAGCTGTGCCCTGACTGGCAGATTGGATTCCACCTCTATATATTTACACATCTCCATGTTGACATAAAATTATCTAATTACCATACCAGGTCTTCACCATTCCAATTGAACTAGAAGCAGAGCAATGCCATTAGAAACTGAGTCTTATATCTCTGATTCTGAACAGTGCTCATTCATAATAATTTTAAACTATTTGTTAGTGGCCTAGTATGTACACATGGGGCATTGGTTGTTCAATGGTAGAATTCTTGCCTTCCATGTAAGAACCTTAGATTTGATTTCCAGCCATGTCCTCAAGCATTGTCATTAGAGGTTTGCAAGTTACCGAGCCGCAGAACAGCTCTCAGCAGAACCTCCAACCTAAGGTGGACCAGGAAGAAAGGCCTGCTGCTCTACTTCTAAAACTCAGTCATTGGAAATAGTTTTGAGCACATGGGCCAAACTGTAAGCAATCATGAGGAGGGTCCATTACCAGAAAGCTGTTTGATCTGCTGTGCATTGAGTTACCATAAGTTAGGAACTGATTCCATGATAGCTAAGAGAAAAAATATTCTGTACACCGAGTACATGCTGTTGGATAAAACAGATATGTTTTGCATTAGGCTGGGTTCGCTAGAGAAACAAAATCAGTGACACTCGTATATGAATAAGTAAGGACTTTACAACAAGAAAGAAATTCATAGCGAAACCACCTAGTTTAGTTCAACTGAAATCCATGGGGTTAAATGCTAGCTGAAGGCTCCTCGAGAACCATGCAGCTGCCAGATGATGAGACAAGAAGGTAAAGTGGCAGCTGGGAGCTCACAGGCTAGGAGGTGCAAAGTTGCATGGGTTGCTGGGAACATGGAAGAGAGCAAATGTTCCCAGGGTCAACAGGCCACCTGGGCCACCAGCCCTGGAAGCCAGATGCAAGATCCAAGCAAGCAGGAAGAAGAAGAGGGCCAAGAAAGAGGCCAGTTCTCGATAACATCTCAGAAAGATGTCACACCCTCAAGGAGACACCATGAAGCTGTGTCCAGATTGAGAGCTTGGACTCTACCCCAACCTTCCCCTGGCGCAGCAAGTTGACATAAACCCTAACCGTCACGTGATCCTTGCCTTGAACCACCCCCTTTTTTTTTTACAAACTTTAACTTCTCAATTAATATTAGATATCGTTATTATTGTTACGATTTCCCATCCAAAGAGCATGAGCTTTGACAATCCCACAATCTTTCCAATGATGGGTGCCACTCTCAGATGTAGCAAATACTTTGGTCTCACATCGAATCTTACTCATCAGGGTGGTTCAAAAATAATTATGGTAAACTCTAATTTTATTACTTGAGAAATATATTAAAAATGTAGATCTTTTATAATTCCTTCAATTAACAGTAGACACTTCTTGATTACTTTCTAATTAAATCATTTCACTCTAAGACTTGGTAATTACAACAAGAAGTTATTAAAATTAGAAAACATTTGCTAACTCAGTACTTTGGATTATTAAACCTTTGTCATTTAATATTGCCAAACAGACTATGAAGATATATGAGCAAAGAAACTGATTTTAATGTCTTTAGCTGCAATAATTAACTACAGGTGTCCCAAACAATGCAATGTTTCTTTCTTGTTGCATATTTTTCTGTGATATCTATTGTTCTTGTCATCAAGTGGATTTTTTTCTCTGGCCTATTAAACTATGTTTCCTCTTATATTACTGTGCTTCCCATAGAAGAGAATTATATCCTTGAATCTCCTATACTTGGGTATTCTATCTTTCTTGGTTCCCTGATGAAAATACATCCACAGCTTATTATAAGACTCAGAGTTCCTCTGCCTTTGATGGTTTTATCTGACTGATCACCACATTCCAATCTATAAGACAATAAACTTCCCAAATCAAATGTATTCCTAGAAAGAAAAACATCCATATTGCTTGAGCCTGGAAAATGCACTGTGGAATTTGCTATTTCAATATGTCAATGAGATGACAATTGGCTTTCATCAGATTTTCTAGGAAGTATGCTATCTTTTATCTTCAGTGGCTGCCTCTTACTGGAGTGGAGGAGAGGCAAGGCAAAAGATTGTTCTTTCTTTTAGACAATCCTCCAAGAAAATCAAAGGGCTTATTTTCACCCTGCTCTTTTCGAATCAGTATGAGCACGAGGTACACACATCAACACTGATAGGAAGTGGCTTTTGAAACATAGGATTGGATCCATACAACCAAATGATCACTGCAAGCTGTGATCAGTCAAAGTAAATTCCCCATATGTGATTCTGAAGCATAAGGTGAGGTGCTAATGGCTGTCTATTGGAATATCGGTTTGACAAAATACACCTAGAAAAGATATTGACAAGCTCTTCAGTGTTCTAGCAGGAAAGAGATTCTTGAAATCAAGCCCGTTGCTCCTCTGCCTGCCTTCTGTTGAAAAACCAAAGAAAGGCGAAAGCAAAGTCATCACCCCTTAACAAAGCAGTAAGTGAAAACGGATGAGTCGCTGTGCCTGATGGAAAGGTGGTAATGTCCTGCTCCTGGTGACTAACATCGGGGAACATCCAGGGAATTGTGCTCCATTTGGGGCAGAACGTCTTATAGAGACAGTGAGAAATGCCCAGAGGAGGAGAAACGTGGCATGAAGAATGAAAGAATGAACAGAATGGGAAAGCTGAAGCTGAAAACAGGACGACTGGAGGGTGGTGGCAGTTGTCTACAAATATATAAGAGATGTCATCGGATGGCTGGCACTACACAAGGGAAGAGAGTGTGATGACAGATGAGTGACAAGCACAAAGAATTAGATGTAAGGCCAGAACCAAGAACATTATTCTTAAGGTGGATTGGGCTGTTTTAGACAGTGATGGGTGACACTTATTGGACATATTCAAACAGAGATTGAATCTGATCATTAAAAAGTGTTAAAACGTGGGTAAATGACAACTTGATCTGAGTGAGGCAATCTACACAGAGAAAGAATTAAAAGCACTGTACTTCGTATTGAACTCTGAAACTAATCCGAAATTGCATGCAGGCCTTGACTTACTGTGTGAGCTTCAGCAATCCACAAGGCAGGTGTTGATTAGCTAGATGTTCAAGGGGTTTAGAGAGACTGAGGAGCTAGGGAAGACCTTTAACTATTCTGCATGGGTTCTAAAAGTGAGTTATTATTGGTGGCTGTAAATTACAGGCATATAATGGGACCAATAAAGACATTTTTCATTTTGCCTAGATAATATAAATGTTTGCATGCTCATATAGAATTGTGAACTTATTCAAGGAAGCAAAAAACAATGTTAAGTGAGCAGCAGCTAAATCATTTGAATATCAAAATAGTTAAGATACATAAGTGGCTTTAGGCAACTTCTCTTTACTCGGCTCTATTGACTCCTCTGTAAAAGAAGGAGTTAGAGGAGATCATCTCTAAGATGTTATGATTTTATTTTTAATATCAGAACCTATGATCATGCAGTGTAGCAACAATAAAA
>NW_022111300.1:24309602-24311675 GCF_000313985.2 Echinops telfairi | reverse complement strand
CAAATGTTTTGAGAATGATGAGGGCAATGAATGTAGGAATGTGCTTTACACAAGTGATGTGTTTATGGATTGTGATAAGAGTTGTATGAGCCCCTAATAAAACGTTTGAACACAAAAAACCCAGGGACCAAAAAAAAGAACCCATGATCATGAATAAGACCACCTAATAATAAAATATGCCAATGCATTCACTATGTGATGAAATGTAATGACAAAGACATTTTGACATGTAAGAATATTAATTAGTCCAATACGTACCACTTTTTCCCCCACACACGGGACCTGAGACAATGAAAATATTGAAGAACCTTGATAATAAATGCTTTGATCCACTAAGGAAATTCACAACAGAAGCATGGTATTTCTTGAGTTTTAGTCATGCTAAGACCAGTAGCTCTATTTCTGTATTGTCATTTTAAAGAAAACAATGTAAGTCTTCCAAAATGGCTTATTTACATGTCTTTGAGATACAAATTAATATTAAAGAGGTAAGAAACTTAGGAGGCCATTTAATCTCAACGCCCTCATGTGAAAATGAGGACCCCAGAACTCAAAATTATTAACTGACTTAACCCAGGGCATGGAGTTACTTTGAACCAATACTAAGAATCATAGTTAGTACTTCTAACTCCACAAAGAAATAATTGACATTCACCCATTTCAAGAGGTAGCATATGAGCAAGAACCAACGATATTAAGAGAGAAGTTCAAGCTTCACAACTCATTAGCTAAAATCAATATTCCAGGGATGAATGGACTACCAATGGAAATGGTTCAACAAGAAATCACACAAGGAAGGACTCACTTGTCTCTTCCAGGAAATTTCAAAGACAGCTACTTGACCAACTGAAAAAAATCCACATCTCTACCCATTCCCAAGAAAAGTGATCCAACAGAATGTGAAAATTACAGAACAATATATTTGATGTCACATGCAAGTAAAATTTTGCTGAAGATCATCCAACAGTGGTTGCAGTGGTACATTGACATGGGACCTAGAGGTTCAGGGTAGATTCAGAAGAGAACATGGGGCAGGGATAGCATTGCTGATGTCAGAATGAACCTTGTCTGAGAGCAGAGATGTTTGCTTGTGCTTTATTGACTCTGCAATGACATTTGACTATGTGGATCATGACAAACTGGATTACCTTGAGAAGGGTGGAAATTCCAGAACTCTTCGTTGTGTTCCCGGGGAACTTGTACCTAGATCAAGAGGGGCAGTTGTGTAAACAGAACAAAAGGAATATTGCGTGGTTTAAAATCAGGAAAGATGTGCATCAGGGTTATATACTCTTATACCATTTGTACATGAGCATATAATCTAAGGAGCTGGTTTATGTGAAGAAGAATGTGAGATATGGATTTGAGGAAGGCTTCTTAACAACAGGTTATGTACAGATAACATGGCTTTGCTTGCTGAAAGTGAGGAGGACTTGAAGAATTTGATGAAGACCGAGGATTGCAGCTTTCAGTATAGATTACAAACCAATTTAAAGAAGATCAAAGTATTCACAACTGGACATATAGGTAACATCATGGTAGACAGGGAAAAGACTGAAGCTATTGAGAAATTTCATCTTGCCTGGATCTACAATCAATGCTTTTTGTAGCAGCAGTCAAGAAATCTAAACTCTTTAAATTTTTGCAAAGCAAGGATGTAACTTTGAAGGCTACAGTATGCCTGGCTCACGGGAGTTTCAATAACCTCATATGCTTATTAAAGTTGGACGTTGAATGAGGAAGACCAAAGAAAAATCTAACACATTAGAACTACGGTGTTGGTGAAGACTACTGAAAGTACAATGAACTGCCAAACAAACATATCTGCCTCGGAAGAAATACAGGCAAAATGTTCCTTAAGCTTTTCTTTCTTGGTATATTTTAATTTGTTCTTTGTCAGTGGCTTGATGTTGTTGTTTTGGTGTGCATTGTTGCTTGGTTTTTCTCTGTCTTGTTTTTGTGCATGTTGTTGTCTCCGCTGGTCTGTCTGGATAGGACAGGCTGGATGAACAATCTGGAGGAGAAAACAACGGGACTGACAGTTCCGGGGGGACATGGGAGAGGGGGAGGTGG
>NW_022111300.1:24254337-24308306 GCF_000313985.2 Echinops telfairi | reverse complement strand
GAGAAAATGTTTTGAGAATGATGTACAAATGCGCTTTACACAATTGATGTGTGTATGGATTGGGATAACAGTTGTATGAGCCCCTTAATAAAATGTTTAAAAAAGAGAGAGAGAATAAGATGGGGCAGATTATACAATTGTCAATATCCTTACTATGATATTATGCTATAGTTGTACAAAATATACATGGGATCTCAAAATCCAATGTACCTCAATTATTTGAAAACAAGTTTTTTTTTTAATTTAAGTAGAAAAAAAAAAAAAGCAAGGATGGCTAGTCTTCAACCCACAGACTTTGGACATGGTTTCAGGAGAGACCAGTTCACAGAGAAGGACATCATGCTTGGAAAAGCAGAGGGGCAGGAGAAAAGAGGAAGGCTCTTGATAAGAGAGAGTCTGACACAGTGACGGAACGCTTGACTCCAACGTTCTTGTGAACAATGGCATGGATGGCGCAGGACCAGTCACAGCGTGTTCCACAGAGTTTTGCGTAGGGTTGCCCTGAGTCAGAACCAACTCAAGGTCACCTAACAAAAACTTCTCAACAAGAAACTCTAATTGTCAGGGTTCCGGACTGCCTTTTGAAAGGTTGGCAGTTCAAACCCACCAGCAGCTTCAAGGGAGAAAGATGTCATAATGACCATTGCTAATGTCACATGTCAATCTGCTCCTGTAAAGATTTGCCCCCTCAGATCTCCTCAGTAGGGCTGCAATGGGTGAGAATTGGCTCAATGGCAGTGGGGAATACTTCACCCAATTTGGATTCTTTTATTTCAATGTGTTATTTACCCATTCACATGAATGTGCTTTTTGGCTTTTGTATTTCCACCAAGTTGGACATTTAGCTATAAATTCACATGTCAGACAGAGATTGTAAAATTTTAGAAACAATCTTCTTGAGTTTTGTCCAGCATATCCTCTACTAATCTCTATATTCATGGGCAAGATGAACTTTCGAATGCAACTTTTTGTTTTTACCTTCAGAAGAAACAGCTCAATGCTCGGGTACAATATCTCTAGAGTCCTGTTTGTGTAGTGGATTACAAGATGAGCTGATAATAACAAGGTCAGCAGTTCAAAACTACCAGGTGCTCCTCTGGAGAATGATGAGGCTTTTGACTCCTGCAAAGACATCCAGTCTCAGAACCCCACAGGAGCATTTCTATCAGGTTCTATACAGTCATTTTGAATCTGAATCTACGTGATGGCAATGAGTTTGGTTTTTAGACTGACAACAGACTTGGTCAAACCAGCTGTATTAATATAAAGTGATGGGGGCGGGGAGCATTCCAAAAGACACTATAATTCATGCTAGAAGGAACAAGCCGTCTGGTTTGGCTGGTGAGTGAAAATTCTGCACACAATTCCCAAACATCTGGTTTTTATATCAGAATAGCTTCTCCTTCCAACACACAGTGGATTTGACAGATTATGACAAAAGCAGAATTCCCATGCTGGGTAAGACTTATAGTCCATCTAAATAAAAATTCTGACAGTACATTGACAGAAAAATTGTGGGGTGTTAGAAACCAGATGGTCCTCTTAGATTGCCAAAATCAAATAATTTCTAATTTACAACTAATATCTATTCAAAGACTTGATCAACTCAACAGTGATTTCTGATATTTTTCTTAGTTTTCAAGAAGCTAGCCTGTTAGTTTATCCAAATTAGACAGGTATAATAACTGGCACAATTACCAATATGTACAGACAACCAGAACCGAGCAGATGGTCGATCCACATGAAGGCACAGTGTCGATGTGCATCATGGGGAAGGGAGCCTGGGCTTGCTTGTTGGATTTGACCTGGGGTGGCTGGGAAATAATGTGGGGCTTGGGTCAATACAGACACAAATCAGTTTTTCAGTATTTCCAACAACTTGTGACCCTCTGTCTGGGTTGAGAATATACAAAATGATTGTAGAAATAGAACAGTTCTTTCTCTGGCCTGACCTGCTGACTCTCTGGAAGTTCCCCCATAACTAACTCCAGTCTCTCAGGTAAAGAAGAAGAAGGACAATAAATAAAACCATGTTTGTAAGTAGACCCCTGGCTGGTAGGAACACCTCCCCTGTGTGGTTACAACTGTAATACTGAAGGAGTCAGAGAGAGTCCTCTGAAATGAATTCTCTTGCAATTTATTGTGTGTCTCCAGCTAAGTCTCCACAGATCAGCCTTCCTCAGCCTGGGGAAGGAGGCCTCTTGTTAATGTGGCCAAAGCATGACACAGCGCCTCTCGTTACTCACCCATCCAAATGATTTGATGTGGTTTTAATTAGTCCAAACAAGGGACCCCATAGTTATTATAACTCAGCTGTGGAAAAAGGAAAAATCAACTCTTTGTTTACTCCTGCTACCCTGGATGCATGAAGACACACCAAAATAACTGCTATTTATTTTACAAGATGGAAAAAATATTGACTGCCCTCTGGTCATAGAAGGCATTTTCTTTTGGGATTACAAGTGCAGAGATGAATTAGGTACACTTAGGATCAATATCTGTTTCTCTTCTTGGCTCAAGATGGGATTTGTCAAAATTTGAGAGCAGCTTCTATTGAGTGTCAGTCAGCTACAAATCCTTCCACTACTGAGTCAGCCACCTATTCAGGTTGAAATATAAAAGGCAAAGGGCTTTTTCAGCCACAATATCTGGGGTCAGGATGCTGAATAGCCTCTGCCTTTTTCTCTAATGAGCTTTAGTTTGATGAAGTGACCTCACTAGCAGACAATGGAAGGGAGTACAAGGTAGCGAGGGACCGGGACTCCTGGGGGTGGAGGGAGGTGCCAGGAGGAGAACTCCCTATGGACCCAGAGAGGAGGCAAAGAAGGAATAGAACAGACAAAGAATTATGTGTAAAACCATTCTCAGCAAAGAGAGGCTAGATGGGTAACAATGAGACTGAACTGTGGGGAAGCCATTTGCTCTAACCCTACCTAATCATTGGACTGCCCCAACAAATCAACAGACTATCCAACATACTTACCATCCTTTAGGGGCTTCAAGTCCCCACTTAGGCAGAGGTTAGATAACAAGGTTGCCAGAGTTGCCATGAGCAAAGCCAATGAGGAATGAAGAAAAAAATATTAAACTATTTCAGACGCTCTTTCAGCTGTTGGATGTTTGCCTTTTACCGGGTTGGATAGAGTGGAGCATCGGCTAGTAAACACTACACAGGTGCAGACTAAGCTCTGCAGATTCGCCTTTGGCATTCTAAACAATCAATCGTTTACTAGGGGTAAATAAATGTCTTACATGGATCTGGGAAAGAGAAAGAAGAATGAGAGAACATGGGCCCTGACCCAAGGAGAAAAAAACCACTATAGATGAAGAGCAATCACAAAATAAGAAGGCGCATCCCATCCCACAGGTGGAGAGGAATCCAATCACTGAGCAGCCACACAGGCAGAGTTGCCCCAAGAGCCCTGGAAAATCAGACCAAGGGGAAAGCTCCGTGAGGTGGGATATGAAGTCTTCTTGAGCTAGACTTTGAAATAGAGAATTAATTCGACCATGTAGATGGGAATGAAATGAAGAAAGAAGAGACAACGAGGCAAATGAGCACAGCGACAGGGCCAGCAGTGGTGAGGGCACGGAGTGAATGTGCTGTGGACCAAGGAGGCAGAGGTAGGCATGTGACCCTGCATCAGCTGACGGAATATCGTCATTCTTTCTCCAAACTTCCCTTTCTCTTCTTTAAAAATGGAATCACAACACTAATGACATAAATGCGGAGGGACGAAATGGACACTATACGTCAGTAGAGTCCCTGGGTGGTGTCAGTGGTAAACGGAAAGGTTGGAGACTTGAATTCACCCAAAGACAGCTCAGAAGAAAGTGCTAGTGGTGTTCTTTCAAAAACCCGGCTCTTGAAAGCCCTCGGCAGGACAGTTCTATGATCGCCATGAGGAGGAACCAACTCAAAAGCAATTGATTTGGTGTAGAATACAGCAACATATTTGTCATTTGTCATAACATCATTCATATAAAGACAATGTTCTACATCCAACTTTAATGAGTAGAGCCTGGGACTTTAAAAACTTGTGAGCAGCCATGTGAGATGCGATTATTGGTCTCTGGTCATCAGAATAAAGAAAAGCGAATGAATAAAGACTTAAAGGGGAAAAATAGTTCAAAGTACTAATGTACCAACAAACCCAAGTGCGTGGTTACCAAATGGAGCACTCTGATCAGTAGACTGGCATCTACTGCCTCCTGATGACATCACTTTTGCCTCGGCTACTTCTGATCTGCTGCTGCTGTTGTCAGGTGCCATCCAATCTGTTCTGCCTCCCAACAGCCCGACGAACACCAGAGTGAAGCCCTGTCTGATCCGATGCCACCAAGGATCTGCTCCTGCAGATGGACAGCTTCAGAAACACTCTGTAGGGTCACTGTGGGCCAAAATCAACTCGATGGCAGTGGGGAAAAGCTCATCTAATTTGATTCTTTCATTTACATATGTCATTCACTCATTCACATGAATGTGCTTTGGGGCCTTTGTATTTCCACCCCATTTGATATTTACTGATAACTTCACATGTTGGGCAGAGAGTACATGAAGTTAGACAGGATCTTGGTCAGTCTTGTCCAGCGTCTCCGCTACTCCCCTGATCTCAATGGACAGGATGAGCCTGGGAACTCAGACGTTTTGGTACTTTCAGAGGAAACAACTCAAACTGTGGCACAAAGTCTCCAGAACCACGATTGTTGTTAGGTTTGATCCCATTTGGACAGACGCTGTGTCAGTCTGCCTTGTCTTTCTTGACCCTTGTAAGGTGAACCTTTGGGATTCTGTGCATAACATGTGCATGGATCAAGAGGCAGTTGTGAGAATAGAACAAGGGAATGCTGCATGGTTTAAAATCAGGGAAGGGTCTGAATCAGGGCTGTGTCCTCTCACCATACTTGTTCGATTTGCATACTGATCAAATCCTCAGGGAAGTGGATTATATGAATAACACTACATCAACATTGGAAGAAAGCTGATTCACAACCTCTGATTTGTAGCTGACACTGTTTTGCTTATTGAAAGTGAGGAGGACTTGCTGATGAAGATCAAGGATTGCAGCCTTTCGCATGGATTACAGCTCAATGGAAAGGAAACAAGGATCCTCACAACTAGAGCAATAGGTAACATCATGATAAAAGAGAAAAGTTTGAAGTTGTCAAAGATTTCGTCTTGTTTGGATCCATAATTAATGGTCATGGAAGCAAAAGTCAAAAGATCAAATGACACATCACATTGGGTGAGTTTGTTGAACAAGTCTTCCTTAAAATCTTGAAAAGCAAGGGTGTTACTTTGAGGACTAAGGTGCACCTGACTCAACCCTTAGTCTTTTTAATTGCTTGATATGATATGCATGTGCAAATTGGGCATTGAATTCAAAAGAACTAAGAAGAAAGAATCAATAGATTTGCCTTATGTTGCTGAATATTGAAAGTACCATGGACTGCCAAAAAAACAACTCCTCTGTTTTGGAAGAAGTACAGCCAGAATACTCCTTGGAAGCAAGTCTAGTGAGACTTCCTCTTGTTT
Organism: Echinops telfairi; assembly: GCF_000313985.2. NCBI lineage: Eukaryota > Metazoa > Chordata > Mammalia > Afrosoricida > Tenrecidae > Echinops > Echinops telfairi. The sequence goes on along the minus strand of NW_022111300.1, from coordinate 24,302,770 downwards.
ACTTTTGACCTGTGATCAGGAGAGACCGCTCCTTGGAAAAGGACATCATGCTTGGTCAAGTAGAGGGGCATCAAAAAGGAGGAAGACCCTTGGCAAGATGGGTTGACACCATGGCTGCAAGGACAGGCTCAAACATAAAAACAATTGTGAGGATATTTCAGGACTGGGCAGGGTTTCACTCTGGTTTACGTAGTAAGTTTGCTGTGAACTAACAACAATCCTAAAGTGTTACCTCACCACAATCATAAAGACTCATGTTTTGTTGGATTAAGGAAGCCGGAGCTGATCTAGGGCTGGCTTACAGGAACGAGGAGCTTCAAACCAACTCAGATATGGTGAGTCCCACAGGGAGGGACTCAGGGAAAGGCGGGAGGAGAAGAGTATTTAAGGGGCATGAAGAGCCGGAGGTTTTGAATATTGGGGAAAGAGGAGCCAGGGGAAACTCTGACAAGACTGGTAAAGGGAGTCTGATGCCGGGGGCAGGGTGATAAAAATGTGGCTGAATCCAAATTCAAGTCCACGACCATTCTATCAGTTCCAACTCAGAGCAACTGCATGTGGAGCTTCGGGAGTTGTCTGTTTTCCCTGGAACTGTCCACCTTACCCTTTCTCCTGTGGAGCATTGGTGACTTTTGACTGCTGTCTGTGAGATTAGTATGCCTGCATTTACCCAACAGAAACACGTTCAGCCAAATATCTTACATACATTTCTCTCCAATCTTTTAAAAATAACAATATTGTACCCAATTGTTACAATAGAAGCTAGGCTTCTGCAAACATTTGAAGATGGAAAAGTTGTAATAGCCCTCCCTTGCATCAGATCTCCAGTGACAGAGTAAGCTAGCCTTTTTCCTCTAAGAAGAATTCTCAAATCTCTAATCTGTACTTCAGTGTACATGAATAGCAATAACAACAAAAACAAAGAGCCAAGCAAATTAAAGACACACACACATTGTTGTTGATTTGAGTCCAACTCATGGGACTTCCAGGTGCAGCATAGGGGGGTTTTTGTGGCTGTAATCTTTGCCAAAACAAAGCAAAGCTCCTAGCCAGTAACACTTGGTGGGTTCAAACTGCAAGCCTCTGGGTTAGCAGTCAAGTGCAAAGCACTGGGTCCTCCCAGGGGCTTCTTAAGTGAACATGAATGGTATCAATGAAATATGGACAGGTCAGGTGATTTGCATATTAATTTAGCTGTCTGAAGTCAAACAGAAGTTCTAGTGAGGAACAGTGCCTTCAGCTGAAGTGAGTGAAATTTGTGAGAGGAAAGACCCAGAGGGATCTTTTAATTTCATCATGCAGATTTGCTTTTTGCTTTGCAAATGCACTTCTAACCAACAGCTAAGCAACTAAATCGTGAATTACAATGCAGGTCACCAAGGTGGGCCTTAGTAGCACACTTGACTGCCAGGCTATTCTAGGGGTGTCTATACCCTTATTTCCCTTGGACTCAGTTTCCCCAGACGGGGAATTATCGTCATGATAATTCTTCCCCTTGGTTGTACAAAGGATGTACCCCCTACAAATAGTTGATTTATTTGGGGGAAAAGGATTTAAGTTCCTTCAGAGAATAATTCCATCTGAAGTTAACGTGGATGACTGATCACCAGGCGGCCCCCTCCCTGTAGCTTACAGTGAAATTGACTAGAGCATTTCCGACTGAGAAAGACGTGTCTTTGGGTTAGATTTAACCATAGAGGAGAATTAATAGAAAGCGGTAATGGTTCACAGGCCAGCTCACTCCTCCTTGAAATTTCAGCAACTGGAAAAATTAGTCTCCTGTTTCCTTTCCGTTCTCTTTTTTTAATTATAACTTGCTGAGGCACTAGCTAATACCCTTTAATCTCTTTTAATAACTACCCTATCCTAGATTCCTCTAAGCATCCTCCTCAAGGCAGCCACAAATCCAAGCATGCTCTTAAGATTGACTGACTGACTCATCTCCCAGCTCAGCAGACTGACTGACAAGTGGGTTATTCCTCTCACCCCACCCCCAGGGAGATAAAAGGAAAATGAAGGGTGTGAACCTTTGCAACCCTAGGGAAGGACCAGCCTGCCAGGAATTGGAAGGAAGACCAAGTGTATTTTTAGCCATCCCCAAGCCACATGTCTTAAATGTTTTTCTGTCTTAGAGGCCTCTTCTCTCCTACCTGGCATCTTCCCACTGGCTCACTTCTTCTTCAGGGGTGGAGATTAATGTACTCTCATTCCCAGGGACGTTGTACATGCCCAAAGAAGACTAAAGTCTGAGCAGACACACATCTCTACTGAAAGAATCACGGACACTGTGGTAGTTACCTAATCCTGTGTCAGCTTGAGGCTATTAAGAGTGAAGGGGTGGAGCTGATTCTGTCAATCAGGTGGCAGCTTGATGGGAAGGCGACGGAGACAAATGGCTCTCTGGAGGCTGGCCTCCCTCTCTCTGCTTTCACCTTCCTGTTGACACGCCGCGTGAAGCCACACTGAGATCTGTGTGAGCCCTGCAGATGCTTCCACTGCCATTGGATCCACAAGACATCGCACCCACTGGCCTGTGGTCTTCCTGCATTTTGCATCATTGCATGTGCAGTGTGCCTAAAGAAGGATTTATGGACTAATATCGGACTTATGGGCTAATATCGGACTTATGGACTTGATCTGGACTTGGTTGGGATGTTTTGCTAATATGCAATCACTCTGATATAAAGCTCTTCCTTATACATATATTAGGGTCCTTTGATGTGTTTCTCTAGTCAATCGGACCTAACACAGTCCAATGTCAGGCGTACAGGGGGCATATTTGTCATCGCTAGTCCAATCAAATGCCTGCATGTCTTGGCAGGCCAGAAGCCAGTAAGTCCTTCTTTTTGTTACACTTGGATAGATTTGTGGTGATTGGTGTGAAGTTTAAGAGAGAGCCTCCAAATTCAGGAGGTATTACTGCGAGCTTCAAACTGCTTACCATGCCAGCCCTTCTTCACAAGGGGCATTGCAACAGATAGGTTGTGTCAGCTTGGCTGGGCTGTGATTCTTAGTAGTTTGACAGTGGAGGCCTTGCCCATAAGATGAAGTAACATAATGTAAACAACTCCATGATGAAATTGTCTGTGGGCCACAAAGCAGTTGTAAGAGAATTATGGAGTATAGCCACAGTACCCAGGTCACTAGCTTGTTGCAATTGAAAGGAAGTTTACTCAGGGATGTGGTCTACTCCTTTCTAGCTGGACTCTGGGAAACTTGCCCTTCCTTGCTGGGTCTGAATCATGCATTTACCTGATTGACTGGAGTCCTTTGGACTTTCACCAATAGGTGCTGTATTGCCTACCAACTTTGGGAGCTATCAACAGTCTGCCATATTGCCAGCTATCTTTGGATTAATTTGACCCTGCATGTCAGGAGACTGACCTGGTGACCTTGAATTCATTCACCCCTACCTCCAGCAACATGTGTCCTTCCTACTTCTTGGTCCACCAGGCCAAGCAGCCACATGAGTCAGGAAAGGCCTAACATCTGACACATGGGCTTGACTCAGGCTATATTTATACACTTCTGCAGTTGTATGAACTATTTTCTTGATATGAATTTATATCAAGAAATACATTTATAAATAAAACTCGTGATATCTCTATCTCTACATAGATCTAATTATATATAATATATAGATACATATCTAATTTTATATATATATAATTTATGTTCCTCTAGGACCCGGCCTAACACAAATACCAAACTCACTGCCACCAAGTCAAAGCTAACTCAGAGCAACCCTTGTGGGTTTCTGCGACTGTTACTGTTTCCAAATTAGAAAGCCCAGTCTTTCTCCTGCAGAGCTGCTGGTGGTTTTGAACTGCTGACCATGTGGATTGCAGCCCAATGCGTTACCATACACCACCAGGGTTCCCAGTAAGAGATATACACAGGAATTTAACAGAAGGACATCTCAAAGGCATGCAGAGTATTGATGCAAGCAATCAAATGTAGTCACTAAAGCACCTGCCCCACTTAGCCCAATAGGCTGGATGGGGATTCAAGATGACCCAAATGACAGAAGTCCTATAGTGTGTGATCAAAGCTACAGTTTAGAAACTAAGTACTCAAGAAGGTGAGGGAAGGGAGCTTAACAAGTTTCCAGGTGTTCAGGGAAAGTTTCATGAACCTTGAATAGAATTTAAATTTGAGAAGAAAGAGAGCAAGTATGAATTAAAATTAAGCAGCAGATATATCAAAAATCATATGGAGTGAAGACAATTGTTGAAACAAATTAACCTTGTTTAACAGATTAAAGAGAGGGTTGGGAGAGAATACAGATTCCTTAAAGATAGATACCTTTCTTAACAAGCAAAGCATCTCTATGATGATGACAGTACATCTGACCCACGGCATGGTCTTCGCAAGCACCTCATGTGCATGCAAAAACCGAACAAAAATAGAAGAAGAGAGAAGCTGTTTTGCTTTCAAATCACTGATTCTGAGGAAAACTGGAATATATCATGTGCTGGAAGAAGAATGAACAAATAAGTCTTAGAAGCAATACAATCAGAATACTAGGATCGTTAGAAGCAAGGCTGGCTCTCTGTGTATATGTCCTTGGGAAAAATGAACTGCTAGAAAAGGACGTCATGCTTTACAACAGAGAGGGTCAAGCAAGAACACAAGAAGCCCTCCATGAGGTGGATGGGCACAATAGCCACAATGGGTTTGAGCACATCCAGGATCCTGAAACGGGGCAGAAACAGGCAACATTTGGTTCTGTGATCCATGAAGACGCCCTGAGTCAGAGACGACTGGATGGACAACTAACAACTGAAACAGCAGAGAAGGAGGCCCTCGATTTAGAAGATGATGACGCATGCGGATATTAGAAGGAAGTGACATCAGGCACGTACTGTCCATATTTACATGATTTCTTGACCAGCAGATACCCTTCTCATATGTTCATACAGCCAGTTTCTGATCAAGGGAGACTGGAAGGTCATCAAGATGTACTTGAAGGAGCACCTTGCTCTGCAATCAGCAATCTCAGGACTCGCAAATCCTCCCCTGCCGTTCAAAGGCCCTCCCTGGAAGGTCGCTCTGAGACAGCACGATCAGATAGAAATACAGCAGGAGCCACGATTGTCATTGTAAATTTTCCAGCACTTACATTTTCAAAAAGCAAAACTAAATAAGTGAAATTATGTTTAATATATTTAACTCAATGGAGCCCAACTGTCACCACTTCAATACATAATTGCTAGAAGATGATCCTTCATAGACATCACTTGCTTTCTATTGTTTTCTTGTCCCGAGTTTTCAAAATGCTTCCAAATCTTACACAATCATATCAGTTTAGACTAACCGCATGTCTTGTGATCCACAGCATACCTGACTAAGAGCTAATATTTTGGAAAGCTCAACCCCAGATTTACCAGTTTTCAATTTCAACCCTCAGCCCTCTACCTCCTTCAAAGATTCATCCAATAAAATCGCGGATCATAAGTCCTAGTGGCTAGTAAATATAAGCTTCATCAGTCCTCTAGACAGCATTTTATATTAGAGTGATCATTTTCACATTCCATGGGAATGGTTGAGAGACACTATATGAGTAGGGCACAAATCCGTGGTCTCTCCCACCTTAGCAGGGAGGGAAAGCCTGCCTAGAAAAGCTTCCCAGTAGGACCTGGAACTCCCCCTACTTTCCTACCCAAGTCTCCTCACCACCTGTAGCATCAGAGGGAATTGGTGGGCAGCAAGTTGAGATGGCTCTTTATGTGATTGTAGGACCCTCTTGGCAGCAATGGGTCTACTGTTGACCCCAGAGGGGTCAACATGCCACACAAACATCTGGGCTGTGTTACCCTCCAGTCACCTTCCTTGCCTCATAACTGATCTCTGTGCTTGTGAAACTCGCCGTGAAAACCCCCAAGGACCCTGGGCCCCACATCGAAAGCTACCAGCTCCATACAAGGTCTCAGCCATTGAAGCCTCCACCCCGAAGCAGGTTTGGAAAACCCTGTCTTGGGCTGCACTGGAAGGAGGGTGGCATCACAGCAGGACTGAACACAGCCCAGCATCCCACTCCAACGTATCATGCTGAACTCCCTGATTTGATGCTTTAACGGAGAGATGGACAAATAGGAGAGGATTGCAGAGGAGACCCTTAGCTCTGGGGTGGAATATGGAAAAGTCAACTATTTACATAGGGATTTAATCCCATGCTGGGCTACTCACAGGCTGGGTGACCTTGGGCAAATTACTCGCCTGCCTGAGCCTCTGTTGTTCAAGGTAACCTGTGGTTTTAAAAGGGACCTCAGAGGATTGTTACACAAATACACTTAATGAGTGTCTGTCATGGAGTGTTTTAAAGAGTAGCTGTTCAATCAAAGTAGGTAAAGGACAGATAGATGGATAATAGAGGGAAAGAGAATCCAGAAGAAAGGGGAAAAGAGAACCCAGGCATCAGAGGACCAAAAATAGGAGCACACACACACACACACACACACACACACACACATATTTGTGCCCTCGTTCACACATATGCATACAGGACTACCCATTGCATACACACATATATGCAAATTCACATAATGCAAGCATACAAATATATGTGTATTTCTAAATATGTATGTGTCTGTGTGTGCGCATGCCTAAATGCATGTGCATGGTGGAAGTACAACCTTGCTTTGACTTCCTCATAAAGTGAGCCTCAGTCTCCAGTCTCTGTGCCTCCATCCAACAGCTGGTGGCTTCAGCATGCCCCGCTCCTCCTGGAGTCATCAGAGCCCTGCTCTCTTCCTTGGCCCTGTCCCTCAGGTCTGGAAGAAGACAAATAAAGTAGTGACCTTATTGGGAAAGGAAAACGTTGCCCTCCCTTCCCTCTGTGTGCAAGATATTTGACTCCCTGGCCACCTAATCTCCTAGGAATGGGCTATGCTGCTTGTATATAAAACTGCATGCCCCTCTACAGAGAGCATCCAGAGGTACTTAGCAGAGACAGTAAGTTATTATTGGTGGAAAGGCCCTGATGTCCTGGAGTAATCAAATTCTCCTTTCTCACTCACTCACTCACTCAGGACAGTCGCCACATGATCCATGGGTAGTTTACGCCATGACTAGATTTATGCTTCCCTTTTAGTCCCACAAAGCATGTGTGGGCAGGAAAGAGATTCGACCAGAATGGCGTGGCTGAAGGCCAAGTGACTCGGTAGAATGTGTGAGAAGGACCACAGAGGCAATTCAATAAGGAGTTACTAGACCTACTGTGTGTTGGCCACTATGACAAACACAAGATAAATAGGTAGGGTTCTGATATCTATGAGATTTTGAATGTCCAGCCTGAGCAAGGTGCCAAACAATGCAAATGATATAACACCTAAGTGAGACAAATGAGTACTGCACGTGGCTGCGAACCAAAAGGTTGGTAGTGCCTATTCACTCAGAAGTGTCTCAGAGAAAAAGAAGGGGCGCGGGGGAAAGGCCCAGTTGTCTACTTCCAAAAAATAAAAAATGAGCCACTGAAACCACCAAGGACCAGAGTTCTTTTCTGATGTAGGTTGAGTCTCCCTGAGCTTGAGTGGACTAGAGGCACGGGGACCCATCATTCTAGCCAACCTACAGGGGGTTGTGGCCAAGCACCTCATTCTGTGTTGAGTGCTTTGACACATCATCTAACTGAATTTTCATAACAAAGTCAACAGCAGCGAAATACTATTGTCCTCATTTACAGTTGAAAATAGAAACCCTGGTAGCACATTGTGTTAGGGTGTAGGGCTGTGTAGTGAAGTAAAATTACTTACTTATGGCTCTGGTAGCCATCTCTCTGTCACTCCTACCAAGTGACTGAGGGGGACCATGCGAATAGAGTTCAGTGAACACTATGAGAGAGAATTCCCCCTGGGTATAAGAAGACCATCTCAGAAGTAGGAACAGAGAGGTTCCCAACCACCAAGAAAGGAGAGGCCCCAGCACAGCATACATGAGATCCCTACCTAAAGTGGCAAAGGCAACAAAGGCCCCAGCATGGGGACCAGGAGATAGCAGAGGAACTGTGCCCGAAGCCCCAGAGGCAGGTCAGGTAGGCTTCCTGACCCACCAAAGCAGAGAATAGGGGACCACATGGCGGAGAGGCCAGAGCCACCAAAATTCATGTCTGTCACTCTGACCGAGAAGAGGCTGTGTAACCTGTTACTTTCTCCAACAAAGCACCATAATCCTGAGTACTGTCTTTGAGGGTTTTGTGGCCATTGCAACAAACTATGGAACCCGTCAGAGAAGCATAGTGTCAGGTGAGGGCTGATTGGTGCTGGAACAGGGTAAAATAGAATGAATAATGAAGGCATGTTGGCAGTTGGCCTAACCTGGTGTCTGTTTGGATCCCCCTTCTCCCTTGTGCAGCTGGAGAGGCCAGCTGTGGCCCTCAGGCCAATTCCTCAGGCTGGGAGCCAGGAGATCAGTAGTACTAACCTACCAGCCGCTACACTGGGGAGAAAGGAGGCCTGTACAAGTTACTGTCTTAGAAACCAGAGAGCAGTTCAACTCTGGCCTATGGAGCTGCTGTGAGTTGGAATCTACTCCATAGCAGCCGGTTTGGCTTCGTTTGTCAAAAGAGAGAAATTCTTACCCAAGGTCACACAACTTGATCGAAAGAAATCAGTCACGCAGTCACAACTCTAATGGAGTATGAGTGCAGGAGAGACTAAGTACATAACCTCTAAGGAGCCAGAGGGTGAAAGTTCCCCATGAACAAGCTGTGCCGGTGTCTACATACACAAATCCAGCTGCCCTTCCGAAATCAGCTCAATCTTTGCCTCCACCATGAAGTCTCCAGAGCCATCTTTTCTGGCATCTGATTTAAACGTAACCTTGTGCAACTTGTTTTCATTTGTATCACGTCTGGATGTTGCATGTGTTTCTGCCTTGCTTCTCCAACGAACCCATAAGCTCCCAAGAGCAAGGGCTCTGTCTTGCTCACCAGTATAATTTTAGTACCCGCTGTAGTACTCAATGTAAGCTTTGCCCCATTAATATTGCATGCTGACCAAATTGACTGGTGATCAAGTTCATGATGTAAAAGGCAGAGTGCAGAGAGGGGCGCAGGCAAAGTAGCTGTAAGAGGGCAGCAAGTACTCACTCACCCTCGAGGTATGGGTCTGTGTAATTACCTCAGTAACACCATGTACACTGAAAACTAGAAAATGATCAGGACCATAGAGGAAAAGCCAGCCCTTATGAGTGAGGCCCAGAAAAGGTGAGACGGCCTGGGAACAGACCAGCACGGGACTCATGTCTTTTTTTTTTTTTAACATTTTATTAGGGGCTCATACAACTGTTATCCCAATCCATACACACATCAATTGTGTAAAGCGCATTTGTACATCGTTTCTCAAAACATTTTCTCTCCACTTAAACCCCCGACATTAGGTCCTCATTTTTCCCCTCCCTCCCCGCTCCCCCCTCCCACATGAGCCCTTGATAGTTTATAAATGGGTATTTTGTCATATCTTGCCCTGTCCGACTTCTCCCTTCATCCACTTTTCGGTTGTCTGTCCCCCAGGGAGGAGGTCACACACAGTTCCATGTAATCGGTTCCCTCCTTCCTACCCACTCTCCCTTTACCCTCCCTGTTTCACCATTCACACCACTGGTCCTATAGGGCTCATCCGTCCTGTATTCCCGGTATTTTCAGTTCCTATCTGTACCAGTGTACATCCTCTGGTCTAGCCAGACTTGCAAGGTCGAATTCGAGTCATGGTAGTGGGAGCGGGGAGGAAACATTTAGGAATTAGAGGAAAGTTGTATTTCTCATCATTGTTGCATCGCACCCTGACTGGCTCATCTCCTCCCAGAGACCCCTCTGCAAGGGGATCTCCAGTGGCCTACTAATGGGCTTTGGGTCTCCACTCCGCACTCCCCCCATCATTCACTATGGTAAGATTTTTTGTTCTGATGATGCCTTACACCTGATCCCTTCGACACCTCGTGGTTGCATAGGTTGGTGTGCTTCTTCCATGTGGGCTTTGTTGCTTCTGAGCTTGATGGCCGCTTGATTACCTTCAAGCCTTTAAGACCCCAGACGCTATACTTTTTGATATCCGGGCACCATTCACTTACCAATGCCTAGATCCTCAGTTTTGGGTGTTTGCTGTCTCGCTTGAAAGGAGCCCTAGGAGCACAAGGATTCAGGGTTTGACAGCTAACTCCAGGCTGGTGGATGAGGCCACCCCCCTTTTCCCCCCCACCCCGCCCCATGCCACAAGAAGAGAACACCTGGTGATCTGCCCTTACATAGAGGAAGGGGCAGTTCGATCCTGTCTAGTGAATTTGTTTTGAATTGGAATCAACTCAGCAGTACCCAACCACACCAATAAAGGAACTGGACAGGTTCTTGGATGGTGTGAATGGTTACCACAAAGGATGCTAACTGGTTCGAGTTCACCTAGAGGCACTCAGAAGCAAAGTCTGATGATTCATTTCCAAAAAATCAGCCACTAAAAACCCTAGAGGACACAGTTATTTTTCTTTCAACTCATATTAGTCCAAACAATGGATTGAAATTGTGAAGGAGCCAAGAGATATGCTGTTTCTGCTGATCCCTCCTTCCACACTGCAGAAGTGCCAAGTTGGACCCAGTGCCTCTCCGATTCAGGTAACAATTCTGTTTTATCTCCCCCATATTATTCATTCCATTTGCCAAAGATATTTCATTTGAGGTCTTAGACTAGGTACAAGAGCATCAACGAACCGGTTGTCACATTGAAATCACATCTAATTCTTCTGTCTTCCTTAGGGACACTGAAGAGGGGGGACGGAATCTTTAATCCCAAACCTTCAGCCCCCCACTTGTCTATGACCAATGTATGTGACAAATGTATGTGTTTGCTTTATCGTGTCTTTCCAAATTCCACGAAACTCCGCAAATGCATGAAAGCCAAAGTAAAAGTGCTTAAGCGAATTGTCATATATTTATGCTTCTGCACCACTGATTGTTTAATGAGCACATATCGCCTGTGTGCTACGTATTCAATTATGTCCCAAACCCATTTTGGGTACAATATAGCAAACAATTTGGAGAGATAATATAATATAACAATTGTTTTCAGAGAATTGGGGTTGTTTGACTAAATCTAAGGATTCATCCTCACATGCCAGGGAGCAGTGCATGTGTGTTTGATAGATCTGCTTCCATTAAATCGAGGGCATAGTCCCCTGTCCCCTCCCCGATGGGGTGTGCACTGAGCGCCACAGCTGATCCAGTTGACCTCAGTACAAGATGGCTTTTATGCTTCTGCCCTATGTGAGCTGTCTACACCACTCACTGCACACTCAGATATCCTGTCTTGGTTTTTTATTCTCCCTCTGTGCCTTCTTAATCATTTGTGCGAGTCTCCAAGACCTGAACCAGCTTTGTCTGTCACTCTGCAGTGTGCCTGGTCACCATGCATCTGCCTATTCCCTGCCTGTGGTGTTCTGAGCTGCTGGGCATTACCTATTTCTGCAGGGGAGTGGAAAGTGAGGCATAGGTAAGGTCTGGGACATGATTACTGAAGAGTGCTCCAATCCACCTGGGTTGCAATCTTGTCTCTGAAAACTATTGGCTGTTTGACCAGAGAGACTCTGGCCTCAATAGTAGCAACCAGCTGGGATGCGGGCTGGAAGTAAACAGCATAATAGATATAGGGTGTAAGGCAATTGGAAGCCTAATAGATATTCACTCCCTTTGCCTTCCCACTCATGTGCATGGGACTTGAGGAACAAAAACCTGTCTACTCCTAATGCTGTAAGTGACCACACCTCGTATTTGTACAACATTTGATAAATGCAAAACACAGTCCCAAGCCTTTTTCCTTCATAGTTCTTCTGTAAGTGGGTGGAATGGGTGTCCCAATTCTCATCTTCCAGGTGAGGAAATGGAGCCTGAGGGTGAGGCAGTGATTTGCCCAAGTTCTTATACTGTGATTCCCTGCATACAGACAACACTTCTCAAAGGTGTTCAAGAATCTGAGTATCTGCTAAAGAAGCCTCACCCCACCCCTCGGTGCTCCCATCAGACCTTGCATTCATCCTCGGTACATAAACTCCTCTCCCCTGAATCGGTTCCTCTGAGGGCTTGCACACAGAAATCTGAAAAATGTTTTCACACTAAGGTGTCAGGGGCTGGTAACGGCTTACTAGGTTCACATTCCACAAGTGTGGACATTTTAACTGGGAGAGGCTCCGGACCATGCCTGAATGAGAATAAATTGACTATATCCAGGGGGCGGAGCAGGGGTGGGGTGAGGGAAGCTCTGATCAAGGGTAGTGGCTGTCTGGGGTGGGGGTGAGAAGGGCTAACACCCCAGTAAAGAGAGCTAAGATCCATTGCCAAGGTCAGCCGGAAGTGTGTGCAGGACAGGAGACAGGGCCTGGTGGCCACTCAGCCACCACCTTCAGCTCTGATTCTTGATTGACTGGAGACCCCCTTGGGGGCACCCCGGTTCCCCAGTCAACACACTCCGTTGCCACTGAGTGGAATCCAGCTCATGGTAATCTCCTGGGCTACGGAGTAGGACCGGGCTCCATCAAGGCTGCTATCTTTCGGAAGCGCATTTCTCAGGTTTTCTTTCAAGATGCCTGGGGCCTGGTCTTCATCATTAGCATTTTGGACCATCAGAAAGGACGCAGCCCTTGTGGCATGCAGGGACTCCTCCACTATGATCCAGTCCCTTCAGATTGAGCTGCAGGTGGCAAACTGGACCTAAGGACCAGCCCCCAGCATGAGTCCCATCAGAGCTTATGTGTAGGCAGTCTCAAGATGAATGCTACTCTATGTAAAAGCACTTTGAAAATACAGTAGTAATAATAATAATAATAAGCTATTCAGATAAAAGATGGAAATGCTATTGTGCCAAGAGTGGACTTCCAAGTGCATGCTCAGGTGGCCCTCGATGGCAGGGAGCAATTGACTGTGCCTTCACTTGAATCCAGAATAAGGAAGAGGGTTTGGCTTCTGGGGGTCACCTTCCTTGCCTGGCTCTCTCCCTCCCTGCGACCCTCTAGGAGACAAACCAAGCAAGCTGCCCAGCAGCATCTCCGACTCCCTCCTGAGCTGGGCATTGGCATCATTATCTGAATATCAGCAATAACAGATCAGAGCAGCAGATACCAATGTTTCATTACCTTTGGCGCCGCTGGGGATTGCTGCCCGGATATTTGGATTCGCAGGGCTTTCTCACTCTGAGATTGACTTTGTGAAAAGTGAATTTGCCTCGATAGGTTAACCAGTGCGGGCCTGAGGGATACAGAGCTCCTCTGCCACCTGGGCTGAGCCGGGACCAGCCTGCACCAACTTGGGCTAGTTCTCCGGTTCCACTGGGTCACTTCCTGGCTCGGACCCCTAAGCAAACATGTTAACCTAACTCTAAAGGGTCTGTTGTTGTTCTGACCTTTGCTATCTTTTTAAACGTATCACTCTTGACCAATAAGCAAGGTAAGTACAGGCTAACTTGCATTTACTTACCAATCTGTCATGAACAATTTCATATTTTTAACCACATTGAAAGCAAATTATCACAAAATCAGTGCCATTAAATATGCCTGTAAATGCAGAAGAGTCATAACATGAACAGTCATATGCATACCCGTGTCTGGTTGCTGGTCTATTCACAACAATAAGAAAATGGAAACCGCTTAACTCCCATCAGTAAAAGAATGGATAAAGAAACTCTAGTATCAACACACAATGGAATACTATACATCACTGAAAAACAGTGATGAAACCGTGAAAACCCTCATGATGTAGAGAGACCTAGAGAATACAACACAATGCCAAATAAAACTATCTAATGCCAAAAGGGCAAATACTATGAGACCACGGGGATAAGGGGACAATATATTTTTAAAAGCAAGATAAAGACTCTCATACCAAAGGACACAGACTTTGGAGACTGCCAGCAGGAGAGGAAAATCAAGGCAGGGACTAGACCGTAGATGGATGTTAACTTGGGGGAAATGGAAAGTAGTCATCCACAGGATGAAGAAGGAAAAGTAGGAAGGGGATGAAGGGTAAACCAGTAGGGATTTGATAAGTAATTTAAACTGTTGAATACAAAGTTGATCATCTGAAATGTAAACCCTCATCTAATTTACAATTAAAAATTGAAAGCAAAAAAAAAAAAGTTGTCCTTAAGTCTGTCCCAACTCATGGAAAACCTTAGTAGGACTAGGCCCTATCGGATGTTCAATGGCTGTGAACTTTGGAACTAGAGCTCCAGACCTTTCTGGGGAGGTGACTCTGGGTGGAGTCAAAGCCAACAGTGATCTGGTTCGTAGCCAAGCACCTCAACATGTACACCACCTGCGACATTTTCAGCCATTGTGATATATTCATTGAAAGAAGGCTCTCAGTGGTGTCTCAGTGCCCAATGTGGGAAACATAAGAGTCTAGGTATTTCTAGGTAGAAGGGAATTGAATATAGGACATTGGCTAATGTGGGTATGTTAGATGGATTGAAGGGGAAAACGGAGAGTGTGGTTTTTCCCAGATTGCAAAGGCAGGCTCTTGCTGCTGCCGTGGCTGGAACGTCATGGTGGGTATGATTTCAGTGCAATCACAGCCTTCCTCGGCCAGCTTACAGGCCTCATGTGGAAATACCCTGCGATAAGGTCACAGTGAGTCCCGATTGTTGCTGCTAGAGTCAAGAGGCAAGTGATTCGCCTAGCATCCAGTGCCCCCAATCTCCAGGGAGTGCCAGCCATGAGCACTCTGTAGTTAACCAAGGATTCTGGGCAGAGCATTTTGGGGACATGCACTCTCTTGGATAGAGAGGAAAATGCAGCAGGGTGTCTGGATATCAGTCACTAATATTTGGTCCTGAGGTTCTCAGCAGAGTCCCTGGAAGTTCAAATACCAAGAGCTGAATAAGGGAATTGTGATTAGGAATCGAAAGGGTCCCGGATGTGTTCAACCTCTAGCTGACTGTATCTTCTCAGACAAGTCACTTCACTACTCTGGGATTCATTTATTTTATCTGTCCAATGAGGGCAGCAAGTTCAATAGTTTCTTAGGTCTCTCCAGTGACTGGGGTCACTTGGCACTGTAACATTAAAAAAGACAATTAAGGAGGTCCACAGGTATATGCATAGCTGTCTCTAGTCATAGATTGCTCACTAACTGGTAAATGGTTTCTGAAATGTTTACTGAGTGTGTGTGTATGTACATGTGTGTATGTTTGTGTATATATAACTATGCATGCATGCTTTTGAATGCCTGTTAATATGAGAAGGAATATATACCAATATGCATATGAACCCATGAATTGTTATAAAAATGTGTGTACATGTTGGTGGTATAAAGGTGTGGGCATATGGCTAGGAGGAAACACATTCTAAGCTTCTGGTTGATGTTGAATCTAGAACACAATCTTGGTGGGAGACTGGCCTCCTTCTGAAATGCAGAGATGGCTTATCCTGCCTGCAGGCATGGATTGGGTGCTCTGGTCGCCAAGAAGTAACCACTGGTGACCAACCATAGCTGAACCTGCCCAAACCACAACTGTGGATTTCATGTTCCTTTAGCAATCTGAGTCACAGAGGAGAGCAACCATAAATGGGGAAATTTGTCGGGTTCAACAATATGAAAAGAAGCTATGTCAGTCTGATTGCTGGAATGAATAATCCCCCAGCCCAAGAAGCATGCTATTCTGCCTCTTCTTAGAAGCTGACTTTTATATTTTAAACAAAACATACAGTTAAATTTGATCAAATTTGAATCTATTCAGTTCAGAAACCTTTATTAAATATCTCCAATGGATTATGCTCTGGGTCAATCAGTGCGGGAGTCACAAATGTGTGGCTGGAGTCAGGCGCTGGGCTGGCACTGTAGAACTAAGTTAGAATGAACTCCTGGTCTTGTGAGCCCTAGGTTTGGGTTTCTTTGTTATTTAATTGCATAGATTCCCCATCCCTTTGGGTGAGGCATTATCACGCTCGTGTTTTATATAAAAGGTAATTTATATTGAGAATTTCCTATGTGCTAGGCAAAGTGCTAAGCACTAGAGAAGCCCCATCTCATTAAGTTCTCCCAGGATCCAAGAATTCAGCTTTGACCTTAAACTAGTTTGACTTTTTTTTTAATAGAGTAGTAGAGGAAGACAGAATAGAGGAAGAGACTCAGGCTCAGAAAGGTGAAAATGATGTGGCCGAGGTTGCCACCAGATTGTCAGCATGAATTGCTACAGGTCACAACACTAAGATGTGCTGTTTCTGAGAAATGGCCCAGAGTCAAAGACTCAGTCTAAGTGACTAAGGAATGAGCTAGTTCCGAAGATTTTTTTCGTTTGGCTGCACAAACTAAGAATTCTGGGACATAATTTTTATACTCTGGGTGGTTCCAACAGTTAACTGGTACAGTGACGGGGCAAAAGTTTCAAGGTCTGAGTCCACACAGAAATCCCTAGTAAGAAAGTCCTGGTGATTTCATTCTGGCCCTACTGGGGAGCCATAGGAAACCCTTTGCAGCACCACTCTACTGGGCCACACATGGGTTCCCATGGGTTGGAATCCATTTGAAGGCAACTGTGTTTTGTTTGTTTGTTTTTGTTTAAACCCAGGTTGCCATTCTTATTGAAGGCAACTGAGTTTTTATTTGCTTGTTTGTTTTATTTGTTTGTTTAATTCAAGCTATGCCATTCTTAAGCCACTTCACCACTTCCTCATTGATGGTAGATGAATGGATGGAGAATCATGTAGAAGGAGAGGCTGAATAAGACACTTTTCACAATGAAGCTAAGGCTTATGTAAGTGTGTTGATTTTCCTTGTCTAATTCTTAATCTAATTTCCTTGACCATCAAACCTGTCTCCTTCTTAGCTGTTTGACAAACCATTGGTTGTATGATTGTCCCATCTGGAAGGGTTTCCCTTGTCAGTTGCCCAGTTTGGACCCACGCTCTAAACTCATTTCCTCGAGTCTGCCTCAAAGCTAACCTCTGCGAAGCCCAGTGCTCTCACTCTCCTGGAGTTCTTTTAGGACATATCTTTGTCCTAAATACTTGCCTGCCTAATACTTAAAAGGTACTGGACACGTTTTATTAATTTTTGACATGAGCAACTCTTGCCTCTGCATTGTTGCATCCTTAAGAAGCAGGTGCTCTCTCTGTGAATCATTATTTTGTATTCTTATAGTACCTAACCTGGAACTCGGTGTGTGGTAGCTGTTGAACATGAGACTCAATACCAATTTCTGTTGAGTCAGTTCTGTCTCAGTGCATCTCCATGTGGTCGGAGTAGACCTGAGTGTCATTGGGTTTTCAATGCCTGATTTTTCAGAAAGTCATTGCTAGGTTTTCCTTCTGAGGCAAGTCTGGGTAGACTCAAACTTTCTACATTTTGGACAACTAAGATCATTAACTATTTGTATTAATGATTAATCAGTGATGGAGTTGAGTCATCTATCTGTATGTAGTTGTCACGGGAAAGGAGTGGCCAATGTCAACTCAAAGGGTTCTCCAGAGAGGTGCACTTGAGTAGAGTTTTGAAGTTGGGAAGGATTTACAATGTGACTTGTGATGAAGAATATAACTGGTGTAAGATGAATGGAGGATGGAGAGGCAAAAAACCCACAGTGTTTGGAGAAGCTGTAGGAAGACCTGGCTAGTTGAAACATGTAAGAAGATGAGACTTGAAAATCAAGTTCAATATAAGGATCCCAAGAGCAATAGGCTGCTATCTGTGGGCAGTTAATTCAATAAATCATACTTTCTGTGTGCCAGGGACAAAAAAGTAAGGAAAATATGACCTCCTCTTGATTACATAAGACTTTAAAAACAAGGAAAGGGATGCACACAAGACCACATTGAGCTCTCCATCAAGCAGAATAAAATTCTTGTCCACAAGAAAGGCCCTCAGGACTGAACACAACCACCTTAGAGTTTATGGCAGAAGGTTGTCCCTGGCTGGCATCCATGGTTAAGAACCTAGTGGTTACCCAGAGGGTTGGTGATCTGAGTCCACCCGAGATGTCTCAGGAGAATTGTCTGGTAATCTACTTCTGAAAAGCAGCCATTGGAAGCCATCTGGAACATAGTTTTATTCTGAAACACATGAGGTCTCCTTGGGTTGGACTTGGATGGCAACTTAAAAAAAGTGTGAGCTTGAAGGCCTGAGCCCGGAAAACAGAGAGTTGGGCCCACATTTCTACTTGCTAAGTGATAGGGTGGCCAATGTCTGGAGGCCTCTGGGCTTCTGCGTCATCGTTGTACAATTGGGTTCCTGCCAATGCTCAATCAAAGAGTTGTTGTGAAGATGAACTGAGATGAATTGCACATTGGGTCATTATGACTGGGAGTTTATTCAATGGTACCTAACAACTCCCACTGATGACAGCCAGGAAGCTGCTCAATAACTCTTAGCTTTGTTGAATTGTATACTTTTAAGGAAGAGAAAGTGATTCACAAGTGAAAGACAGCATTATGGCCCTCTGGAAGGGACCATGTAGGAATGGACTTTGAGTATAGGGTGAAACCCAGCAGGTAGGGGCTGGAGGCAGAGTGTTCCAGGGAGAGGAAACAGCCGAGATAATTTCAAGGAGTAAAGAGTGCTCCTGGCATCCATGGGCAGAAATGGCCCAATGTTCCTGAAGCAAAGGGTAAGTGCCCAGGGGCAGAATTGTCGGACCAACTCCCAGTCAAATCAGTATCTTCTAAACCAAGATAACCGCCAGGCCTGGCCCTCCATTCTCCACAGCCAAGCAGGATGCCCATATGCCCTGGAGGTGCAACTGAGGTAAAACTGCAGAGCTTAGCAAGATCCACAGCCTTGCAGCGACATGTGCCTTACAGTTATTGCTTTGTGCTTTGTTTTTGTCTAGAGGAGGAAAAATAACAACAACAACAAATCGAAAACCTTTAAGAAATCTAATTATATGTTTGAGTTATAGACTGGGTTTTAACAACAACAAAAATTAACCAAAAAAAAAAAAGAGGGGGGGGGACTCATTAAGAGTCTTTTGTCTCCAAAACAAGTGTGTTTTCCTAAGCCATAGAGCAAGCAAATTCTAATTGCTGGCTTCATTATACAGAAAAGTCTAAGTGTAACAATCAGAAGCCTTATTACACATACATAATTGAGTTTCATTGCAACTTATGAAAACATAAACTCTCTTAAACACACTTGCAGAAAATGTCGCATCATCAAACCAACACTTTTATTATACAAAAGTAATTGTGTTTAAAGACACCAAACATATGTTACTTATATAAAAAAAATATGAGTTGTACTATGATTCAGAAGTCTAAATCTTGAATATGAGAGCAATGGTTTGTTTGCAAATGCAGGGCAAAATAAGGCAAATTACAAACTTTGTTAATGAGATGGAAGGGAACTTGCTCTAGAAATATCCTACTTTGAAAATTCTGAGCTCTCAAATTTCCTTTTCTGATCAAATCTTCCATAAGCTCACTTTCTTCTATGCCTGACTCCTTTCAAATCTGTTTCTTATCTACTTTTTCACAATTTCCCTGCTCGCTCCAGCCCCTTCTAATCTAAACCCTTGTCTTTTGCATTTCTCCTTCACAATCACCCATCATTCGTTTGCTCCCTTAAAATTTCACCATCTTCACCTTGTCATGTTCTTCCCTCTTTAAATTTTGCTGTCATCTTATTTTATGAAAACAATTATGCTCCCCCCAAATATTGGTTACAAATCCTAAACCCTATACCCTTGGATATAATCCCATTTGGGAATGGGGTTTCCTCTGTTCTGTGGATGAGCCCCTATCAATGTAGGGTGTCCCCATCCCATTTGAGGTGGAAAACGAGGGGGACAGGCACGGAAGCAAGGAGAGGCAGATACATGCCACAGGAAGATGACCCAGGAACCAAGGAAGAGAAGCTGACCAGAGACAAAGACCTTCCCCAAGAGCTAACAGAGAGCACGTCTTTGCTTAGCGCCTGCCCCTTGAATTAGGACTTCTAATATCTTAATCTGTGAGAAAAAAGTTTTAGTTCCCTAAGGGAGCCTGCATGGTGTAGTGGTTACACGTTGGGCTGCTAACCACAAGGCCAGCAGTTAGACATCCAGTGGTTCCTCAGGAGACAGGCGCACCCTTCTACTCCAGTAAAGAGTTCGTGTCTCGGAAACCCACAGGCGCAGTGCTGCTCTGTCCTGTAGGGTCTCCAGGAGCAGTCGGCATTGATCAATGGCAGTGAGTTTGGTTTGGGGTTTCTAAGGCAACATACTGTGGTCTTTTCATTTCAGCAGCCCTACCATACAAATACACCCTTGTCCAGGCATGTCTCTGAGTGGGGGAACCTTCCTGGAGCATCTGGCTGTGCTATGTAAATCTGGAAGGCATGAGTTCTAAACCAGTTGGTTCTCTTAGCAGCTTTCTTGGCAGCCCTCTTACTTCTTCAAATACACTCTCCTTCTTGGGGACACCTACATAATTGATAGGGCCCAGTACAAAGTAGAAAAGCCAGCCCCTTTGTCTAAAAGAGAAAAAAAATAGAAAAAATATCTTTGTTGTTGTTGTTATGAATATCACATTCCCTGGAGCAGAGGGGTACTTTCTAGGCAAGTGCAAACTCAGAGGTCTAAGGGATCTCACTCCAAACTCAGTGCATGCCTGCCCCCGTCCTCCATCCTCCTGTGCCCAGGCTTATGCCAGGGCAGCAGGCAGCAGAAGTCCACGGGTGGGAGCACGAGAGCACGAGTCAGAGAACTTGGAAGGTTGGACCACATACTAACTAGTCCCCAAGTCTATGGTACATGCTCCACTTCCCCATTGGATCCACTGGCAAAACACACGCAGAGAGAATTGGTTAGAATTTCATGATGGCAACAACCAAGCAGTAAACTCCAACAGTCCGGTCCCATGAGACTGACTGCACAGGTCGCCACCCATGAAGCTGGTCTGGATCTTTCCCATTCTCCTCCCAGCTGGAAATGCCTATCACATGCCTCCCCCCTCAGACATTCTCAGTCCTCACCAGCCCCTCTGCTGACTGCAGGTCACAGAGAAATTAGTGGCCATTCCCACTCCGAACTGTGCCCCAACCGGTCTCTGTCCTCACCTCCAGCCACACAGGTCCGGCCCTTCTCTTCCAGAAGAAAGAGCAGGTATGCCTCTGTCTCTGGGCTGTCCTGTCCTGCCACGGATGTGCCGTCCCAACACCATCGCCAAGCATTTTGGCCATCCGCTTGCTGGTCATCCCAGGAGCGTGCTGGACTCCAAATAGACAAAACGCTTCACCAAGCATGTCCTTTGTGCATGCCCACAAACCTGTGGAGGGAGGCTCCTTTGTATCCTCGCCTTGCAGTGGTGGCATGGGAGTTCAATGTCACTCGATCCGATCAAGGTTACTCAACTATTAAGAAGCCAAAGCGTACTTTGAACCCAGACTCCAGAACCTAAGATCATTTAACCACCAAGTTAGACTTCTGGCATTTTCAATTCCATAGCCAGCAATAATGACAAGTGCCATGAGATAAATTAACTCCAAAAACACTTCTCCTAGCATGAACCAAGTCTGTTCAAACGTCCAATTTTTCTTCCCTTCAATGCTGTGCTTTTTGGTACATTTCCTGGACCCCTCCCCCACTCTGGGTTCTTTGGCTACATTCAGAGTTTTTCCTCTTTGCTCTGCCTCGGATTTCCACCTTCTAGAGACATTTCATTATTTGAGCATATATGCATCTATGTACGCCAAAGATTATTGATGATATCATCTCTCCCCCAGACTGTGGGTGTCTTGAGGCCATGCTGTTTCATATTTATTTGTATGCTCAAGATGCAGTTTTAATAAATGCTCGATAAAAGCCTGGTGAATGAATGAATGGCATAAACATATAGACTGTGTTATCTGTCTTAAACCAGACGCCAACCCCCAGTGTCAGAAATAGAGGCATTGATCAGTTCTCAAAAGACAAATGCTCATGTAGTCAGGAACCCTGCCAATTGGGGACTTTCAATGAGACTAAGGCAGCAGCCCCAGCAGCCTTTTCCTCGGCCATGGAGTTAAAGAATCAGGGAGCTTGCTAATTGCTGTGCCAGCAAAGTAACTGGATTTTCGACCTAAAAGAAAAATAATTGTTCAGGTCTAAGATTGTAAGAAGGAGTCTTGGTAGCAGAGTTGATTATGCCACAAGGTCAGCAGTTCAAAACCACCAGCTGCTTTGCGGGAAAGAGGGGAGGCTTTCCAGGTCTATAATGATTTACAGTCCCGGAAATCTACTAGGGTAATTCTACCCTGTTCTATAGGGTGGCTAGGAGTCTGACTTGACTCAACTGACAGTGAGTTTTTGGAAGACTGTAAGAAGAACATAAGATTTGCAATTTGGGCCAGCATGAGAACCAGACTGTTTCCTGGGGCAATGGATTCAGAATATGATCAATAACAAAAAATATTTCAGTAGCCACACAGATCATGACTTGGGTCATGATACTAGGTCTAGATGGATGAGCTAATACTAAAGCACACTGGATAGATGCCTCAGGCAGGCTGCCAATAGACTCCCTACTTTAGTCTGAAATCTCACGGAAAACTAAGCAGAGCTGAGGCAGCAGGGGGGTAAATATGTCGAACCAACTTGGTGGCTGACACCGTCTCCTGGTGAAAATCCATTAGACATTATAATACCACATTCAAAGCATGTTCTTAGAACAGCTCTTCCTATAATGTACTCAAATCACTAACATTCTCCACTTCCTGAACAATGAGTTCCAAATGTCTAAGCCCGTCCAGCGAATACTTGCTCATTGTTTGCTCTGATTTCTCTCTGGCAGGAGCCATCTTTTCTCAAGTGTCACCTCCCTCGAGAAAGCCTTGTAAAGGAAGGGGCCCACAGAGATGACTCTTTGGGTAATTAATCTCCACCTTTAGGAACTCCTACTCAATGCCAATACTAACCCAGGAGTTCAGGATACAAGATACAGAAGCAGTAAACTGAGTAGTAAGCACATCCTTAAATTGCTGTTGTTTGCTGGCAAGGAGTTGGTTCTGACCCACAGCGACCCTAGACACAACAGAACAAAACACTGCATGGTCTTGGACCATCCTCACAATCCACCTTTTTTTTTTTTTTTGCTGCCACTCCACTTTACCAGGCATTGATGTTCAACGTGTGTAAGACTAAGTCCTGCCATTCTTGCCTCTAAGAAGCGCTCTGGCCATACTTCTTCCAAGATCGGTTGATCTGACCTTTTAGTTATGTCTGGTACTTTCAATATTCTCCAGCAAAACAATTTGAATGCATCGATTCTTCTATGGTCTTCCTTATTTAATGTCCAACTTTCAGATGCATATGATGCATTGGGAAATACCATGGCTTTGGTCAGGTGTACCTTAGTCCTCAATGTAACATCCTTGCTTTTCATTACGCTAACGTGGTCTGGTGTAGCAGCTGTACCTGATGACGCTTATCTTTTGATCTCTTGACTGCTGATTCTATGAACATTGATGGTGGGTTCAAGCAAGATAAAATCCTTGACAACTTTAACCTTTTCTCCATTTATCACGGTGACCTATTGGTCCAGTTGTGAGGATTTTGGTCTTATTTACATTGAATCATAATCCATACTGACGGCTGTAATCCTGGATCTTCATCGGCAAGTGTTTCATATCCTCCTCACTTTAAAGAAGCAAGGTTGTGTCTAGTATGAAACATGTCATATAAATACATATTAGATTGAAACATGTAATAGAGGGTGAATGCGGATGAAAGGGAATCAATGGACTATGCATTTAAATTTTAGCGACTTACATTTGTCCTGTTCACCTGACTATATACATGCTATAAAAGCAAAAATGTGCTGTGGACTTCTGCACAGCCAGGACCTAGAATTATGTTTTGCATTACTGATTGATGAACTAAGCGATTGATGTACGGATGCTTGCTTGCCCCTTTGGAATCTTTCAAATATGCCGATTTCTGTTTTCTAATCATATCAGTAAGTTTCAAATTAACTCATCTTAAAAGGCCTTAGCACCCATGGGAAATTTAGTATTACTAACTTAATATCCTACCTTCTCATGCTGGGAGGTAGGTATTATTGCTGCCATAATTAAGACCATATTAATTAGATTTTTTTCAGTCACCCAAATTTCATTAGGTTTTAATGCTTGGTGTTGGGTAGAAGTCTGGGGGTGGGGTAAGCTGCAAGGAATATGAAAGGCAGAGGAAAGGCCTCTCTGCCCCCAAACTATTACACCCCACTGGGCTTGTTCCGTGTTCACACTGGAAGTCAGTCTCATTAGATAACACCATTTTTTTCATTACAAGGTTTGATATGAATACCTCCGATAACTGGGAAACCAGGTCAAAGAGTTCTTGTGGGTTTAGAGTTGTGTTTTTGACCCCAACGCCCATTTGCACAGCTTTATTGATAACTTCATTCATATACCATGTAATTCACTCTTAAAAGTATACAATCCATTTTTTCTAGTGTATTCACAGATGTGTACAACCGCTACCATGATCAATTTCTCTAACTCTGAAAAGAAGCTCTACTGCAGCTAGCACCTCATTCCCTCCATCACCCTTGCCCTCACCTGTGACATTGTTATCTCCTGAGTTTCCATGTCCTGGGCCTCTTGGAGATGTAACACTGGTCAAGTATACGTACTCTCTTCCCTTAATAGGTATCTGGTTAGTTGGAGAAAGCCTGCCGTTATTCAGTTCTGAAACCTGTATTTGTAAAGCAGCAGCATGTAATTAAGTGACAATTATGGAGTAATTGTGGGAAGAGGACTTGGTTACGAAGAGCTAGGATCAGACTATTTTTTTTTTCATTAAGGTACCATGTGACCTTGAGTAAGACTTGCTTCCAAATATTTCCCCTATGTCTTATATTTTCTGCTGCCGTGGAGTGACCCTCAAGAGTGGACCACTGGGAATCAGAACATGCTCAATGATATCCGAGGAGACAGGTCCGTGCCCAGGAGTGTCTGACACACAATCAGTGCCACCATCTTGCCTTCCAGCTCCATTGTAATCCCATTCCAAGAAGAATCTGAAATGGCTATCTCCCAAAGGAATTTCGGTGGGAAAGGAGAGCCTGAAAGGGACTTTAAGAATAAGGTAGAATTCCCAGGGAGCTGGATGAGGCAGGAAGTCACAGCATGGGGGATAAGAATCGTGAGGAAAGGCCGATGCATCCATTTCAGTGCAAATGATGGTTATCAGACATAGTCCTCTTGGATGAGGTGCTTGTAGATACCTTTAGAGATATAAACAATACCATCTGGCTAATAAAACTTAGAGAGGAAGCTGGTGGCATCGCAGGTGTTCTCTGCTTAATGTGATGCTACTCTTGGCTGCTTTTTCTGGTCAGAGAGAAGGGTTTGTTCTTGAAGTACAGTGAGTCATAACCTAGAGACCACAATGCCTGGCCCCATCCACCCAAGTGACACCTTGATGTCTACTCTGTGTGACAGAACTATTTAAGTCTAACTGATCTCCTAGTACTTATATTACTAACAGCCTCTGTGGGAAAGCCAACCCGAGCCCTTACCTCCTGTTCTCAGGTGCTTGCTGTTATCTGGTTGTCTGTTTGCTTTTGTTTTTCTTCCTTATTTTATTTTCAGGGGAGAATGTGAGCCAGGGTAGAGAAAGATTGTCCCATTAGCCTCTATTTTGCTCATTTTCATACTCGTGCTATCTCCCAATACTTCTAGAAAACCACCCAGGTCGGAATTGGCCTGTAATACATTTTCTCGCCACAAAGGAGACTCTGTGAAGAGAAATAACTTCTGCAAGGCCCCACAGAGCATCTGATGAATCCAGGATTTGAACCCAGCAAGCAGGGCCAGGACATAGGATGAGGTACCCAGAGTGCAACATCTAAGGAAACTGTCACAGGTGCTGCCCCAGGAGTGAAATGTCTTCTTTCACCTAGGACCACTTTGTCCTGAGAGTGTCTGGCTCCAAAGCTCACATTCTTTCTCTTGTACCACACACAAACCTTCAGCGACCAGTTTTCTAATAGTCATATGAGCCTCTTAGGAATCTACCAGGAAAAATGATTTCCAGGCAAAACCAAGCCTGGGAATATAAGCGCTAAACCCCTGGTAACCACAACTCCGGGTGATGCTCCAACAAGACTGAGCAGGAAAATAAAGACGCATAAATCATAACGAGCCAAACTGGTCCAGGAGGTGCCACTAACACTCACAAGTCAAGAAGCACTTGGGCCTGATGTAGTCCTTACTGGAGCCATAGGGAGTGTGGAAGTAGGGATTCTGAACACATCAACTTCTACAGAGGCAGGATGCCTGTGAGACACGTTGTATTCTCCACTGACCCATAGACATTGCAGCTCCTTTAGCTGCACACAGAACCCCTTTGGGAAATTGACAAATTTAAAAGTCGAAGGACAGAATGGTAACTGCACAGACTCACCCCAGAAACCCTCAGAGGGCCCTCCTTTCTTGCCATTCCTTATCCATTTGGGACAAAGAGACCCACATGCCAAGCAGCAAGCTGTGGATATTAAGTCGGACAGCAGGGCCATAAAGCCACCACAGAAGGGGACCGTTAAAGAGGCAGCACGAGACCCTGGGTGGCAGCAGTAAGTCTCTGTCAACACTGGCATCAGGTTGTGCAAAACACACAGAGATCCAAGATGCTCGCTGTGTTTATGTTCAGATTCTCTGCAGAAGCAGGCTTAACTGAGTAAAGAAACTAAGGGATGCCTCTGTTCTCGGAGTACGATACATGTCCACCTGGTCTCAATCCATTTCCTTTCCATTCTGCTTCCAAGATTCCCTGATCCTCTTTGTATCTAAATCATTCCCTCCCATCTCATCCTCTCCCATAGTACTCAACTCTAATCCATCTCATACCAGTCTCTTCTTATAGTTTGCTATGATCACATGCATTCATTTTTCTTATATTTAACAATTCAATTGTATTATATTTGAAACCTATATGTACCCACCATATTAGCTTATTCCATATAAAATAATGTTTTGTTTTTTCTCTCTCTAGCTGTAATAGCTATGGGGAAAGACACGGAAACCAAAAAAATGGCACTATATTTAAAGGTTCTCCAAATTTGATTACCACAGAACCTGAATTATTGAGTAAAATGATCATGAGAAAGATTTTTAAAGACTGAATTCTCAACCTTTTGCCATCGGGCATTCATACCATCTTCTGGTTGGAGACTTAGGGATAAACGAGCTAAAGTGTATTCATTGCTTGCTGTTTGCTATGAACTAGGGCCTGATCCACATCCAGTAGCACATCTCATCCTCACTGTAATGTTAAAAGTTATTATTTTTTTATGAAAATTAAGAAACCTTGATTAAGTTGCATTACACTTGAGCATGTGAACTCCATGATCGATCTACAGCTACTGTTTTGTGTTGTTGAGGACATCAATGAATGATGTTGGGCTGAGCACCATTGTAACCTTAGCAGTGATGATAGATGCTGTCATTGTCATAGTAAGCTGCCGATGGCATAAAACATGGAGGAAATATAGAGGCTGAGATGCACAGCACATGAAATATTGGCACACAAACAGACTTTTTAAGAACCGCAGTGGTACAGTACTTGAGCACTCAATTGCTTACCCAAAGATCAGCTGCACTCACCCACCAGTGGCTCCATGGAAGAAAATCCCTGAAGATCTGCTTCTGTGAAAACTGCAGCTCAGGAAACCCCACCAGCAGCCCAACTCTATTCTGAAGGGTCATCATGAGTCAGAATTGGTTTGATAGCACACGATAACAACAAACATACATATTATGTGAAAAGCAGCATCGCCCAGCTGTGTCTATCCCTCGTGTCTGTTTTATTGTGCTTCATGTATTACTTGATGATCGCAATGATTGCGCTCCCCTCTCTTGAAAATAAGCTTTAAGAGTGTAAACTTTAATTAATGTTTTCATACCCAGCACTTGAAACAATTCATAGCACATAGTTACCTTTCAAGTAATATTTGTCAGAATTATCAATGAAAGTTCTCAGTATTTGACCAATATGCCAATGATGAGATTTAATGGGAAAGTCATTCTGAAAAAAAATAAATTAAGGTGAAAAAGATATAACTTGTTCTAGACCAACTAGAACGTAAATATGCTAAAACAAGAAACGATGCTTCTCTCCTCACCTAAAATGCCCGTTGAATTTTACTGTCATTCTGGTGGTCAGGAGAAAATTAGAGCAAGTACCAAGAGAGTATTCTGACTGACAAGAAGACATCGGTCATTGTTCTGATGATAGGAGAGTTTTTCTCAAAATGCATGAAGACTTCACATGTAAAGGGAGCCACAAACACACTGGGCATAATTCCCAACAGCAGTAAAAGGACCAGTGCATGGAAATGACATGGAATGATGATGTTCAGTTCTAATACAGGCATAACGAGCCTACATTCTGAGCTGTTCAGAAATAAATGGGATAAATCACAGGGTAAATGTTTTTGCATCCTGGGCTGGAAGACAGTTAGAAAGCAGCTGCCTTGGTTGTGAGTCAGGCTTTAGATAGAGGTCTAAATGAATTCCAGGATGAGTGTCAACTATAAGTGTGACGGTTCTATATTACTCCAGTTCTTGTTCACTGGTGCATCCCAGGAACATCTAGCAGAGGGTTTTGGTGAAGTGCAGTCTCAGTCATCAAAGGTCACTGATCTTGGACATCCCCTTAAGATGGTGTGGGTGGACACTTGTAATCCTGGATTAAAATCCTCTATTAAACTTTTCCTCAAGTTTTCTCTAAGCCCCTTCTCATTCTCTTCCCTGCTTATCATGTCTGCCTTCTTGCCTTCCAGGCCCCCACCATCTATGCATGTCCTGAGTCTGATCCCCCTTAAATTCTGTTCTATGCTGCAAGTCCACAATTATTTATAGAGGAAACCAACCCCTGTGTATATATCAGCAAATATGAAACACATTGCCTCACCCTAGGGAAATATCGTTCATGCATGTCACATGAACGATATTTATCACAAAGGAAGTCCCAAATAATCCCAGGTATCACTACCACCCATAAGAAAACACAAGGAAGGGTATCAAAAACTACAGGAAGGCTTGGGAGCTGAAATCCAACTAGAATGGGCACACAAAGATCCTGCCTTACAGTCGGTGTTAGATATGAAGATAATAATCATTTATAATTTATCAAGGGTTCATGAGGATATGAGGGTGGGAGAAGAAGGGGGAAAAGAGAAGCTATTACCAAGGGCTCAAACAGAAGGAAAATATTTGGAAAATAATGATGGCAATATAGGTACAAATTTACTTGATACAATGGATGTATGGATTGTTATAAAATCTGTAAGAGCCCCCAATAAACTGATTTAAAAAAACAAAAAAAAGGTCCTGTTTTGAAATTCCAATTTCTTTGCAAGAAAGTCATGTCCAACTTTATTAGCAATGAAAATCTGTGGATGACAACAAAGTGCTGCATGCCTTGCCTGCTTTGGACATAATAGGAGAGTCAAATGGGAGTAGCTTTGGTTATCGTTTATGACCTAATAAAGGGCTCTAAGCTGCCAAGTTTAATCTTGGTACAATCATGGATGTGGAAATGGGGAGGCACGATGTCCGTCAAATATTATCATGCTGAGAATGCACCTGGCATAGCTAAAGTTAAAGAGGAATCAAAGTTTCAAGGTCACTGCAGAGAAAAGGACAGAAAGAGTATCATCAATTGTGCCATAGAAAGAATTTTCAAAACCATTCTTTAGTCCCTTATGTATTTCTTCCAAAAGCATGAATCCAAATAAACAAACTCACTACCATTGATGTGATGCCAACTCATCAGGACTCTATAGAATGGGCTAAACTTCCCCTGTGAGTTTCAGAGACCGTAACTGTTTACAGGAGTAGAAATCCCATCTTTCTCCTGAGGAGTGGTTGGTGGTTTTGAACTACTGGCCTTGCAGTTAGCAGCCCAAAGTGTAGCCACCATGTCACAATGAATGTCATGAATAGAAGCAGAGAGGTGGACGATTGGGATTTGTGTAAGGAGACACAAATACAGAAATATAAGGAGCTCAGCAAATAAGACTCCAGTAGTACTCAGTGCCCGGTCAGTGAAATAATAACAATAAGGCCACAGGAATTATCATTTGAAAGGTGTTTTGATCGAATTGAAGCATTCATAAGCTAGAGCAATAATTGCAATATTTATCTTGGTCCAATGGAGGGTGGATTGTGTTTTACACTGCATTACAATGCTGGCCCACATCACACACAGGCTGGCCAGAAGGGCAAGGAAGCCCAGTTATGCTCCATTTATACCCTTTCATTCAAGGGACTGTCAAGCTGAGATAAGCTTGTTGGTCTGGCCCCAGGTTCTAGGTTTTGTTAACTATCGTTTTAAAAACTCTCACTCCCATTGAGTCGATTCTGACTCATAGTGACCCTCTTCTGACTCATAACTGCCCCTGTGAGTTTCAAAGACTATACTCTTTATGAGAGTAGAAAGCCTAGTCTTTCTCCCTCAGAATAGTGGATGGTTTCAAACTGCCAGGCCAGTTTCCCTGACATGAAACTTAATGAACTGATCTTTAAATTTCCCAGATTGAGCAGGCCTAGTCTTGAAGCATAGGTACTATGCCATTCACCCCATTCAGGGGGGTTTGCTTCTGCTGACTAAATGGTATCCTTTAATTTAATAAATCTGAGAAATCTGCCGCTGGTTTTGCATATTTTCATTAAGGAAGATATATATGGTGTGACTGCCATTTGGTCCTGTGTTTAATTAAATCAATACATTAATGTCTTTAGTGATAAGATTCCAAATGCATAGACCCCTCTCATTCTTTAGCCCCAGCTGCCATTCAGTAACTATTATGGATTGAATGGTGTTCCCCCCACCAATAAGTGTTGTAAATCCTTACCTCTTTGCCTATGGTGATAATCCCATTTGGAAAAGGTTGTCTTTGTTAGGTTAATAAGGCAGAAGTAGTGTCCTCTGTCAATCCTTTTGAGATATAAAAGAGATTAAACAAGCGAGCTTGGAAACAGAGGGGGGAGAGCAATGTCAAACCACAGGAGAATTGCCAAGGAGCAAACGCATAGGAGAGACAAGGCTCTTCCTCCAGAGCCAGTGGAGAGAGAAAGCGTTTCTAGAGCTGACATGCTGACTGTGGAACTTCTGGGACTCCCAAATTGTGAGAAAATAAATATCCTTGTGTGAACACCATCCACATGTGGTATCTTTGTTACAGTAGCACAAGATTGCTGACACCCTAACGTTCCAGAGTTTATCACAAATCAACTTTGAGAAAAGACCTGGGGCACACGTGCTGCTCTTTTACAACAGAATAGGGCCTAGACACCCTAGTGACAGAATTGTCACTAGTTCCCATTTCTGAAGTTAGGCTGGCCCAGCCTACCCATGGCATGCTCTCATTCCCACATGGAGGTGCCCACCTATACCCACTCGCATTGCCCTCACAGCTCCTCCTCCGGTCAGGACACCTACTCTCACTGAGGAAACTCCACAGGAGGACGGCTTGATGGCAAAGCATGTCAACAGAGCCGGAAACCAAAATCAAAGTGATGAAACACTAACACTGCTGTTTCAGACCCCAGCAAATAGACAGGGCAAGTCCTTTGTGTCAGGGGACTCAACTGTGACCCTCCCCCCAAAAGACACCAAGGGCCTGTTAACAGCCCAGAGCCAGCACTTCTCAGGAGAAGGGCTGTGACCACTTGGAACACCTGAGGGCAGTCCTGTTGGTTCCAATCCTCCTGTGAGAGGCATTATTCATGTGCACTGTGGCTTTAACGGGCTTTTGAAGAATTGTCAAAAGCAAATGAAGCTGTAATCAAGGTCTTTGTCATTCTCCTGCATTTCCATGGAGTAAGTGAGATAGGCTCTCCCCACCTAGTGCTGAAGTTCAGGGATAGCTCATCAGTCCTCAGTTTGTTCACACAGATTTTCTAAAGGAAGAAAAGAAAAATAATTTTTAGAGACCCTTAAGCATTTTGGAACTCTGCGATTTTGATGATAGAGGAGATAAAAATAGTCCAAGTCTTCTTTGGTTGATTTTGCACAATGTATTGGTTCAAACAAGCAAGGACTAGCCTTGCCAACAGAGAGAGGAGTGCCTCTGTCCACAAGGCTAAGGCACTTTCTCACAGCCCCATCGAGAGGAGACAGTTCTGGGAGCAGGCCTGCAGCTCCAAGGTTAACCCATCCTGCAATCTAGTTTCAACAACAGAGTTCAAGAATAGGAAGGTGTCTCTCATTGTGAACGGGTGATGCTGTGCCCTGTGTGTCCAGGCAGATATCAATTCAATCTAGAAGACTTGGCTTCAGGTACAAGTTCAAGTAGAATCATTTGTATCTACCAATACGGCTGGACAACTTCATGTTTTTCAATCTCCCTTCCTTATATCTGGTTGGGATTTTTTGGCCAAAAGAAATATTGCAAAGCATATTACATGAATCAGACAAAGAGGAAACAAAAGTAGACTGTGGCCTCTCTCCTGCTGGTACTTACGCGTTGGGCTGCTAACCGAAAAGTCAGCAGTTCGAAACCACCAGCTGCTCTTCAGGAAGAAGATCGAACTTGCTACTCCCGTAGAGAATCATTCTCGGTAACTCACTTCTCGCCTGGTTCTCTGGGGCGCTCTGAGTCAGAATCCACTTTTCGTTTGGGGGTTCTAACCTTTGCTACAACCAGCTCTCTCTGGGAATGAGTGCGTGGAAGGGGTAGGCTGGGCCAGGTTAACCTCACAAATAGAAATGGGGCAGTTCAAGGGGAAGGCCCTCCATGAGATGGACGGCCACGGTGGTTGCAGCAATGGGCTCAGGTGTAGACACGACTGTGAGGATGGCGCAGGGTCGTGTAGTGTTTCATTCTGTTGGGTGGGGTGCCGCTATGAATCGGCGCTGACTCAATGGCACCTCACAACCACCACCACCTTTGCTAGAAGTATCTCTAGACAACCTCCCCGAGCATGGTCGGGGTCGTGGTGCAAATCCTTGGGTCAAATAGAAATGAAGGCTTCATCCAATGTCAGCAAGCTTTAGCTCAGAATTACCAACCGAGGCTTCCTAGAAGCATGACAATAGAGTAAGGTAGAATAAATGAGAGTAGATAAATTCTGGGGCAAGAGGAAACAGGCAGACAGCATGTAAGCCTAGCATCAGACCACGTTACATGGGAGTTAGCCAATTAAGCACTGGACTAAGATCCAAAAGGAAGGAGGTTGGAATCCACCCAGTGACACCTCCAAAGAAAGGGTTTGGTCATTGGAACCCGGATTCTGCATGAAAAGGAGAAGTTGAATCCAGTCACCTGATGATAGGAAAGATTAAAATTATGAAATGATTGTCTGTTTTTCTGAGTCCTGGAGAACGGACTTTCTCTTTCCCTTGTTCAGTGCTCTGCTCTTCACTCCGTGTTCCTAGTCTCTCTCCGAACACATGGTAGGGTTCTACTCTGTGGTTAGAGGAATCTTATCAATTGTTCAGGCTAATGACTTGGGGCCAGGGAGACTCTGATTACAGATGCCCAACCTAAGTAGTGGCTCTCTCTTCCCTCTGGCACAGAACCAGCAGTATTTGAATGGAGGTTGCCTGGGTCTCTGATAGGCTAGAAAAAATAACCTTCTCCTTCTGCTGATCCAGAATGAATATCTAGCCTGAGTCTAGAGAAACTTTTGTTGCTGTAGCTCACTGAGATTTGGGGGCAATGTGTTACTGCTGAATCATCTGGCCTATTCAGAATAGATGACTTCCCTTTTCATGCCAATAAAGTCATCAGCCCAAATATTAATTAGTCCTTATCAAGCCTCCAAAGTGCCCTGTCCCAGGCTTTGTTGGTGTTGTTGTTGTTCATGTCAGTTCCAACTCCCCGCAACCCCGAAGGACAGAACAGAACACTCCTGTAATGTTTCCTAACTTGTCATCTTTCCAGAAGGAGCCCTGGTGATTTAGTGGTTACAAGTTGGGCTACTAACTGCAAAGTCAATAGTTCAAAACCACCAGCTGAGGCTTTCTAATCCCATAAATAGTCACAGTCTCAGAAACCCACAGGAGCAATTCTACCCCATCCTATGGGTCAATATGAGTTGGAATAAGACTCGATGGCGGAGATGTTGGTCAGTTGGTAATCTTTACAGAAGCGGATGGTGGATTGGCAGGCCTCTCCCCTCTGGAGTTAGTTCCCAGACATGGTTTCAAACCACCACCCTTTCAGTTAGCAGCCGAGTGCTTAAACAATTTGCCACCAAGGATCAAGCTAGTCACACACAAAATGAAGAAACATCTGTCTGTTCTCAAGGTTTATGGTCTTAGCTACAAATCCATGTAACATACGGGGAGGGATGGGGAAATATGTAAATATTAAGATGTCAGGATGTTCTTTATATGTGTCAAGGATATTATCCAGTAGAGGAGGAAAGGTAAGTCAGGGTAAGACTCCAGTTGGACTGAAGGAGGCAGTACTTTCTCTGGCCTTGAGAAAGACAGTTAAATGAACCTCTAAATGGAAGTTGTTTTACATACGCCGTCTCATTTAATTTTAACAACCCTATAAGATAGGAACCATTATCTCTTCTTGAAAATGAGGCTCATGGAGGCAGAAGTGTGAGATCTGAATTCTCTCCCTGCCATTTCAGGCCTCACAGTATTGGGTGGTGTTGGAGAAGGATGTGATTGGCAAAGATGACGACCGCTTAAAAAAAACACAACTGAAACAGGTGCTGTGAATTTAATTACAACTCATGACAACTCCCTGTGTGTTTGAGAAGAGACGCACTCCATCGGGTTGTCAACAACTGATTTTGGAAGAGTAGATGCTCGGGCTTGATTCCAAGGGGCCTGGGGTGGGCTCAAAATCACAACTGTTTGGTGAGCAGTCAAGCCAGTGGCTCTTAGCCGGGTTGTGGACAGCATTCTCAAAGGCAGAGGAAGCCAATGGACCTGAATGGGACCAAAGGTACTTGACAAGCAGTGGACACAGACTCAAGTAGGAAGGTTGGGTTGAGATGAGATACAGACAAATTCTGGGGCAAGAGGAAATAGTGAGGTAGCATTAAGCATAACATTGTGCCAGGAGGTTAAGTAGGAGTCGCTGGGTAAAAAGTAAGTGCCTGACTAAGAACTGAATGGACGGGAGTTGGAATCCACCCAGTGATATCTCAGCAGAAAGGGCTGTTGATCATTTTAAAAGGAATCAGTCATCGAAACCCTTATAGATCACAGACCAAGTCTGCAACCCATTGGATCACAATGAGTTGGAATCAACCAGATGATAATTGCTATTATTTATAGAAATAGCTGAAGTATCCATGTTTAAAAATCTGATTTTGAAATTGGGATTGGACATCAATAGATTCTTTACAGAATTTTTTCAGGTCAAATTAAAAATGGATCCAAATCCATTGTTAAGATGTCTTAAAAAGCCTTTTCTGTTTGAGGAGTTGATACATTTCAATAGCCTCATCCAGAAAAGAAAAAAAAAGACTTTAAGTTCACAACTTTCAGACACCTAATTTCAACAGAGACATTGAGTCACAGTGGTGGATGAGTCACAGAAAATGCCCAATCCTTATTATTGCCAAAAATGCCATACTCAAAAATAACAAAACTTTAGTGCGCCTGATTAAGTCTTCTCCAGAGCTTTGTTTTGCTAGAGAGAACAGTGATTGCGACTTTGCCCAGCAGCTGTCTCAGCCCTCACGCCTGCTGTTTTAACAGCCTTTTAGGTAATGACCTTTTTTATTAAGACAAAGTCCCATACCCCTTTAAGCCCCAGCAAGAATGAGCTTATAAATGAGACTCTCCAGGTGGCCATGGTGCACCACGGAAACATCTTTGCTCCGGCTTTCCTGAGTTTTAGCCATCCCAGGACAGGAGTTCCTGATCTGCTCAACACACAGCAGTCTGGAGAGTTCGTTTCACACCAAACATTGACTGAAAGTGCATGTTGCAAGGAAGATCTGTGTCGATATCACACCATCAAAAGGACTCTGGACCTGCAAGAAACAAGCCATGGTACTAGCGGGTCCTTTCCTTGATTCCCACTGAGACCACTCAGGACCAATAGAAAAGGTGGTGATGTGGAGACCGGAAGAACTGGGTTCAGACACTGACTGAATCACTATCAACTTAGGCCTTGGGTAAGAGATAGCACCTTGCTGTGTTCAGCTTCCTCCTGCAAGCCACAAAAGGCTTCCTTTATAGTGTGAAGATTGGAGGAAAAGTATATAGGAAAATAAAACTGTTTCCTCTTTCATATTCTTATCCAAGCTGGACATTATCTACGCTGAAAAATAATATAGTTCAGAAAATGTCTCTTGTGAGTAACTGTGGAGATGGAGGGCACTATTCAACTGGGGTGTTGTTGGGCTCTCAAAGCCAGGAAGGAACTGCAGGAGGGAAAGCTGCTGCAGTGAGGAGTTTATCATCACACTAGTGAGCAAAGGTCCACCACAATCAGCCCATGGTCGAGTGGAAAGGCCACTATTGTGAGAGGCACTGTGCCTGGGTCTAGTGTAAGGCCCAGGCCTATCACTCTTGAAGTTCTTTTCCACAAATGACTCTCTCTCTTCATTAAAATAAGAAAATCAATACCTCTTTTGCCCTTTACACTGGGTAGTGGTGAAATGAAAGAGAATCCTGGATGATATGAAATGAAATAATGAGTATGAAGCAACTTTGAAAAGTGCCAAGGGCTGCAAATGTAAGGATTGGTAATCATCATCCGCATCATCATACCCATCATCACATTCACAATGGCATCTTTACAGGGGAAAAATATAAGCAAACTAAATTAGAGATGAAAGGATAGTTCTGGCCAGATAGCAAAATGATCTGTCCTCTGACAGGGGGTGGCAAGCCATCTGTTCCCTTCCTCCTTTTGATTTTCCCCAAGACGTGAGGCAATGCTACACGATTCTGTCTTTGGGCACTCAGCTCGGCTATGATCGGTGGGCAGTGATTACGTTGTTTTATATATCCATAAAATAACCCCATTAACAAGCTCCTTATGTCATTTCAACAGTGAAAGCATACTTGTGTTGCTGTGACTCACCACTTCCCCTCAACCAGATGTCCCGTGCTTTCCCAGCATCTCATGTGCCCAATGATTATCTGGGTTCGGCCTTGGTCATCCTTCAAGGTCCAGCTCAGAAGCCACCTTGTGTGGCTTTCTTTAACCCCACTCCACTACCTAACAATCCAATCTCTACTTCCATCTTCGCCTTGCCTTCTCTCTGTGTTCTTCCCTTCTCTTCTGATGTACAGACAGCATTGAACTGAGGACGGACCTACATTTAGGATAAGGAGCTATGGTGGGTACACTTTATTCTGCTAACCACAAGTTTGGCACATCAAACCCACCAGCTGCTTCAAGGAGGAAAGATGAGGCTGTCTCTCCCACTAAAGACTTGCAATCTTGGAAACTCTATCAGGTGGCTATGAGTCAGAATTGACTTGCTTCCTTTGGGTTTACTACAGGCTAATCACTTCTTGTGATCCTTAACTGAATTACATTCCCCAAACCTTTTCTACAAATCTGGTCACATTCAGAGGTTCCAGGGGGACATATCCTTTTTTGGAGCCCCCATTCAACTCACAGCACCACTTCTCCCTTTTGTCATTGTTTTCAGAAAGCTATTTATTAAATGTATTAGGTGATAAGGATAGTTAAACTATTGAGAAAACTTACGCAAGAAAGTTCTACGGCCAATAGTCTCAGAGTCAGGACAGAGCCAGGCCAAACTAGAAACAAGCAAGCAAATAGGGAGGCCAGTGAGCCAACGGGGAGCATCAAAGCCAGTCAGAAGAGAAAGGGTGATATGGAGGTGCTCCCAAAAGGAGAGCACCTGTGTCATGTACCTGCAGCTACCTCCACAGAGAGGTTGAACCTGCACCCAAAAATACAGGGCAAGACCAAGAGTCATTTTCAGCACACTCTCTCAACCAGTGTCCATTAAGAAGCAGGAAATCTTGCCAATGTGTTGGGTCAGCAGTCTATCCACTCAGGGAAAAATGGGTTTTCCGAGAAAATGAAAATCATTCATTTACCCTGAAATTTTATTGGGGAAAGATCCTGTTGTATTTGAGTACAGATGGGAGATAAAAGATGCTGGAGTACTTCGTCCTTCCCTTTATTAATGAAGTAGGATACATAAAAGGCCCATTAAAATTGCATAGAAGCCGCATAAGCATCTTTCACATCTTACTCAGTCACTTTCAAGTCTTGAGCACAGCATTTCTGAGAGAAGGTGTTATGCAAACACAAAGCACTCATGCTCACACAGACATGCAGTGGTATGCGTTCATTCCTTTATTAATCGTTACTTCAACAGGTGAATATTGAGCACCACTAGTGTGCCAGCCTCTGTTCTATTGGCTGAGGCCATGACCACGGAGAAACTGAGATCTCTGCTCCGAAGATGTCTCTCCTTCCGTGGGGAAAATACTGGTGCAAACAGGCAATTAATGGCAGCACAGTACTTGGGATCTGGAAGGTCAAGTCCTGGATAGCTAGCATAAACCTAGGCCAAGATGGTCAGGGAAGGCTTCCAGATTGAGACCTAAAGGAAAGTAGGGCTCCTCTGGGAGAAGCATCGAGAAAGTACGTAGGTATTCAGTCCAAGGCAGGAGCATCCTGAAGGTAGCATGGAAAGTCTGGGAAACATTGTTCAGTACGATTTGGAAAAGGAAGGGATGGGAAGAGAGAGGGTTCCCAGGAAGAATGGTTAGGAAAAAGGTTGGAAAGATAGAATGGAGTGAGAAGCTGATCATAGCAGCCTTCCTAGGGGAGGGGAGCTTTTATTTAAGGATAGAATTGATGGTATATGTCAGACTCATACCTGGTGTAGAGCAGTATTTCATAGAAAAGCATTTGCCAAAAAAAAAAGAAAAGCATTTGCCTAGTATCCATTGAAGGATTAGCCATCCAAGAAGCCATTGTGGTTACAGCAGTTGGGCTGCTAACTGCAACGTCAGCAGTTCAAATCTAAAGAGACAGCTAGACTCTTCCCTATAAGATCACCAGGGGTCAGAATCAGCACAGTGGTAGTGGGTTTATTCAACCACCCATCCACCCTCTGCTATGCAACAACACTGTGTTAGCCCGAAGAGTGCCCAAGGAAGAAGCAGATGCAAAACAATTGCCTTTGCCTTAGGCTTAAGCCCAAAGCTACATTTTACTGTCTTGAAAACTATTCCCAAGAGTGCGATTGGAGAAGGGTAGGGGAGTTAGTGAGATTTTCAGGTGGGGTAGAAGGCACTCACAGAATTGATAAGAAGTAAAGAACCCTCGCTGTGATCTGGAAATCATTGCCTTGAGAAGCTGGAAGCAGCAGTGGTTCATCCTCCTGAAAGTTGTCTGACCTTTCCCCAGACCGGTCCAAGACAATGATTGATTGCGCCACTCCTCCAGTCACCCGTGTGACCCCAGAGTTCCTGCCTAGTCTCCTGGTCCAGCCCACAGGCAGACAGTACACTCCTTGTTAAAGGTGCAGATGTGCAGATCTGGGGTTGCACATCACTGCTGACGCACTCAACTTTTTTACTTTGATGCCATTTTTTCATCGTCTGAAATCCAATTCGTTTTGTCTCTAAAAGGGTAGCCTCTACGTTGCTGGCTTGTTCCTAGGTTGAAAAGGTGGCTGTTCGTTGTCAAGTCGCCTCCATTTCATAGCAATCCCTTGAATGACAGAACAAACTATTGCTCCGTGCTGCTTCAGCTTCCCCATTGTGGGAAGACAAGTTCATGGCGGCAGCCACTGTCTTTCCAGTGCCTTCCAACCGAGGGGCCTCCTCTTCAGCAGAGAGGATGGCATTCGGTTGTGATTCGCAGAATGTTTATGGATGAATATAAAGAGGTCCTGGAAAAGGATCTCATGTTTGGTTAAGTGAAAAGACCGTGAAAAAGAGGAAGCCCCTTGACAGGATGGGTCGGCAAAGGGCTGCCACAATGGGCACAACCATATCAATTGTGAAGATGGTGCAGGCCTGGCAGTGCTCTGATCCAATGTAGATAGGATCACTAAAAGTCAGAAAGAACCCGGAAGTCCCTAACCACAATTTAAAGATGTAGCCTACCAAGTTCTTCTTCCCAGTTTGCCTTCATCTGGGAGCTCCGCCAAACCCTGACCGCCTCCATTCGTGATCCTACTCTGCTTTTTCTACTGGCGGCGTACCTTCCAACATCCTGGAAACATGCCAGTCACCCTAATCCCACAAACGGACAGGTTTGAAATAAAACACAATAAGTGAAACCTATTTTTAATAACTATGAAGTGTCCTTAAACAACAACAACAAACCCGCTGCCATCGAATCAATGCTGTCTCATAGCTATGCCCTGCGTTGTTTCCAAGTCTGTAACTGTTCACGGGAGTAAAAAGTCCAGCCTTTCTCCCACAGAGGGACTGGTGGTTTCAAATTGTCAACCCTGGGGATCGTGTACGGTGAGTGCCAACCGTTCTGTATAAATTCTTTTGGAGTAAAATGTAGTTGAGGGATGTTAAGGGACCATTTCAAAAGAGGATGGTCCTTTCTGGCTCCTTCAGATCATAGCAGGGATTGCCTCGTGTAAGGACAGACTCCTTCTAGGCACCTAGTCACTTACTCATTTTCGAAGAAAGGGTTGTCCGTGGTGCTCACCCTCTGCGGATCCCGCTGTGCGGCCTCTGTGCTTTCCCTCGCATCCTCCAAGGCTGGGTCCATCCAACCCATCTCTGGTCTTAGCCACAACGTCTCTGACCTCTGTTACACAATTACATGCCTACACATTCACTTATTGCTGACATTATATTATGATTACACTTCAGGGTTCATATGTTTCACATGGTATTGAGATTACATTTTTAACTTATGTATCCATTCATTCAATTGTTTCCTTTTACATATATGGCTCTTCATAGAATGCGATCTCCCAGAAACAGAGCTCGTGTCCCCATTTTGTGTTGTTAGAAATACTAGATGCCCACAGAGTGGGAGCCCTGGTGGTGCAGAGCTTGCGTGCTGGGCTGCTATCTGGGAAGGCGGCAGTTTAAAACCACCGGCAGCTCTGCAGGATAAAGACTGGACGTTCGACTCCTATAAACGGTGAACGTCTTGGAGACCCACAGAGGGTCCCGGTGGGTCAGCATCGCCTCGATGGCAGGGAGTTTGATTCTTTTTTCTTTAAAGAATGTTTTCTGAGCTGAGTGTGGGTAGCATCTTATAATTTATAAGCTGCCTGTGTGTTCATCATATCAGAAGAGACAGGCGCTTCTCAAAGAAAAGAAAGTGTAGGCTGAGAAGGCCTGTATTTTAACTTGATTTTGAAAACCTGGAACCAAAATGAAACTCTGGGTGAACTCCGTTGCTTCTCAAGGGGATGGATTCATAACTCTACTTCATGTGCAAAACACTGGTCTTCCCCCTGGTGACACGTACAGAAGCTAAGGCCAAAGGAAACGGGGCATGCTTCATATGGGGGAAAAGTAGCATTCTGAAGCTTTCAAAAAAGCCTTTCCAGGGATCTTACTAAGAAAGAGAAATAGCGTATTGGGGGCTTCAAAAACGAGCAGAACAAAATAAAATACTAAGTCAGCTCCTGTGGTTCACAAAGTGAAAATATTTTATTAAAAATTAGAGGGAAAGCTGCACTGAGTAATTGTTGGCAACCTCTGTGTGTGTCTGCAACATGAAGATGGTGAAACCTCCTTAGATGATTGTGAACATTGATTTTGAAATGTATGTGAAACATGCAATAATGCTTTCAAATGAAGATCCAATAAATAGTAACGTAGCCCTCTCTAATTCCTCTGTGGAATTAGGGCATGGGGCCATGTCTTGTTGGAAGAGAATCAGTGAGGGCTTCCTGCTGTCAGTTGAGTACAAAATCAACTCACCTCACTAACCTAGCAGAGATGACGCTGAGGTGTTTCAGAAGAAGGAAGGCTTTGAGATAAACTGAGGAAACAGATTAATGTAACCAGTGTGGTTGGAAAACAGTTAT
Source organism: Echinops telfairi (assembly GCF_000313985.2). Classification (NCBI taxonomy): domain Eukaryota; kingdom Metazoa; phylum Chordata; class Mammalia; order Afrosoricida; family Tenrecidae; genus Echinops; species Echinops telfairi. The sequence goes on along the minus strand of NW_022111300.1, from coordinate 24,260,907 downwards.
ATGGAAGTGAAAATGTGCAGTGTATGTGTGTCCAAGTGCATGTATGTATATGTGTGTGAAAGTTTGTGTGTCTGAGTTACATGAATATATATGAGTCCAGACATGTGCTTTTGGATGGGCAATTATATTTGTAGATATGCGAGTATGTATTCACAGTGTGTATTTATATGTATAAAGCAGAGAAATGAGGCATGAAGTTGAAAACATGGAGTCTAATTTGAGAAGTCCCTGCATAAATAGGACCCAGCGAGCTAGGAAATCAGTCTGTAACCTTTGGGAGGGGGTTGAGGCAAGATGCTAAGTGGTAAAGGACTCAATCACATCAGCACTGAAAAACAGAAAGTCAATATTCGCTTGCCAGGCACATTGGAGGACGGAGAGACCATCTATAGGAAACAGAGTAGAGAGAGTGTTGAACTGAACAGAGGGGGGCTATGGAGATTTAGAAGGACAAGCATAAAGCTGAAAGTACTTGTCGGATAGCTGCCTAATAGGAAAAGGAGGCATGGGCACTGATTTTAAGGGACACAATCACTAGAGGGACGTGATAACATTCAAAACCAAACCAAAACAAAACAAAACAACAAAATAGTTGCCTCTAAGTTAATTCCAACTCATGGTAACCCTATCTGTATTGGAGTAGTACGATGCTCCATTGAGTGTTCTGTGGCTATTTTTAGAAACAGATAGCCAGGCTTTCTTTCAAGGTGCCTTTGGGTATTCTTGAATTTCCAGCCTCTTGTTGAACAGTGGAGCACACTAAGTGTTTCCCTCACCGGGGATCTCCAGACACCACTCAATTGGTTTGTAAATCAGAGTGACATGGAAAGGGTCAAGGCCAACTATCCAATTCGGCTCTTTGGTATTGAGAAGAAGGAGATCCTTTTAAGTCTCTAATTGAATTTCAAATACTCACTTAAAAAAAACATCCTCTCCTGGGTATTCTATACTTAGAACTTTACTCCTATAGGTCAGTGAGGCTCTTAACTCCCCCAAGAGAGCTCTTTGAAGGAAAATACCAGGGGAAGGTAGTAACCACTCCTTGGTTAACAAATAGCCCAGGGAGGAAATAATACTTATTAGTCATCAGGCTAGAAAGCTCAAGGAGGAGGATAGGCCCCCACAGAGAGGAAGAGCAATAAGAAAGATGCAAGCAAAACGTTACAGTGCTCTGGGGGTGGCAGAGAAATGATCATGCCCAACTGGAGTAATCAGAGGCATTGCATGGGGTCTTCAGATCTAATGTGGGCTGGAGGAGGGCTGAATGAAAAGAAGGGAGGGATGGGACCAAGTGATTTTGCCAAGGGCCAACCTGAAGGCATCTGGGACCAACAAAAGAGCAATTTACTTGATCTCTAAAACTTTCTACAGAGAAATCATAAATATGGTTTAGGCTGCAGACTGAGCTTATGATGCTTAATCTCACTAGTCTAGAGTGAGCTAGGTGTGCGGCCACTTTAGAGAGCCCCATTCACAATGTCATTCTGTGTTTCCTTCATCTCTTGCCCTCCGTCATCATGCCAAACTACACACATAAAAGCAGTCACAGTCACACCTTCTAGACCAGATCGAATGAATCTCCTTCTAAAGCCATTATTTGGTTTACATGGCAGAAAAACTGACAGACACAAGCCAAGGTTGCATGAACTCAGATTGGGGTAGTTCCCACGGAACTCTCAACTGAAAGCCAGATCCCACCGTTCCTGCACTGACGTCATCATTGTCACACTCTGACTTTTTCCAATATGATTGTTTCCTTACAGAGCACAAGGAATCGTGTGGCATTAGTGTCCAGTGAACCTTTGGAAAGAAAATCACACTATCTGTGGCATGAATCAGCACACTGAAATAAACAACATTGTGATCAGAGCTCAGTCCTTTTACTGTCAGAAATGTCTAATCAAATAAAGCCACATATCACTGCCTTAGTACAAATTCTCCTGATTAACAAAATCTAACAGAAGAGATGTATTCTCCTGTTCCAATAACAGTGGATAGACCCAGTGTTAATTATAGGAGACTCTAGTCCAGAATTAATTGCACGGTTTTACAGGACGATTGTTTGTTTTGCAATCATTTTTAACAGAGTAGTGCCCAATTCATTTAACTGAGATTTTATTCAACAAGTATTGTCAGTCAATCATGACTTTAAATTATGAATAGATGCTCATTTCATTTGGGTACAAAAGCAGAAAGAGTAAAAGATGCATTGATGGTACATGGAATTGCAGGTTCAAGATGCTTGGAAGGACATGAAACTCCAGAATTCCAACTGCCCTTTCTGAATGCTAGCACCTTTTCCCTTTCCAGAGCCATCCCAAGATTTCCTCAAACCCCAAATTTAATAACCCACAACAAAGGGCAGATTATTTCATTAGCAGGGCAAGGTATTTTTAGATACCTCTGGTACACAAATTCTTCCATAGTCTCTTAGAATGTTATCCATGAACTCTGGGTTTTGTTATTTGGGAAAGGATATAAAGACCAATCAATCAATAAAAAATACATCTCTTTTCTCCTCCAGATAATGACAGTTAATAATCACAACAGCCTTTCTGGTATTTTTACGTCTTTTCTATTTCATCTTAAATGATTCCCTTTCAAGCCTCCCATATGTGAAAAATACATTTAATGAAAACAGAATGCACTCAATGTCCATTTACCGCAGGAATTGTAACCAGTGATTCGTGGTAGCTAATCACAGTAAGGCAATAAGTATACATTGCTAATACAGCGCTCCAATTTTACAAAGGTTTTCAGGGAGCTCTATATGGTTCGAAAGTTTTGTCTAATTATTTATATCTTTAACCACAGTTAGCCAGATTTCCAGGACTAATCTAAACTTTTCCAATGAATCTGCATTTTGTTTGTGGGTTTTGTTTCTTTATTTTTAACGATGAATCCTGCTAATTAAGACAAAAGTCACAAAGACATCAAGCTGATAGCAAAATACATATGTTTGTTAATTTAACTCATTGTTCGTGGCATAAACCATGTGTTAGGCCAGGTTAACTAGAGAAAGAAATGCATTGATACTCACTGTGGTTCCAGTTTCACCATGTTAAACTTGTTACACCTGCAAATATTCATTTGTATAATGAAGATTGTTTGGTGCATGTAATCCACGATAGATAAACTCATCAGAAATAATAATGGGAGCAACAATTTCCTAGGGAAATGGGGAGAGGGGGAAATGGGAAGGAGGGAGGGAGAAACAATGGTAAAGATGACTGTTTAACCCCACCCCAGGGGAATAATTGAATTATAAGGGAACAGATACAGTGGACGGTGTAAGATATGGCAAATAAAATAATAACAATATTAGGTATTTTTAATATAAGAACAAGAGCTCCTGAGGGGATAAGGTGAGAGAGGGAGGAGATAAAGGGGAACTGATATCAAGGAGTTCAAGATAAGAAAATACATATGTTGAAAATTATGGTGGCAGCATTTACACAATTATGCTTGATCTAATCAAATTATGACTTGTTATACTATCTGTAAGAGTTCCCAATAAAATTATTTTTATCATTTAAAAAAAAAGTATGTATATAACAGGAAAACATCCCAGCCTAGTCCACATCAAGTGCATAAGTCCATTACTAGTCTATAAATCCCTCTTCAGACTCACATTGCCACAAGCAATAACTCACAGTGTTGAAACATCACAGGTCGGTGGGTGCAAAGTTGTGTGGATCCAATGGTAGTGGAAGCACAATCTCCAAGGTTGGCACAGGTCTCTGTGTGGCTTATTACAGGCAGGTGAAGGCAGAGAGAGAGTGGCCCACCTCCAGTGAGCCGTTTATCTCGGTCACCCTTTAAGCAAGCTTTGTGACCAGATTGACTATGGAAGCCATGTTGGCACACACAAACACACCAAAAAAAACTAAATCTGACTATCATAGTCCAGCCCTTGACAACTTGGCACTTTCACACAATTCTTTAGCCATATATAATTCTTAAAACAAATAATATAGTAAAATCATATCTGTGCCTTACAGAATTAAACTAAAATGCATACAACTCAAAATGTGCCAGCCTCACTTAATCTTAATACTCTATAAACAAACAAAGCAAAAACATTCTATACTTAACAATTGTAATTATGTGAGCACTTATACCATAATTATATGAAAATATTCTCCCACCCATGAAAGTTTGTAAGCCAGACACATCATGACTCCCCCCCACCCTATTTTGAGTATCCAACTTCTATACTGCACATTTACATCAACCCAGTGCTCCAAAGAGACAAGCATGTTCTTTGATGTGAAGAAACTTCATTCCAGTTGGAACCTTGTGAGCCTGTATCCATAAGAAGGTCAAATCAGAAAAGGGTGTCCATAAAGTCTGCAGCAATATGCACCAATTCACAGGCTCAAAAATCTTCTATTCATCTAGTCATGTTCTGGTCAACTCAATGTGAGCTGCCTCATTTAGGCTCACCAGGGTGCCTCCTGGCCACCTTGCCTTTAGACTATGGGCCCTTTCACAAATCCTTAAGCACCCTAGCCCCTTTAAAATTCAGACCAGCCAACCTACTCTCTTCTTCTCTATTACCTGTGAATCAGGTACACAGATGTTAATGGCCAGACTCAACCCATCTCTTCATTGCTGCATTTCTTCCAATTCCACTCAACAAGTGGATCCAGGTGGTCACCTAGGAAGCATTTCAGGTTGCCAGCAGGCTCCTTTTAACATTCAGTCCTAGATAGGAGAATCTCTTCATGGCTCCAATTTTTCCAGGTTCAGGCACAAACTACTAATTCAAAATTCAGAAAGCCAAAGGTTCATTTTTATTTCTTCAGTCTGTCAACAGCCTCCTAGGCAAGTTTCTTCAAATGCAAAATGTACTGAGCACTTAAGGCCCTGGGTGAGGCTTATCTTTTCAGAGCCTTCTTTGCAGGCATGTCCTAACCCATTTGAAAATTCAGAATAATGCCTGAGGACAGTGAGTTTATAAACCCTCTATTTTCATACTTCCTAATAATCATTTCTATTAATTATTATATCAATAACAATAGACTGAATTAAAGCCAGATTCTAATTTCAATTCTTAAAACAGCCTAATTCAATCCTTATCTGAATGTATCCCATATCTCTTTAGCACTATGGCTGCACTGCCTCAAGCCAGGGTGGAGCCTTCTGCCAGCCATTTTGACTAGACAGCATGGTCTCTGCCAGAGGGAAGTTCAAAGGGCCATTTTGCCCCATGAGCTCAAAATTTACATGTATCACATTTGTTTTTGCCATTTCACACAGGAATAATCAAAGACAGACAAAGAAAAAAAATCAAAAAGTTAACTTCCCATATTCTTTCCAGAAAACAACCCAGTAAACTGCACAGCCATGTCTGACCTCCAGCTACCCAAAGAAGAACGACTGTCATCAGGCAGAGGTCATTCAAACCTCCACAATCCATCTTCATGATTTGTTTCTCTTGTACTCCACTCCAAAAAGACAATAATACGTTAGACTGTGTGGTAGTTACATAATCTGTTGTCAATTTAAGGCTTAAGTGTGGAGGGGTGTGGTTTAGACTGTCAATCAGATCGCAGCTTGATGACCTTATTTGAAGGCGCTAAGTTGATAAATAGCTTGCAGCTCAGTCCCTGCAAGACATTCTTGTTGACAAGCCACAGGTTGATGATAGCCAGAGCCTCAGAAGTGGAGAAGCTACATGGAGACCCCTGTCAAGGCTGAGATGCTTATACCATCCTGGATTCACAAGACTTTCTTCCCATTGACCTGTCATCTCCCTGCATTCAGCATCATTGCATGTGTTTTGTGAGTCTTACGAGGAATTTACAGATTGTATTGGACATATGTGCTACTAACGTACTTAAGGACTTGATCTAGACTTGGCTGGGATGTTTTTTTCAATATTCAATTGCTCTTGAATCTAAAGTTCTTTCTTATACACATATGAGTCTCTCTGAATTTGTTCCTCTGGTCTACCCAGACTGACACAGACCAGGTTGACTAGAGAAGCAAATTCATTGAGACTCATGAATATGTAAGAGAGAAGCAGTTATATCACATGAAAGCATCTCAGCCCAGTCCAGATCAAATCCATAAATTGGATACTAGTCCATAAATCTGATACTAGTTCATAAATCCCTCTTCAGACTCACACTGCCACAAGCAATGATGCAGAGTACAGAAAGATCACAGGCTAGTGAGTGCAGAGTTGTGTGGACTCAATGGTTGTGGAAGCATCTCCAGGGCTGACCTAGGCTTCTGTGTGGCTTCTCACTGGCAGGTGAAGGCAGAGAGAGAGAGTGGCCTGTCCCCAGTGAGCCATTTATCGCGGTTGCCCTCCAATCAGACTGTGACCAGATTGACAGGTTAAACTCCACCCACATGTTCCTTTGGGAGCTATGTTGGCACACAAAAACCTATCACAAACAGTTTATAATCAAACCTACCACACAATATTTTCCTTTTGTTGACTAATTTTTAAAAAATCATTTTATTGGGCGCTCATACAACTCATCACAATCCATACATACATCCATTGTGTCAAGCACATTTGTACATTTGTTGCCATCATCATTCTCAAAACATTTT
>NW_022111300.1:24232801-24253644 GCF_000313985.2 Echinops telfairi | reverse complement strand
ACCATCAGCTTTCTTCACCACATTTGCTTATGCACCCGCTTTGTCTTCAGCAAGATTTTCCACCCACTGGCTTGTGATCTTCCTGCATTTGGCATCATTGCATGTGTATATGAGTCTGAAGAGCAATATATACACTGGATATATGGGCTAATATTGGACTTGTGGATGTCATCTGGACTGGGCTGGGATGTTTTCTCAATATTCAATTGCTCTTGTATATAAAGTTCTTTCTTATACACATATGAGTGTCCATGAATTTGTTTCTCTTGTCTACAAAGACTAGCACAATATGGTACCTTGGGAGTGGGGTAGTAGAGAAACACATTATGAAGATGGAGAATGGATGTTTGACTTATGCCTCTTGGTAGTGTTTCTTCTTTGGCTAGCCAGAGGTCAGATAGGTCCACACGGTTTACTGGGTCACTTTCTGGAAAGAGTATGGGAAGTTAAAATTTTGAGTATTTTTTTGGTTGTAGTCTTTTGTTATTCCTGTGTGAAATGGCAAAATTGAGTGTGGTTAATGTATATTTTGATCTCAGGGTGAGAAATCACCATTTGAATTTCTCAGAAACTATGCTGCTTAGGGCTGACAGAAGGTCCAAACGGCTGACAGAAGACCTGGATCTGGCTTGAGGTTCTCAAGAGACCTAACCCCATGTTTTTGTATCACTAGAATAGTTTAGATAAGGATTAAGATACACTCAATAAGGATTGAACTTGACTGTTTTAAGAACTGAGTTTAATATCTGATTCTACTTTGTTTATACTGATTTCCTCTGCTTATTATTGTTGATATAAGGATTTATAGACACGATTGGGAAGTATGAAAACAGAGAGCTTGTAAGCCCTTTTGCCTCCAGCCTTTCATTTGATCTGTAAATGGATTTAGGTCACACCTGCAAAGAAGGCTCTGAAAAGATAAGCCCCACCCAGTGCTTTGGAGTAGTCTGGATGTTTGTATTCAAAGAGTCTTGCCTAAGGGATTATTGTTAACAGATTTGGGGGGCGGGGGAATGGACTCTTTGGATATTTGAATTTTACACTAGTGGTTTTTGTCAGAAGCTAGAAAAAAAACCCTGGAACCATAAAGAAAGCTCCTCTTTGGGACTGAACATTAAAGGGAGCCTTTGGCAGCCTGAAATGCTTGCTAGGTGACCACCTGGATCCACTTGTTCAGTGTAAGTGGGAGAAAAACTGCAGTAGAGAGACGGGTTGGGTATGGTTACTGACATTTGTGGTTTACAGCAACTAGTAGAGACTTGGAAAGCATGGATTGACTGGTTTGAAGTTCATGACCTAGCACAAGGGAGGTAGGCTTGTTGAGAATTTGTGATGAGCCCATGATCTAAAGGCAAGATGACCAATGGGCACCCTGGTAAGGCTAAGTGAGGCACCCCACATTAAGTTAACCAGAACATGACCAGATGAAGAGAAGATTTTTGAGCCTGTGAACTGGTGCATGTTGCTGCAGACTTTATGGAAAGTCTGTCCTGATTTGACTTTGCTAATGGATGTGGACTTCACAAGTTTCCAACTGGAATGAAGATTTTTCACATCAAGCAAGTCTTCTCAGAGCACTGGGTTGATGGAAGTGCAGTATAGAAATTGGATACCATAAATTGCGGGGATAAAGGCATGAAGTGATTGGGTTACAAACTTTCATAGGTAGGGAATATATTCATAGGGTTATAGGATTAAGATGTAGGTGTTCACATAAGTGTAGAATATTTTTGTTTTGTTCACTGATAGAATGTTTTATGAGTATGGCACATTTTAAAATTATATGCATTTTAGTTTTATCATTCTATATGACTAAGGGTTATGTAAAAGTGTCAAATTGACAAGGGGTAGTCTGTGGTAGATATATAATCTGGGCTTGACTCCTGTGACCTCATCTGGTCTATATTTTAGCTCTGTACCACTCCTCTGGGCATGGCATGTACCACACACTGTCCTCATTTTTACATTAACCAATAATCTCTTTCTTCCTTTCTTTGCATTCCTTGAGGTGCATATTCGTTCACAATTATTGTCTAGAATTCCCAAATGAAGTAACAGTGGCAAAACCAGATTCCAACTAACATCAAATTCATGTATGTCAGAATATAATTCTGTCACCTCGGACTGGACCAGAACCTTGAACCTTTCCTTCAGCAGCCCAGTACATTGACTACTTGCACCACTCAGGGATGATACAAGATTGAGTAACTCCAGAAAAGCCTTAAGTTTTCTGCCATCACCTCATGCGTGTCAGGGCCTTTCAGGTCCTAGGGCCAGGTCATGGAGAAAGCAGAAATAGAGCCAAGTGACAGCTCAACAAGAAAAGGGGGAACTGCAGGGACAGGAGGAGGAGACAAGGGCCGAGAGCATGGGGAAGTCCATTCCAGGAATATGTCTGCCCTTCCAGTATGATGGGGCTGCGATCCTAAGGAGTTGGGCGGTGATTCAGATGATGAGGCACCAAAAACTCTTCCTGCTAACATTAGCATCATTCTTCCATAATCATCTTTGTGGGGGAAATGTGAATGTAGGATGGATACATGGCTCGGAAACGCAGTGTGTGTGGAGTCTGAGTTACTGAGTTGAATTTATTTAGCACCACCTGTCTCCTGTCAGGAGGTGCCCCACCCTGCGTGTGTGCTCCCCCGTTTGCTATGGCAGACCCCTGAGTAGGGAAAGACACCAGCCTGAAATCTCAGCCTCCGGCACCCATTTGGAAAGCGCTTGCTTCAGAAAACAGATGGGCAGTGCTCGGGGATATTTGTTGAGAGGTATGGCATCTAGTCACAGTGGAGTTGCGAGAACTTGTGCTTTCCAGGTTAACTAGAAAAATAAATCCAGTGACCTCGTATGTGTAAGAAGGAATTTTATACCGAGGTAATTGTATATCAAAAAAACATCCCAGCCCAGTCCAAATCAAGTCCATAAGTCTCTCTTCAGACTCCCACAGCCACATGCAATGATGCAGAATTCAGGAAGATCACAGACCTTTGGGTGCAAAGTCGTGTGAATCCTATAGCGGTGGCCCCATCACAGGGCTGTTAGCAACCAGGTTCTTCCAGCAGGAATGTGAAGGTAAAGAGAGGGTGGGTAGGTTTCCAGGACTCCCCTCATGAGAAGGCCATGCCCACAAGGAGTCACCATCAGGCTGTGACTTGACTGACTACCACTCCTACACTATTATATATTGTGGTAGTTACACAATTTCATGTCAACTTGATAAAAATGAAGGAGTGGAGTCTAGCCTGTCAATCAGGCTACAGCCTGATGCCTATTTGTGGACATGGCCTTCTCAAGAGGATTCTGGGAACTCTTTCTCTGCTACACTTTCCTGATGACAAGCCACATGGAGCCATGTTGATGGCAGGCAGAGCCAGGATGTGCTTCCACCACCACTGGATCCACAAGAGTTTCCACCCACAGGCCTCTGATCTTCCTGCGTTCGGCCTCATTATATGTGTTGTATGAGTCTGAAGAGGAATTTATAGACTAGTATCAGACTGTGGGCTAATATCAGATTTATGGACTTGATCTGGACTGGACTGGGATGTTTTCTTAATATACAATCACTACTCTTTGGTATAAAGTTCTCTCTTCCATATATCCACATATATTAGTGAGTGTCTCTGGATTTGTTTCTCTAGTCAACTGGGACTAACACACTAATCTTCAAGTTGATATGAAATTATGTAACAACCACAGAAGTAAATCTTACCTCAAAACACAGTCAATACAACAAAAGTTGATGCTCAACTTTTCGAAGTCAGATAAGCTTACAGAGGCCATTGTCGTTTAGATCAGTCCAAAAAAACCTTTCTTGGAAGAAGCAGGGTTTCTTTTGGGCCTTGTAGTCTAAGAACAAAGACCAGATGACACTCTGAAGGAATAGGCCATGGCCTGGAAGTTGAAGGGAATGCGGCCTGGTGGGAGGGACATTTAATAACCTCCAGTTTTTGAGACCTCTACAAATGCCCCATTAGTCATGTCTTCTGTGTCCTCAGAAATCTCATAACAGATGATTTCACACCTTTCAAGTCATGTATTATTATAAAGTCTTATGCTAACTTTCATTAGCCTTACCTAAATTCTTTACTGGAATCCATGAGTGGTATGAACAGTGAAACACACTTAATTACTGCTCATGGAAATGGTGGAAGATCAAGTCAACCCAGGCCTGGCAATCTACCCAAATAATCAGCTTTTGAAAATTCTGAGGTACACCGTTCTACACTGACACACAAGAGGTTTCCAGGAGTCATAACCGCTGGAAGGCAACTGGTTTTGAACTGGTAGCTTCCTTACTAGATTCTGAGCTGCATTATGTCCCCCGATATAGGTGAGGCACATATCAAATGTTTACTATTGATATAAGGAAAGTTGGGTTAATTAGATTCTTAACAGATGATGGGAAAAGTGGGATAGGTATATTTGGTAGGTGGAGATCTGATCCAGGTCTAGAAACTTGAAAATTTGGTGATATGAAGAAACCAAGTGCGTATTATCACATCAGTTTCCACTCAGCATACTTTGCTGGCTAGTGTGAGCTTCTTCCTATTTTCTGTTTCTTGTAGGCTTGCCTCAAGACCTATTCCAACCTTCTTATGAATCCACTGAAAATCTCCATCTGCAGAATCCCTTCCAAATATACATTACCAAGCACATATAAATAGCGAATTCTTTGGAGAAGAAGAGGATTAAGGACCAAGGTTATACCTGGCAGTACCTTAACTGCTACGATCTGTTTTGATATAGAGAGAATTTAAATAATAGTTTAGGACAGAAAATTTGTGATCCCAATTTTAGAGAATTATCTCCAAAAAATTTAGGATTTATTTTTCATTCCATTCTATTTTTTAAATTATATATACATCCTTCTATCAGTTGGTCTGAGCAGATGATTCTTTTGGCCCCTCCAGGGCAGCTCACAATCCTTCTTCGCGTTGCTTCACTTTGCCCCAGGCTGGGATCCATGAACTGGGTCACTCACACGCACTGTCTAATTCTCTGAGGTCAAGTTGCTGACAAGAGATTGAGAGTGGGACCCAGAGTGGAATACAGAATAAGGAAAGTGACATAGGCTGCCCAAACCAATTTGTGTCAGAAGTACAACCAGCGTGCTCCTTAGAGGCAAGGATGGCAAGACTTGGTCTTACATACTTTACCCATCTTATCACGAGAGACCAGTCCCTGGAGAAGGACATCACGTGTGAGAAAATGGAAGGTCATGTTTGAGAAAAGGAATACCTCAATGAGATAGATTTACAGAGGGGCTACATCAAGGGGCTTGGGCATAGGGACAATGATGAGATGGTACAGAATCCTGCAGTGTTTCCTTCTGTTGTGAATAGGGTTGTGATGGGTCAGGAGCCAACTTGATGGCACCGAACAACAACAACAACACAGTATCCTCAAGACATCATCCCTCCAGTCCCTTCCCTGTGGGACTATGGGCTGGCATCGGTTGCATTTGTCTGCCCAAGGCTCTTGTGGCCGGACCTCCTCTGCGGCTATAGCTACAAGGACAGCTGACAGTCTCTCTGGGTTCCTTGCCTGTTTGGATCTTTCCAGACTTAGGTCATAACAGCCTCTGGGGAACCAACCATTCTTGTTGGTTTTCCTTACTACTGCCAATACCTCACCTCATTGGAGTGCTTCCTGCCCCTGCTCCTACGGAACCCTGCCCGACCCAACATTCCACTGACCTTTGATCAAAGAAACATTCAAAGAGAAAAAGAATGAGTCTATCCCCATCAACGTGAATTTTGAATGGACTCCAAGCTATACTGAGCTAGCTTGGTCTTGAACTAGTTGGAGCTGTGCTTACATAGTTTGTGGTTGCCCATTTGGTGGCACAGATGGTGAAGTACTCAACTACTAGTCAAAAGATTGGTTGTTCAAGACCACCCAGAGGGTCCTTGGGAGATCTAGTTGGCAAATTGCTTCTAAAAGATCACAGCCTTCAAGCCACATGGAGCAGTTCTACTCGGGGGCCGCAGGGACTCCGTGAGTTGGGACCCACTCAATGGCCACTGACAAGAGCAACTATGCTCTGAGTAAACTCCAGTTGCTGCCCAGCCTCTCCAACAGCCTGTAGATTGGGTCAGAAACCCACACCTCTATCTTGAGGACTCAAGTGAACTGCTGAAGCGCTGCAGCATCTACTTAAGACAATCTCAGAGGAAGCAAACGTGTAAGCCTTGCCCATTGGCGCTTTACAGGAGAGGATCTCTTCCATAATCCCCTTAGTCCATGTTCTCATATTGGGGCTGAAAGAAATTGCAAGAAGGGAAAAAAAGTTTTTACTAAGTCTATGAGATCACATAGACTTTGTCTTGTCAATTATTTTTTAACAGGAAAGAGAAGACACATAGTGAACATAATTCCAGGATGAATAGATTCAAGCCAGAAAATGGACACTATAGAAACAGCTTCAAGTTCCCTTGCTGACCTTCAGGAAGCTCGTTTTGCTGTAGGGTCCAGATAATTCTTTGGGGGAGAATGCCAAAGTCCGGGCAGCTGATAACCTAATAATTTCCCCGAAGAGAGAAGATGACTAGCTCACCAGGCATTGGGGCCTCTGGTTTCTGGATTTGGGGTACAGGTTCTAAGACTCCCGTTGCCTTCATCATGCTGAGAACTTCTTTTCCAAAATAAGGCTCTCGCCATCAGTGGCCCTCACTTTCGATGCTGAGTTAGCTCACTTTCATTGATTGAGCTAAAGCACACACTATTCCGCGTTGATTCACTTGTCAGAAGGGCTTTAAGTTGGTTGTTGTCAGGGCTGGATGCCTCGGGGCTCCCCAGAGGCAAGCATCTTGCCTTTTCTGTCACCTTATAGAAAACTCAAGTCGAGAAGGAGATGGGGTAGAAATAGTAGTTTTTTCCCAAGCAGTATGCAAATTCAGATTATTAATGCCATCATTATTAACAGATAACGGCGATGGTAGTGGCCTTGATGGTGATTACAATAATCCCTCAGACAATATTCCTCCATTTCTCCTTTAGGAATGTGCAGAGTGGCCCTCACAGGGGTTTATTGCAAAACATACACTCTGGGTTAAAGCCCACTTGATTTCCCTGAGCTCCAGGTACACGTGCGCAAAAGGAAGGTGCGTGTGCACTCACGCTGGTGTATGCAGGCACGTAGCTTGACTGCCTTATGTCTCCGACAGGAAATGACTCCAGGGTATGGCGCAGGGGGAGGCTTTGCTGGCTGCAAGCTCCTGGGGTGGAGCCATAACCATAAGGGCTGAGGGTTTGGGGAGACATCATTTGCAGTGTGGGAGATGTTCCTGAATTTGAGGGGGAGCATTTCTTCAGGCCATTGTGGACCAATAAACAGTTCAATTTTTTCATTGTTCTAATTAATTTAATTAAGTTAACTTCCAAGGTGTGTTAAGAAGCAATGCCTTGGGTGATTAACTGTTCCCATATCAAGGTGTTTTCACAAACACATTTACCCTGATTAGTGTACACATTATTATGTAATTAAATACCTCACACAGAGGAATTTATTAGTGTCTCCTTGTCTCCTAACAAATAAAGCAGCCCTCAGAATCTCTTGGAAAAAAATGATTCCAGTTTCTAGCAGAGGGACAGACAGATGTGGAGCTGCACAGGGATCTAGACTGAGGGAGAAGTTCTTTGAATTCCCAGGACTAGCCCCTATCAAGTCACTGCTGTCCCTCCCAGGATGACCCCATCTCTCAGAGATGTGTAACCTGCCTCACACCTGGACACACCCTCCTTCTTCCCCTCACCTCTCCACTTGGTTCCCAGAAGCAGGGACAAGGAGAGAGAAGTCTTTGCATAGAGGACAGGAGGACTCTACACTACTGTGGGCATCTCTCTGAGTAGTTCTTTGAAAAATGTAGAGAACCCACAATGTTAGCTTCCCCTTTGTTTCCCCCAGCTCCTCCTCCTTTTTCACCTCCCACATCCTCTCCTCTCCGTTCACAGCTTCCAGAGCTTCATTGACCTCCTCATAGGAAGAGAAGGATTGTCTTCTGAAATACTGAAACAGATGAGTGTTGGTCAGATATTGGCCTGTGTGACAACTAGCAGGGTAGTCTCTCTAGCCAGGACATTTCCCGAAAGCCCTTTTCCCTCATGACCACCAAGTTTATTATATAGGCCCTCGCAAAACTACGTGTCACTTCTGGTTATAATCCCATTTGAGAATGACTTGTTTTTGCTAAATTACTCATGTAAGATGAGGATAGGGTATATCTTGAACCAATCTCTTTTGAGATGTGAAAGGGATTAAATAATCAGGGAGTGAGAGATGGGGCAAGAGAGATGCTGAGCCACATGGAGATCTCCAAGGAACCAAGGAGTAGAATCTGAAGAAAGAGGTCCTTCCTCCAGAGCCAGCCGACAGAGAAAGCCCTTCCCTGGAGCAGTCATGCTATCTGACTTCTAGCCTCCTAGAATGGGGGAATAGAAGGCTGTGTTTGTTAAAGTCAAGCACTAGATAACCGAGACAACAGTCTCCCCTACAAATCATAATCCCAGACCAAAGTCACTACCATTGACTTGATTCTGACTCATGGTGACCCTATAGGACAGGATATATAACTATCCCTGTGGGTTTCCAAGACTAACTCTTGACCAGAGTACAAAGCCTCCCCTTTCATGAAAGGAGTGGCTGGTGGGTTTGAACTGCTGACCTTGCAAGTAACAGCCCAACATGTAACCACTGCACAACCAAACGCTTAATCATAGCAATTTTACTACCTTGTACTTCCTTCACATGAGCAGGTTTGGGCCCTATCCCACTGGGCTGAGCATTTCTGTGCCTAATTTAAATTCATCATACAACTCCTTGAAGGAGATACTATTGCTATCATTCAGTGTCACATGAGAAAATGGAGGCACAAAAAGATTAGGCTCATACAGAGTCATGAGAACAACCGAGGGCTCACACACTCAGAGGTTTAAGACTCCGCAGTCCTGCCCCTTGCCTCGCGCATGGACTTAAAACTGAAGCTAACTTCCAGTGTGGGGCACTAGGGCCCATACCTCTCATGTGAGAAGCCCCATGTGGCCGTGTTTGCCAGCCGCATTTTATGCAGTGGGACCAGGCAACTTAGCCACCTCAGAGAGGATAAATTAAGTGACATTTCTGGGGAATGTAGAAAATACTACTGAAGGCCAAGTGAATCAATGCTGAACGCCGAACAAAACAGTTCCCACCACTGGGATCAGACTGTTCAGGTTGGTGGCAGGGAGAGAGAATTATGTGAGCCGGGGGCCAGCTCCTGAGGGAGCCGAGATTGATTCTGTATGATTGATGACTCGGGGACAGAATGCCAAGTCATCAATTGCCTCTGCTCATGCCACGGACGGCATCAAGATCACTTTTCCCTGGTGCCCAGCTTGAAAGATTTCTCTTCTGTTTGTTTGTTTGGCCTGGGGCAGGCGCCTGCCAGGCTCAGCTGTGCAGCTGTACCAAGGCCTTCAGAGGAAAGACAGGTGACAACATCTGGCAGGAGGGCACAGGACGTAAAGGAGAAGCAGCTGCATTTGCAGTCAGGCAGAGGTGTGTGTGTGTGTGTGTGTGTGTGTGTGTCGTGACATTGTCCTACATCAAGAATCTTTCATTGTAGTTCCACATGTTTCCCTGTGTAATATTTGACAAATCAGGATATTGATTCTGTGACTCAGTTTCTTCATAGAAAGCAACCAAAGCGATACATTCTTTCTCACCAGCATGTAAGGAATAAGACTCTAAACCCTCTCCAATGTTTACTTATTTTACTCTTAAAATTTAATATTTGCTTCCTTGGGCTTTACCATACTTTCCTGGTGATATGTATCAGTTGCTTTACACACGTCACACTTGATTGTGTGTGGTTACACAGCCCATGCAAGCTCCCTCTGTGAAAGTCTTACTACCCAGCTAGAGTGGATGTGTCCTCAAGTGAGGAGACCACAGTTTTGCCTTTTCAAATTTGGACATTTAAGGAAGGTGGTACAAAGAATTATTTTGTTGAGATTCAAATGGGCAGGTTGGCCATTTGAGTTCATCCTGAGGCACCACAGGAAAACACCCCTTGGAATACAATTCTGCTCTCACGCCCATGGGGTCTCCAACTCCAGGGCATTGGGAGAAGGCTGGAGATTGATAGACGGATGCTCCCTATTGACTTCGTATGGCTACGGTAATAATACACGCGCAGACACACACACACCTAGACAATCCCCAGAGGCATACCAATGCTATCAGGAAGTGTACAGCTTGGGATAGACTGAAGACATTAAAAATCTCCACAAAGCAGCAAGTGTGATTTGAAAGACAGTCAGCGAGGGATAAGCCTAGTGCCTTGGAAAGATAGTATCAGGTTAAGAGATAATAGTGAGAAACCTCAGTCCTCCACTTGCTATTTTGCTGTTTCCTTTGAAAATGTTAATAAACTTCAACCTGAAGGATCCGATAAGGTAGCGAAGAGAGAATGGAAGCCTAATGTGCAAAATAAAGATGGCGGTAAAGCACTTAACCACTTCTTAGACATCTCTGGGTCTGATTATAGATTTTAAAATGAATGGTCACATGCATGATAATAAAGTGGGGCACAAAGGTAAAAGGCAGAAAGGAAAACATAAGAAACATTGGCAAGACCATTAGTCAGTGCTGAACATCATTAACCATCTGTCATACTTTTTCTACCACTCTCATTCTGTGTGTGCATGTATGTGTACAAGTATCTGTGTGTCGGTGTAGGGGGGCAGTGAGGGGTACTTCATGAGAATTTTAATATGAAGGCCCTTCAAATTAGTTCAAATCTTTGACTCAGACTTAAAATCTATTCCCGGGTGGGGAAGGCATTTGGAGTCTCTTGCAGAAGAACGAGATCACAGAGATTCAGCATGAATCCAGAAAAAAAATTAAAGTACACTCCTTTTTGTCTTAGAGAAAAACATGTAATTTTTGCGAGTGATTTCACAAAATGACTCATCATGGTATTGAAGATGAGGCAGAAAAATATGGGGGAGGGGGCTTATAGATCAGAACTGTGGGAAACAGACTCATGACTTACACGTTGACCATATCTACAGAGTTTTGAAGCTGGGCCTCAAGGACTCTTATTGACCTAGTCACGCACTGATCCTCTTTTCATTGATTTAACAATCACTTACTGAGGGCCAGCTCCACACCAAACCCAGCTCTATTGACCTCAAGTTGAGCACCCGGAGCGAATCCACAGAGACCAGGTCACACAGGGCTCAACTCGAATGAATCCAGAGGGTAGATAGTGGGTTGAAAGACAAGGCCTTAAACCACCAACATTGACTGAAAATTCACAGGACAAAGATCAGCAGAAAATGCAGACACTTCCATATAAGCTTGAAAATTCAACTCATTGGGAATAGGAATGGGAAAAACAAATCCAAGAGCCATTGATGTAAAAAAAGACATCTCCCACCCCTTGTTCCCCCATAAGTATTAGCCTAACATTTGGATGCAGAAACTAGAGACGTTAACATAGCCCCAGACTAGTCAAGTCTTATTCCAGGGGAGGCAAAGCTGCTTCCCTTCACTGGATCAACCTCTCCCAGAGCGTCATGTTCAGTTCTAGCCCAGCCACTGAAAAGGGACATTTGCAATCCAGGATGAAAAGATTCTGATAGGCAAGGCCAGGAAGATGAGACACTCAGAATCCCAGTCAAGGGAAGAATCCAGAAAGACTCAGCTACACAGGCCTCAGCTTGAAATGAATCCAGGGAGGTAAATGGCAGGTTGAAAGACACGACCTAAAACCACATGATGGGACTTGGGGTGTATGGGTATGCAGCATAGGGGTGCATGATAGGTATTTCCCTTTCAAATCCTGGAGATACTCATAGTAGATGAGTGGCCTGTGTATTCTGCATACCTCCCAAGATACAATATGGAAATGACTGAGATACAGAAGGCTGCAAGTCATTATAATACAGAACTTTTTTTTTAGGGAGAGCAATTATTTTCTTTTATTTTTAGAGGTCATTTTTGTGTATTTAAAAAAATATTTTAATCATTTTATTGGGGGCTCATACAACTCTTATCACAATCCACACATACATCAATTGTGTCAAGCACATTTGTAAGTATGTTGCCATCATCATTTTAAAAACATTTTCTTTCTACTTGAGCCCTTGGTATCAGGTCATTTTCCCCTTCCTCTCCCTCCCTCATAAACTCTTAATAATTATCCAATTTTTTCCATGTCTTATACTGTCCAATGTCTCCCTTCACTCACTTTTCTATTGTCCATACCCCTCAGAGGGGGTTATATGTAGATCATTGTGATCGGTTCGCCCTTTATCCCCCTTACCTTCCCCTTCCCCTCCTGGTATCCCTACTCTCATTATTGGTCATTGAGGGTTTATCTGTCCCGGGTTTCCTGTGTCACAAGCTCTAATCTGTACCAGTGTACATGCTCTGGTCTAGCCAGATTTGTAAAGTTGAATTGAGGTCATGATGGGGTGGGGGGTGGGGAAGCATTAAAGAACTAGAGGAAAGTTGTGTGTTTTGTCATTGCTATCCTGCACCCTGACTGGCTCATCTCTTCCTTGTGGCCCTTCTGTGAGGGGATGTCCAATTGTCAACAGATGGGCTTTGGGTCTCCACTCCATCCTCCTCCTCATTCACATCTGAGTTAGTTAATTGTGCCAGCCTGGCTGATAATCACATGTGGGGCTGGTTGAAAGGCGGAGGGATAAATGGGTGGTGAAGCCTCGCCTTTCTAGTTCTCGGGTCTCTTGTTTTGTGATGGTTGTATCGGGTGCAGCTGCCTTAGCAGTTCTCTGCTTCAGCTTGCAAAATTGACTTCCTCCAAGACATCCCCAAGGAGAAGCCGCATGGATCTATCCCGATGCAGCCCTGGGTGCTGGAGCAGCCATGTGGAGACCCTTGCCAGTGCTGAGATGCTTACACGTTCACGGACTCAGCTTTCCTCCTGCAGTCGGCATCATTGCCTCTGTTTTGTGAGGTGGAGGACTTTGTGGACTGGTGTTGGGTTAATGGGTTAATGTTGGACTTGTGGGCTTGGGCAGCATTGGGTTGGGATGTTTTCGTGATGCACCTTTTCTTTACATAAAATTCTCTCTTATACGTGAGTCGCCATGGATTTGTTTCTCCAAAGTACCTAGACGAATACAACATCGATATGATTTTTTTGTTCTGGGTCTTTGATGCCTGATCCCTGATCACATTGACACCTCGTGATCCCACAGGCTGGTGTGCTTCTTCCATGTGGGCTTTGTTGCTTCTCAGCTAGATGGCTGCTTGTTTATCTTCAAGCCTTTAAGATCACAGAGGATGCTATATCTTTTGATAGCCAGGTACCATCAGCTTTCTTCACCACATTTGCTTATGAACCCATTTTGACTTCAGCGATCCTGGCAGGAAGGTGAACACCACAGAATTCCCGGTTATTAGAACTAAGTGTTCTTGTGTTGATGGAGTACTTGAGTAGAGGCCCAATGTCTGTATAATGCAGAACTTTTGACTCATAGTCAGAATACCCTATAAATCACTCAGCCCTGATTGTGAGATAGCATGTCCACTTTTTTACCATGAGGGTACACAATGCCAGCATCACCATGTGAAAGGATAATGTAGAAAAATTCTGAGTTTGTCAGAAGATAGAGTAGACACCTCATGATTCTCTGATAGCTGCAATTGGCTGTATGACAAGGACTGATAAACTGGGCAAATGTCATGTTTACCATCATGCAGTCCTACCCCTAACCCTGAGATAGGATCCTGGCTTAAACATTCCCCTAACCCTGAGATAGGATCGTGGCTTAAAACCCTGAGATGGGATCCTGGTTTAAACTACTCTTGGTTGTCCTATAACTAGAACAGAGGAAATATAGTCTTCCTTTTCTAAAGACCCACCACATAGCCTTTGCTGATAAATTCAGGGCTATTAAAAAATTCACTGAGGTTAAACTCTAAATCTATAGGCCTAACTCTGGAATTCTGACCATCAGAACAGATGGGAAGGGTAATAGGTTTTCTGAGCAGTATGGAAGTCTTAAAATCCCCCATATCAGAAAACTTGGTACTCATTTACTATTAATCTGTGACATCAAATTGCTTCCTACAACATCATCTTCCCATCTCCCATAAGGTTGTCTGGGATTGCTGCAAAAGGTACTGTCCCCTCCGTTCTCTGAAGTTCAAGTCTGGAGCCTACTGCATAGACTGTGCTGATACATTTAGTTAAAGGAGAAACATCTATTTCAGAACAGTAGCCGTAACACATGTTTAAAGACACGAAGTTTGAAGGCCAGCGAATATTAGAATGGAAAGCAGTTGTTATTGTTGTTAGCCACAGTTGACACATAGCAACCTGTGTACAGTGGAACAAAATGCCACCCGGTCCGATACCATACCGTCAGGGGGAAAAAGCACCTCTCTTCAAGTGAAATCTTACCACTTCCCTCCCTGCCCCCCCCCAAAAAAAAAAAAAAAAAAAAAACAGCCATCAATTCTGACTCACAGTGACCAACATGACAGAATAGTATTGCTTTATAGGGTTTCTGAAGATATCAATAGTTACAGAAAGAGACTGTCTCACTTTCTCCCAAGGAATGGACAGATGGTGGTGCTGAACCATCAACCTTTGGATTCGCATTTTAATGCTCTGCCACTCTGGTTCCTGACATCTTATCAGGGGGCATATGTAAAAGGAGAGCTACAAAGTCAGATATTGTCTATCTGAAACAGTGATAAGGAGTTCAGAAGGCTGGAGCCTTTGCCACCCGAGTCTCCACATCTTGCCCCTGCCCTTTATGGGGGTTCCCTAGAAGGCTCTGAACAGCCTGGTTTGAAAACTGCAGTGGTGCTGTTCTGTGCACGATGATGTGGTTTAAATACCCAAATAGGCGACACATATCCCCAACCAAAAATTAAGACTCACTTTCCTCCTTAGTATGACTTTAATTGATTGGCTCTGGGATTAGTTGCATCTTTTCCCCAAAGACTATGGCTTGTTCTCATAAAAATAAGAGGAAAAAAATTGTGGGAGAAAAGAGCTTTGGAAACAAAAATGCATATTTTTGTTGTAAATTTCCTACCAGTCATAAATTTGCCCCCCCACCCCACCCCCGCCACCGGCAACCCCAATGGAAAGTCAGCATTTTCTGTCTCAAAAGTAGCTTTCTCAGCAAAAAAATAGTTTTGGTCCCTGAAAGTTGCCCTTTGTGTTTGAAAAACTGAAGTTTGAAGTTGAGTTTAAAAATGGCACGTGGACCCCCATCTCCTCCCTGTTTCCTGGGCCTCGTGATTCTAGATGGGTTTGTTTTGTAAAGCTGGGCTGCAACCAAAAGACTTGTAAGGGAGACAGGAGAGGGGTTGCCTCTGCAAGACCACCTACATCATAAAACACAATGGATGCCCACTTTCATGTCTTGTATGACCCACAGAGGCCAGTCAACAGATGGGATACCTGAAGCAGGTAGAACAGCCCTGCTCGCCAGATCCTGAGGCTACTTCTAAGCATTCTCACATCTTGTCTATGGTCAGCACTGCTGACTCTGATACTTTGAAACCTACCTCATTCTCTTCTTGTTTTATTTTGTGAATCGTCTTGCCAGCAGACTCTGAGTTTGCTGAAGCAGGAAATGTTTTGTATATCCTATTTGATCTAGCGCACTGCTGAGTACACACTAAGCGCTTAATGAAGACTGCATAAATAATTGGGGAAATGAATTGAAATCCAGGACACCCTGCCATCATTACTATCGCATCTTCATTCTCCTCTTTGCCACATCCTCCTCTGAAATATGTGTAACCTTGAACAAGTTAGTTGTCTTCTCTGAGCCTTAATTTTTCCCCAGCAACTGAGATTATACATACCATATATACTCAAGTATTAGCTGATCTAAATATCAGCCGAGGCACCTAATTGTATCACAAAAACTGCATTTAAGAATGTGCTGAAAATCTCAGCGTATCCATGAGTCGATACTGTACTTTATCACAGACTCTTGATAAAGTCAAAAAAGATAGTATGAAAATACAGTGAAGACATGGACTGGAAGTTCCCTTCCTCTTTCCTTCTTTCTGCACTGACTTTTCCCCTTTATCTTTCTGAAAGCCTCCTCAGCACAGATTCGCAGAAGGCCTGTTTGCATCTGGTTAGTAAGAGTTTATCTCCCCAGAGTGTTTTACCAAAAGTGATGCTCTCTCATTCCTGGGTTTTTCTTCCCACAGGTGTTTGAAAAAACATTGAGCTGTCAAACATAAGGAATTATAGCCAGGTCTCTAAATAACTAAGCCCAATGCAATGGAAACAATTTCTGTTCATAATAATCTATAGGATAAAGGAACAGAGAGGGTAAAGTAATAGAGTTTTGCCCGAGAGTTTCTGAGGCTCCAAAGCAGCTCCTAAGTTCGAATTACTGATCTTATGGTTAGCCTATGGTTCCAGATGTCAACAGGCCGCCTCTAGAGCTAAGAGTTTGGAGTTGAGATTTATGGACTATGGCTGCCTTAATAAGTGTGGAATCCAGATGCCACTTGGCGCCTTTGTCTTAGAAAAATAGCTAAAGAGCTAGAGCACACGCGCCCAATCATGTACAAGCCACCAAAGATCAGACTAAGGACAACAGCCGACTGGTTCCTGATGGGAACCAGCGCCTAAGGTGCAGGCCTCACACCAAAGAGCAGTGCTGGATTCCTGAACATCCTTCCAGAGTTCGATGGAGCTTAAGTAGCCAAACAAGTAGAACTTCTGACTAAAACCAGTGACCATTCTTTTCATCTGCCCAAGCATCTTTCTCAGGTAGGTCATAGCCCTCTACCATGAGGGCCATCTTTAACCAGGCCCACCCAATCATAGTTCACACCAGCCTAGTCATTTCAAATGCATGTCTTCTTCCTCTGTTGTCTTTATTCCCTGTCCAGCTTTCACAGGTATATGGGGTGATTGAGAATTCCATGAAGACATCACGATAGGGAGAGTAGAATGGTAGCAAGGGAGAGGAAGCTCCTCAAGGAGATGGATTGACACCATGGTTGCAACCAAGGGCTCAGGCACAGGAATTATGGTGAGGATGGGGCAGGACTGGTCAGTGTTTCCTTCTGTGCATGGGCTCGCTATGGGTTGGAATTGATTCAATGGCATGAAACAACAGTGAACAGTCATATCGGCTTAAGGCAAATTTGTTGTTTTTTAACCATCTGTTAATCTGAGATGAGCATGGTGGCGAACACTATGTGGATTAGCCCCATAATCTTACCAGATATCAACTACTATGTTTTACATTTTAAAGGAAATTAAACACTGAGAGATCGGGTAAATTAACTCAAAGTTAATGGGAGTGTATCATTAGCCAGACTGGTTGAAGTTCTCTGTGGTAGTTACCTAATCTGGTTGTTAAATTGTAGAGGGGTGGAGTTAGTCAATCAGGCCGCAGCATGATGACCTCATTTGGAGGTGCTAAGGAGATAAATATCCTGCTGGAGGCAGGACACGCTCACTCCCTGTGACACACTACTGACAGTGAGCCTGATGGAGCTACACTGATGCAGCCAGAGCCCTGGAGATGGAGGAGCCACGTGGGGACCCACGCCGGCACTAAGATGCTTCCACCGCCGTTGGACCCACTAGATTTTCCACCCACTGGCCTGTGATCTTCCTGCATTTGGCATCATTTCATGTGTTTCCTGAGTCTGAAGAGGAATTTATAGATTGGTATCAGACATATGGGCTAATATCAGACTTATGGATTGATGTGGACTCGGCTTGGATGTTTTCTCAATATTCAATTGCTTTTGTATATAAAGCTCTTTCTTATACACATATGCGTGTCCTTGGATTTGTTTCTTTAGTCTACCCAGACTGACACATTGTCCCCTGGGATTTTCCCCGAGTTGATCTGGGAAGGATAAGCTGTATACACGACAGTGTCCAACATAAGGGCACCATCTGGGGCCGTTTGAATCCTTCTCTTTATTTTACACTAATGAGGCTGGAAGGATGTTGAGTATGGATCTTCCTGATCCCAAAGTTCATGCCATAGGAGAGAGTGAGTTTTCTCCTCACCCAGATAAGAGGGGAGGGGATGGGGAACCCTGATGGGGTCTGTTCCCATCTCTGAGGTCTCTCGGAGGCTGACTCCATTCCAGCTCTACCCTTCCTGTAGGTTGACTACGGAAAGCTAAAAGCCAATATTCCCTCTTCCATACACAAATTTTATTTTTGGCTTAAGCTGGTTTGATCCCGTTTTCTGTTCTTTGCAATCTAAGTGTCCTGATGAATTCGGTAACCGGTTTTGCTTCCTGATCCTCAGTTGCTTTTAATCTCCTCACCTGACAACAATCTAGAGAATCATCTGAAGGCCTAAAAAGCTTGACATCTGTAAATTTCAGACTTGGGGGACGTGGTGGGGACAGTGATCGGGGTCAGCAGAGGGTATTTCTGACACTGTGATGGGAACAACACTAGCCAGGGGCTCAGTTTACCAAGAAAAGAGCAGAGGACCTTGCTTCTGGATAATTTCATGCATTCTCTCTGATAGCCCTTCCACAGGCCCGCACAGGCCAATCCCATTTTCCAAGCTGCTGCCTTCACTGAACCCTGGAGAATCATCCCACCATGCCCTTCATACTCAGATTTTGAATGCCCTCAAATATTTTAGTCAAAGACCCATTAGCTTTCCTTTTAAGAAAAGCTCCAGGTCATTTTAAACAAATACCCAAAGCAAAAATCCTTTCTCCAGCATCTATGATAAAGGCTCCTTTGGTACCTGCTGGGCAACCCAGAGGGACAGGAACCTCCTACGTTTGTGTGAAAATACTGACAAGGGCTGGGTTGTCTAGCTGCTAAAAGCTTCTCACTTCACTGTTCTTGCTTTTCAAATGTTGCTTGACTTTCCCGTGTGCCCTCGCTTTGTCCAAACTGAGATGGATTTTTGAGAATTTTATTTGTATCCTTACCTTCCAGATCTAGCAGATATTAATATTTTGACATATGTGCCTTGGATCATCCAATTTTGAGGAAATAGATGATTGCAGATACAGTCGAAGATTCCTGTCTGCTTCCCTCAAGTCCCATGTACCTGCATGGGTCTCCAGAGGCAACCATACCACACGCTTCCTGGGGCTTGACTCTTACTACCTAGGGAGAGCCAGCAAAACACTTTGTTCGCAGGCTTCTCATCAGTCTGTATAGTACTCTTCACACGGTATGTTTTCAGGTGGTCCATCATTATACGGGCTGCCTGGTCCATCCCTTGTAATGACTGTCAGCTCAGAAGATGGCATACAATGTGAATTATATAATGCGTATTTATCTACTTTCATATTGACAGTCACATAGGTTCTTTTCACCACCACTTATACAGCAACACCAATATCCCCATGGACATCTGCTTCTGCACAAAGAGGATGAGTCTCTCTAAGGCAGTGAATGGCGGACATTTGCGATAAAAGGACTCACATCTTCCCCTTTATTGTACATTGCTAAGCTGCTTTCCACAATCGGTGACTTACCTATTATTCATCCCTCACCAGCAGTGTGTAAGGATTCCTTCTTCTTCAACTCTTCACCAAGACTTGAAATTATTAAACTTTTGCCCTTTTGAAAATGTAACATGCAACAAAAGGAATCTAGTTTTAAAATACTTTCAAAAATTATGTTTCAGCTACTGTTCATATGCGCACTGGATAGCTGAGCTTCCTTTTCTTCCAATAGATTGTTCTCTCACTTTTCTTAGCTCACATTCTGTTAGTCCGGGTAGACTAGAGAAACAAATCCATAGAAATTGATATGTTTATAAGACAGTTTTATATAAAGGGTAATTGTACATTAAGAAAACATCCCAGCCCAGTCCAGTCCAAGCCCGTAAGTCTGATATTAACCCATATGTCTGATAGTGATCTATAAAGTCCTCTTCAGACTCACAAAACACATGCAATGACGTTGAATGCAGGACAATCAGAGGCCAGTGGATAGAAAATCTGTGGATCCAGTAGTGTTGTAAGCACCTCAGAGCTGCCAGGGGTCTCAGTGTGGCTCCTCCATTTCCCAGGGCTACATCAGGGTAGATCCATGTGGTTTCTCTTCAGGGATGTCTTGCCCGAAGAGAGCAGAGAGAGTCTTCTGTCTCCGAGGAGGAAATATTGGAATTCCCAGAATCCTTAGTGGAAGGCCAGGCCCACACAGAAGCCGCCTTGGCTATGACTCCATAGACTCCATCCCTTCACTCTTAATCCTCTTAAGTCCCCAATTGACACCAGATTATGTAACTACCACATAGTCCATTAAATTGTTTAGCTTCCCTTATTGGTTGATCAGATTCTTTAGACATGCTGGCTACTATTCCTTTCTTGATTAAAACTATCTTCTTTTACTATCTGAGAATAGCTAAGGATACATATACATTCTTTGTCAGGTGTCCCTATATAAATCAGTACCTGGCTGGTCTTTGAACTTTGTATATAGTGTTTTCAGTCAGACAGAAGGTGTTAGAGCTAATGTAAGAAAAAAATAAGTCTTCTCTATGATCACTACATTATGTAGAAATTTAAAGAGGTGTCCCAACCCTTATATCTTAAATGTATATTTCTATATTTTTTTACAAGAGTTGAAGCTGTGCTTTTCCCATCGTCTGGAATCCATGTGGATTTTTGTTTCTTTTTAGATAGTTATTTCCATGTGGAAAAATGATCACAACAACACAATTTATTAAACATTCAAATGTCCCTAAATGCACTATCATCTCATAAACAAAATTTCCATCTATATGTGGGTCTATTTTGTTTTCATTTGATCTATATTTTTATCCCTCTGCCAAAGCCACATTATTTTAATTACTATACATTTTTACTCAGGTCCAATATGTATAGC
>NW_022111300.1:24218104-24230577 GCF_000313985.2 Echinops telfairi | reverse complement strand
ATGGAGCTGGAGGAGCCACGTGGAGACCCACATCAGCACTGAGATGCTTCCACTGCCACTGGATCCACAAGACTTTCCACCCACTGGCCTGCAATCTTCCTGCATTCGGCATCATTACATGAGTTGTGTGAGTCTTCAGAGAAATGTATAGACTGGTATCAGTCATATGTCTAGTATCAGACTTATGGACTTGATCTGGACTGGGCTGGGATGTTTCTTAATATACAATCACTCTTTGATATAAAGTGCTCTCTTACATGTATATGAGTGTCCTGGATTTTTCTTCTCTAGTCAATCCAGACTAACACAACACCTTTTAAATTAGCCATACCTGTTCGTCATGCCAATCTGCCTATGCATATATGTGTAGACAAATGTTTGTTATTATGAATCATTATTAATAATATAGATAATAGTATCTAACTTTGGTGTCTGTAATTCTTGTGCACCCTCTATCTTCCTCTGCTTTAGTATTATTATGTTGATCATCCATTACTATATGTTGGATTTTCCTCCACTCAAATTAATACATGTTCATGATCTAGTTAGTGAATTTACTCCCCTCCTCCAATTCCTGGCAATAACAAAATAATGTGTGTGTGTGTGTGTGTGTGTGTTTGGGGGTGTAAAGATTTTCTTGACATGCTATAATAGTAGACCCATGTAATGTTTATTCTTTTGTGATTGAGTAGTTTTACTCAGCCTAGTGTTTTCCAGATTATCCTTCAATGTTGCATAGTATTTCACTGTGTGTATATACTGAAGTTCATTTATCCCTTCATCTATAGGCATTTAAGATGTCTTCATCTCTCTAAAATGTATACATACACACATACATACATACATACACATATACCTGATGAAGCTCAATTGCATCTTTCTGTATGAATTAAGATTCAGGGTCAAGAAAACCAAAATCCTCACCAAGTATCAATAGTTAATATCATGATAAATGGAGAAAAGGTTGAAGTTGGCAGGACTTTGTCTTACTTGGACCCACAAGCAATGCTCATGGAAGCAGCAGTCAAGAGATGAAAGGACATATTGCACTTGATAAGTCAGCTGCACAAGACCTCTTTAGAGTGATGAAAAGGAAGGATGGCACTTTGAGGCCTAAGGTCTGCCTGACCCAAGACATGGAATTTTCAATTGCTTCCTATGCATGTGAATGTTGGACATTGAACAAAGAAGACCAAAGCAGGATCGATGCCTTTGAATTATGGTGCTGGTCAACAATGTTGAGTGCACCAGGAACTTCTAAAAGGACCACCATCCATCTTGGAAGAAGTATAGCCACCATGCTCCTTGGAGGCAAGGATAGTGAGATTTCATCTCACGTACTTTGGATATGTTGTTAGGAGGGACCAGTCCTTGGAAGCGGACACCAGGCTTGGTGAATTGGAGGGACAATGAAAAAGTGGAAGGCTCTTGACAAGATAGATTGACACAAGGGGTGCAACAATTAGCGTAAACAAAAGAATTGTGCAGATGTCCCCGGACTGGGCAATGTTTTGTTCTGTTGTACATAGGACCACTATCAGTCAGAACCAAATGGATGATGCCTAACAAGAACAACAACTAAATAGATTTGTGTTGTAGCAGGAAAACAGAACTAAAGGCATGTAAACGTTTTAGCCATAACCAAATACCTTGAGGGAATGAGTCATGGGCATAGAGATTTAGGACCATAGTTGTGGGGGATAGCAAGGTCAATTGGCATAAACCTAGTCCACAAAGGTAATTTTATATATCTTACTTTAGTGAGTTGTGAGTGAGGTTTAAAAAAAAATTGTGAACAAAGCCCACATGAAAGAAGCACACCAGCCTGTGCAATCATGATGTGTTGAAGGGATCAGGTATCAGGCATCACCAGAACAAAAAATCAGATCATTGTGAATGAGGGGGGGAGTGCAGAGTGGAGATTCAAAGCTCATTTGTAGGCCACTGGACATCCCCTTACAGAAGAGTCTCGGGGAGGAAATGAGCCAGTCAGGGTGCGATGTAGCAACAATGAAACATACAACTCTCCTCTAGTTCCTAAATGCTTCTTCTCCACCCACTATCATGGTCCCAATTCTACCTTATAAATCCGGCTAGACTAGAGGATGTACACTGGTAAAGATAGGAACTGGAAACACAGGGAATCCAGGGCGGATGATCTCTTCAGGGTGAGTGGTGTGAGTGGTGATACTGGGAAGGTGGAGGGAGGGTGGGTTGGAAAGGGTCAACCGATTACAAGGATCTACATATAACCTCCTCCCTGGGGGATGGACAACAGAAAAGTGGGTGAAGGGAGACGTCAGACACTGTAAGATATGACAAAATAATAATTTATAAATTATCAAGGGTTCATGAGGGAGGGGAGACCGGGGAGGGAGGGGAAAAAATGAGAACCTGATGCCAGGGGCTTAAGTGGAGAGCAAATGTTTTGAGACTGATGAGGGCAATGAATGTACAAATGTGCTTTATACAATTGATATATGTATGGATTGTGATAAAAGTTGTATGAGCTCCTAATAAAATGATATAAAAAATAAAAAATAAATTGTGAGCAGGAGTATAAAATATGACTGTTGGTCTCTCTGGGTCAAAGAAGAGTGAAGAAAAGTAAAGATGCATGAATATAAGTAGTCCAAGAGATGATGGACTCACTTGAACCCGAGCCTCTGCTCACCTGAAACAAGCACTAGATGGCATGATGTGGCTACCACAGCAGACCACCTTGAAAGGAACCAGCAGAAAGCCCTGCAGAGTGAGAGAAATATGGAACAAAACTCAAAAAATTTTTTAAATTGTTTTTAAGACCAGGCTCACTGGTCTGTTCGAGATTGGTGAAATCCCCCCTTCTAGACCTGGAGCTGAACTCACCCTAATAGTTCAACTTTCAGCTACACAATAGTCCTAAAACATGAACACCACCATCAGGAAGGCATATACCCTTACAACAAGCAAGCCTTTGAGATCCAAAGGGCAGCATTTGTCCAGGGATGAACTTTGGATCTGGATGAAGAGAAGCGTTTGTACTGCAGGCAGTGGGAAGAGACCTGTTCTACGGTAGGGACCTCACCAAGGTCCTGGAACAAAATGTGTATGAATTGCTGAATTGAAGACCAATGGGTTCTATCAAATTTCACTCTGATTACAATTACAATTTTAGATAAAAGCAAATATTATATGATAGTCCATATTGTTAGAGGGTCAACAATATAGTTGTTTATATATTTTTTATAACTCATTTTACTAGGGGCTCTTACAGCTCTTATAACAATCCATACATCAATTGTATCAAGCACATTTGTACATATATTACCATCATCGTTTTCAAAACATTTTCTTCACACTTGAGCTCTGGGTATCAGTTCCTCTTTTTTTCCCTCCCTCCCACATCCTCCCAGCCTTGTGAACTCTGGATAAATTACTGTTATTTTCATATATTATACACCGTTCGCTGTGTCTTCTATCCTAAATGCTTTAAAATTTTAAAGTACCAGTTCTTTGCTTGAGGATTTTGAAACTATGCAGTGCCCAACCACATGCCTTCAAGATGATAAATCCTTTAGCACAATCCCATGTGCATTAGACACCTACTTGGGGGTTGGGGGTAGGACTTGGACTCTTGACACTGATTATACATTAAGTAACTTCATGCTAACCAAGGACCAAAAGGGAAGGTATTACCCTCATGTTCAAAGAAGGAACCCAAGTACCAGGAAATAGTCCCTTATATTTTAGTGATGAAGTCCGGATTCAAAGACACAGTGTCCAGATTCTAAATGCCTTGCCATCTTACTAGTCTCCTGAAAAGAGTTCTGCCACAAGCGTCTCTGTCCTCACATGTCCTTTCTGTTCAGAGCTCATCTTTCAGGCTCTGTCAGGAGAATAAAAGTGTCTCCCCTCCAACTCCCTACCTTAGCAAATCTCCCTCCATCCTCATGTTTCTCCGTGGTCGAATCAATACCTCCTCTCTGAGGGCCTACGTTCTCCATGGTATATAAGGATTGATAACAGCTCCCTATGAAACTCACTGCCGTGGAGTCAATGCCAGCTCGTCGCAACCCTACAGGTCAGGGTAGAAATGCCCCTGTGGGTTGTGGAGACTGTAACTCTGTATGGAAGTAGAAAGCCCATCTTTCTCCTGAGGAGCTGGAGAATCATTGAACTGCTGACCTTGAGGACTGAACCCTATTGCATAACCCCTGTGCTACCAGGGGGTATTGGACATCTATAAGAACTTTAACAAAGGATGAAATGTTTGGATGGTGAATTTGTATCTTTTTTTCCCCAGTTGAATGAGAAATGATGCTTTTGAGCTTTCTTCATTGTTCATGAAATCACCTTCAGGGAAATTTGCCCCTGACAAGGCTCAGAAGGTCTGAGAAGGCTCTCTGGCTGAGGATCTGAGGAGACAGGATACCAAGCCTCCCTTCCCTGCGGTTCCCAAATGTGACCAGTGCATTTTGATAGGAAGGATGCAAGTGCTGCTGATCCTCTGACGACGAGCTAGCCTTTCAGCATCTCAGCGTCTGTCTTTGAAGTCCTTAAACAGGTCCTGGTGAGGATTTGAAGACAGTTCCTATAAAGCACTGACACATAGTAGGCAACTCAAAAAATCGCAGCAAGGTTGACACTTGTCTCTACCTTTCATAACCCAGGGTTTTAGATCCAACCGTCCTTCCGCCAAACTGTGCAATAACGTTGAGAAACCCTTTGAATAAAAATGGTGATAGAGTATATTGCCTAATTAACTGTGCTGGTAATTAAGTTGCAACAGAAATGGCCTATATGCACTTAACTAGGCATTTATTATAGCTTAATAAGGTAACGATTGTATGATAAATATATACCACTTGATTAGCAGGAATAAATTCTCTGAGCATTAACAGATGCTGATGACAGGCTAAAAATATTACGCTTTGTAGAGATTCCTTCATTTAAGAAAGACACAATTACTCCTTCACATAGCTTTTTTTTCTTTTTGTTTTTTTCATATCAAACGCATTCATTTGGCTCAACAAAGATGAAGAAATAAACTGGTCAGGTCCTTTGGCCACAGTTCATCTCGGCTAATAGCTTTGGGTTTAATCCTGAGTGGAATCCCATGCCATATGGAGTGGTCACATGTCAGAGCCGAGGCGGCCTCCCTGGCCAACTGGCTTATGACATGCAAGAACCAAAAATGACGTTTGTGCTGCCCGTGTGTGCACAGGCAGGAGGATCACGGCAGGAACCCGGCCTGCGTGAGCCCCCCACACACACACGACTTGGGTATGTGGTTTGGGAAGCCAGTCCTTCCATCTTCCCTGGAATGAGTTCTCCTCATTTCAGGGAAAACTTGTTTTTCCTTCCAGAGCAAAGAGTGACATTCTGTAAAACTAGGAGCTAAGCGGCTAGGTGCATACCATTATGAAACCCGGATGAGATAGCGGGTTTTGGCAGATACAGAGTAGGAGAATCTGACTGCTTGGGGGCCAGTGGTGGGTCAGGGCCATCTCCAACCACACTGAACCACAGAGGTCACTTTGTGTACCCTCCTTCTACGGCACATTCAGTTGCCTCATGGTGGTGGCTTGGGAATAATCACGGTAAAAATAACAATGCCTTTTAAATCGGTAAATGCTGTATAGACTTAGGCTTTTCATTTCTTCTTCCTCTAGTGGTTTACCAGCACACTGCCGAGGTAGGGCTCTGTGGAGCCCAAGGGAGTGAGTATCACGGAGGGGGGAGAAGTGCAAGGGGGGAGTCTAGGAAGGGTCACCACACCCAACCGAACCTTGGTCCTGATTTTTGTCAAGAGTTGGTTCTGGCGACAGATTCTGTTCCTAGAATAGTTCCGATCAAAATCTATATGCAGAGATGGATTAAAAGAAGGCAGACGGGTAGTAAAAAGAAGGTTGTCCAGTAAACACGTCTACTTGATTAAATTGGTCAGCGTTCTAAAGAAAAAAAATTCTGAGATTCTCCATTGGCCGTGTAGGAAATACAATCTTGATGAGAAATGGTTGTCCATCTTTTAGGCTTTGTAAACCTGTGCTATAAAAGTCTACAAAGTATGCCTCTCACCTGTCACTTAATTAAAGCCCAATAATTGTCTTATTAGGTGAAAAGGAAATCCTTGCTGGATGCAAGTACCTGAGAAAAGAAGGGAGCTGAACTTAATATCTTTCATTAAAATTGTGCAGTTTCGTTCCTCGATATATTAAAAGGTGAAAGAACAACAATAATGGTATTATCCGAGTCATCTGAGCCAGCCTTGTAGGACAGGAAGTGGAAATTAAAGGGCTACTGTATCGAGGGAGAAACCATAGGTTTACGTCAATTCTTCACCCGCTTTATTACTAACACACTGGAAAGTCAAAAAGACTCAGAGGCACCTTGCCCAGTGTTTCCTTCATTTTAGGCTCAGGCTTTTCGGAGATGGAGGCCCTGAGAAGTTGCAGCGGCCTCTGCCTCTTACAGCTCTGCAGGGAGAGTTACCGTCCACGATCAACAGCCTGTAAGCGCTCCCTTGCCCGGCCTGGGTGATGCTGAGCAGTCACCCCCGAGTCCTGTGCCAGTCAGCCTAGGTAGAAAGGTGTGTAGTCAGACCATTGTGTAATGAGGGCTGAGGGCTGCTACTTCTGGCTTTTGTAAGTTGTATCACCCTTGTTCTCTCTTCCAAAGACACAGATAGACCCTCTCATTACTCTCCAAGTGCAGAGAACAGCATGAGACTCCCTCTCTCGTTTCCCACTGTGCGCACCCACTGAAAGTAACACTGTTTATCATAATGTTGAATGCTTCTCTTCATTAATCCTCCAAACCATTCTTTCAGGTCCATGCCTCCCCAAATACCAAGCTTATGGGCCACCAGACCAATCTGATTCATGGCAACCACATGCTACAGAGTAGAACCATTCACAGCGTCCCCTTGGCTGTCACCCCCATGGAAGGCGATTCCTAGGCGTTTCTTCCACTGGCAGCTTTGCCCTGCCAGCCTACAGGTTAGCCATCCAGCTCAAACCAGGGGTGTCACCAAAGACCTTTCTGTCATTATTGCCCCCCCTTTTTTTGTAAGAAGATACAAAACAAGTCTGCCCAAACTACAAGAATATCAGGAGCTAGGTCCGGACGCTAACCATGTCCTATTATTTGAGACTCAGAGCACCCCAGCCCTAATTTAACACTGCTTATCCGTGCTTCACATTCAGATTGCCTGATTTAATTGGCACGTCCTGAGCATTACTGTGTCCTAACAGTCCCACCAGAGGCTCAACATGCAACTCTGTGGTCTCTCCCCCGGCTCTGACTGCCACAATTAAAGGAACGTAAGACGACTGAGAGGTGGAATAGGGACCTTCCACAAATACGTGGAACAAATGTGATGAAAAGGTAATGGGATGCTTTGAAGCCTCCTTGTGGGAAGCTCACTCCTCAAGGTCCACCACCCGATATTCCAGCTCCAGAAGCTATGTTCGAACATGTGCACCCAGGTGGGTACAGAAATCCAGGAACCCTTCTTGAGTAAGTATTCTTGGTAAGTCAGAGAAGAAAAGTGCGTAAAGACTGGGGGTCTTAGACAGGGTCCAGAGAAGTAGGAGATTTGAACTTCTCTCTGAACTAGACCTGAGAGTCTGGAGGAGAAAATCCTCCTGACTCAACTGGTTCCCTAGAGCTGGCTCTGACCCTTCACTCTTGTCTCATGTCTTAATTAGAAGGCAACGTGGCTGGCAGGAGGTCCAGACTCCGTTCCCAGGCACTGCACCTCTGATACAGCCACTCATCATTTCTCACGGGAGGTTTATATGTCATTGTGATGGTGCACCCATTTCATCAGTATTCACAGACTGAGAATAAATATCTGATCATCTATTTCTAAAACGTAGCCAGTGAAAACACTACACGTCACAAAGATCCTGTCCTCTTGTGCATGAGGTGACCATGAGGGGGCTGCGACTCAATGGGAACTGGTAGCCACAGTCTCTCAATTAGAAAAGGTTCGCGGAGAATCTAAATAAACATGTAATGGGTGGTCTCCAATCACTGGACCTCACCTTCAGGAGGCCCCTGAAGATCACCCCGTTAGAGCACTTGAGGTAGTTAGTTTATTGTGCCAAATTGGCCGATAAACACATGTGGGGTTAATTGAAGGGCGGAAGGATAAATGGCTCCATGAGCCTCGCCTTTCTAGTTCTCGGGTCTCTTACTTTCTGATGGTCAGAGCAGGGTGCAGCTGCCTTAGCCAGTTCCCTGCTTCATCTGGCAAGGCTCACTTCCTGCAAGACATACCTGAGGAGAAGCCACATGGACTTATCTCAATGCAGCCCTGGGTGCTGGAGCACCCATGTGACCAATGCTGAGATGTTTACACATTCACTGACTCGGCTTTCCTCCTGCAGTCGGCATCATTGCGTGTGCTTTGTGAGCTGGAGGAAGACTTTGTGGATTGGTGTTGGACATATGGGTTAATGTTAGACTTGTGGGCTTGGGCAGCACTGGGTTGGTTTTTTTTTTTTATGCACACTTAACCTTTATGTAAAATTCTCTCTTATACATGAGTTTCTGTGGAATTGTTTCTCTAAAGCACCCAGACTAACACAGCCCTGTTGAGAGTTTCCAACTCAAAACAGGATTCACCTTATTCTGTCACCATACTTCATTGTTTCATTCCACGGAGGCAGAGCTGTAAGGACGGTCAGTCACCTGTACATGTAGCTTCCATGGTGCTAACTCTAATGTCATAACAAAGGGGTGAGTGTTGAGTGGGGATAAATTAAGTCCTCCCCAGAATACGGATTCAGAAGAGATTTTTCCCTCTCACTTAGGTAGAGAGAATAAAACGGCCAGCTCCTAGAGCAGCTGCAGGGCCAACTGTATGCTAGTTCAAACTGGCTTAGCACAGGCAGGAGGGTGACAAGTGATGCCATAGGCATGTGCTGGGTGCACATAGAGTCGGTGGTGTTTCTGGCCAGAGTGTCTTTACTGATGAGGATGTTGGGGTGGAAGTTAGTTTTCTGTTGAATTTATAGGACTTCATAAACAAGGAACTAGTTAGAACTTGAGAATTTGGAGATTTTGAGGGACTGTTCGTTGGATACTTACAAAGGGAGATACAGTCTTCCGGGCAGCAGAACTGTCAAGTTGGTGAGCCTCTGAGGCTCCAGGAAAGGAATTCTGTCTGAGTCTGCTTGACTGCACTCCATGTTGACCAGAACCTCCAGTTTTTAGACAAGGCCCAGTGACAGCACTTGTCTGCTAACTGAAAGGTTGGTGGTTCTAACCCACCCAGAGGTCTCAGAAGAAAGTCCTGGTGATCTTCTTCTCAAAGATCACCCCCTTGAAAACACAATGGAACGTAGGTCTACGTAACACAAGAGATTTCTATGAGTCTGAATCAACTCGGTGGCAACTGGTACTGGCGTACCTCCAAAAAGGCGCTAACCACGGGAATGCCAACCTGTGAGGGTGTGAATTTGCCCATTCACATAGCAGCTACCTCTAAAGACCTGGTTTCTTCATAATACAAATGACTTTGATCCAGGACAACCTTTAGACCGAGAAAGAGAGATCAAACCTCACCAAGTTCCTCTAGGATTTTCCTTTAGGTCCTCATTAAAGATCACACTGTCGTTCAGATATAGCAGAGTGGACAGAAACCCTGGACTAAGCTTTTTGACAGGCTCGGTCATCCCGAATCAGACCCATAGTTGCTCTCAGCCTGAATTTTCCTTCCCATAAGCCGCCGATCGATTGTCTACCTCATGTCCACCTCAGAATGAAGCTAGGCCATCATGAAACAAATTGATATTATGAAGAGGCTCTTTGACAAAGTCTAGGAACTGTACAAACATAGACTGTTTCCACAATCGAAATGCTCCTGTTGCCTTCAAACCCAGGCACCCGATCTCTCCTCAGGTGGGAAAGTGAGGAGTGGCGTGTGGCATTTGGCAACAATTGATATGGGCGATACATACACCCACCTTGACATTTTCAAAGACTGGCTCAGAGGGAGACGTCCCTTTTCCCAAGGAGCATTAAGGGAAAATGTGCATGATTATCATCTGTCTGGAGGGGGGGAGAAACGAGGAAAAAAACGAGGGAGGGGAAAAGGAACACAGCTGAACTGACACTGAGAAACTCACCATTTTATTCTGCACAATTGAACTTCATTAATCACAGAAAATCAGAGATGGAAAAGACCTATTAGGTCACTCCATCTATCCCTCTGAAAGCATTAAAAGCTTTCAAATGAGACAGAAATCGGAGGTCCTGATTGCTGCTGGTCATTAAAGATGTTTTTTGGGGAAGAAAAATGTTAACCTTCATGTCCCTGACAAATTACACTCTGGGTAGTTGCAGGCTGCCTGCACCAGAGCGCCCTAGCTCTGGGGTTAGATGTTACCACCCCTTAGCAGGAGTGCTGCTAAGTGGCTTTGTGAGGGGCCCCCCCTTAGATAACCACCCCCTCCCTGACAGAAAGGTCTCTGGAGGAGGGGCACAGCCTAGTTCACTGCTCCTCCCTGCAGAGGGGGAAGAATGCAGTTTCCTCTCCAAAAGCGCCTTCCCTTTCTGGTCCCATTTCCTGAGGGCACACATCTTCCTATGTATCCCAGCTTCTACTGCAATCCCCTGCTGAGACCTCAGCTCCTTCCCACAGGAAGGACAACCTGTTGTTGGAGGCTGTCCCTCCCCTCCTTTCATTTCATCTGGTAAGAATAAGGGGTTGGTCTTTTCCCACACCGTGGGGCTCTGGGGGACAACCCCCCACTTTCTAGTTCCTAATAGTACCCGTGGGCCTCAGGTATGCCCATCGCAATAGCTTAGCCCTCTGACCACTGTCACTGCTCAAGAATGAGCTCATGGCCCAGTGCAGCCCAACCAGGCTTTTGGTTTGAGTTTAGTTCGGGAAGTTTCTTAGCAACATTGGGAAACAGAAGCTTCCTCTTTCTCTGACATCACTACGCTGGTTTTGTGCAATCTTGACACCGCATGGAATTAGACCATCTCAATGGAAGAAAATGCGGACAACGGGCATGAAAAGGCAGGCAGAATGTGTGCTTCTTGGGGGGCCTGCGGGAAGCAACCCGTTCCCTCAGTTAAACCTCTTGTTACCTACTTGGGCCGTACTCATGGCAGTCAAAACAACAACAATGACAACAACAACAGTAGAACTATTCTGCAGGGTTCACAAGACTGTAACTCTCCATGGGAGCAGATATCCTCCTGTTTCTCTCCAGGAGCAGCTAGTGGAGTTGACCCACCTATGAGTGGGGCTGTGATTGGCAGTTCGAAAGCAGAAGCAGCTTCTCCGGAGAAAGACTGGGCTTTCTACTCCTGTAAAGAGTTACAATCTGAGAAAACCCACAGGGGGGCTCTGTGAGTCAGCACTTGAGATTCGTAGCCCATTGCTTCGCCCACTGCACCACCAATGCTCCCTGTTTCTCCCAGTCAGGAAGCCAGTACATCTCTTACACCTCTTTGAGCTTGGTGGCTCTACCTGGGAAGTCTGGACCACTGACTACTGACTGCTCTTGCTCCGTGCTTGTTGATACATGAAAGTTGTGACTCCCAACTAAAGGGGCAGCCCCAGGAGGGCAGAAAACACACTTCTTCCTTCTCTTCAGGGTCACAACCCAGAGACCATCACTGAGAGAGGTTCATTGGAGCAAGGCCAAGCATTTGCCTTTGTTTTGCTTTGCTTTTCTGCAAGGGAAGCTATGCTCCCTGGGAAGTGGCATGCATCCTTTCCCAACGCACTGGAGAGTGACACGCAGAAGGGGAATGGGCTTCTTTGGGATCCTGCCCTTCTTCCAAGGAAGGAGGAACCATGCTGGGCTGACCTAACTGCCTCCTCCACCCAGCACTGACCCACCCAGTTAAGCTTGGTCCTGGTCTCCTTTCCTTCTGGCAGCTCTTGCTCTGTGGTGTTTGGCTGAGGGCCCTGTTGTTGTAGAGTTCACACCACGTGTAAGTCTTAGTTTACTAGAGCTGCTAAAACAAAGCAAGACAACATGAGTGACTGTTTTTTAATCCTTTTATTGGCAGCTCGTACAGCTCCTATCACAATCCATACGTCCATCCATTGTGCCACACCCATTTGTACATATGTTGCCATCATCATTCTCAAAACATTTTCTTTCTACTTGAGCTCCTCATCTTTCCCTCCATCCCTCTTGAACCCTTGATAATCTGCTTTTTTTTTTTTCATGTCTTCCACTGACCGATGTCTCCCTTCACCCACTTTTCTGTTGTCCATCCCCCTGGGAGGGGCTCTATGTAGATCATTGTGATTGGTTCCCTCTTTCTCTCCAAACCTTCCCCTTACCCTCCTGGTATCCCTACTGTCATTATTGGTCCTGAGGGGGTCATCTGTCCTGGGCTCCCTGTGTTTCCACCTCTTATCTGTACCCATGTACACACTTTGGTATAGCCAGATTTGTAAGGTAAAATTAGCATCATGGTAATGTGTGTGCATGGGGGGAAGCATTAAAGAACTA
>NW_022111300.1:24214627-24216478 GCF_000313985.2 Echinops telfairi | reverse complement strand
TGGATTAGTATCCTGTTCCCCCACTACCCATGTCTTTTTTCTTTCTTTCTTTGTTTTCCTCTTCTTTTTAGTTGGCTGCCATATGTATCCCTGGATTGGGTCTGGCCCCTGCCATCATGCCTGACCCTCACCCCAGAAATGTATGTATACAGAAGCTTTTGCCCTATTCCCCTTTGGATCTCAGAGTTCCACAGTTGAGAAGTCTGAATTCAAGTAGGCGGTAAGACCGTGTCTCCTCTGGATATTCTTGGGATGATCCATCCATCCTTGTCTCTTCCAGCCTCGGTAGCCCAGGGCATTTCTTGGTGTTCCTTGGCTTTTCAATGCATCTTCACTTGGCCTCTGTCTTCTCCAGGTGACTCTGTTTCCCTTTGTGTCCTCCCCTTTTTTGAGACTCACACCATTGCAGTATGACCTCATTAACTTACCTGATAACAACTTCAAAGAAACCCTATCCAAACAAGGTCACGTTCACCACAGCAGGGACAACCTGTCCTCTTGGACAACACACTGCAATCTATAACACTGCTCACAGCAACCAACGGCTGCTTTCTTTGCTTCCTCCTTGTCATGTCATCGGCTGCTGT
Organism: Echinops telfairi; assembly: GCF_000313985.2. NCBI lineage: Eukaryota > Metazoa > Chordata > Mammalia > Afrosoricida > Tenrecidae > Echinops > Echinops telfairi. The sequence continues at coordinate 24,215,891 of NW_022111300.1, read as the reverse complement.
GGTCGTCCATCAGGCCAATTTGAAGACCTTTCCTTCAGGGCTGAGGATAGAATTTGGCAGGGAGAACTTTTAATAAAAGCAAAGGAAGCAGCAAGTATCAGCCACCCTTCAGCCCAAAGGCTAAAGGTGACAAGAAAAATTTGTCTCAGTGACACATAAGAAATCACTGAAATTAAGGCCTTAAACAACATACAAACTTTTATGTCCTGTATGTCCTTTTGCTCTATAGCAGCATCACCGTTCGTCCCTGGTTCTCTGTGACCCAGCCTCCAAAGTCACTCTCCTCTTCTGCTTTCTTGTAAGGGCCAAAAACGTTCACATCGCGAGCATCAGTCACTTCTGCATTGAGCTGCGTAATGAAGCCAGTTTCTGTTGGTCATCCCAGGACAGGCCATGCGTTCATGAGGTTTTACATGTTGCCATTTTTTTTTAGCATTGATTTCAAGAGCATGAGTAATAATAGCAACAAACATTCCTAAAGCAATTGCTAGGGGCCAAGTCCTGTTCTGTTGGGTTTCGCTGTTTATTGTTGTTGCTTATAATTAACCTCGACGAGAGATCTGATAGGATCATCACCAGAAAGGTTTGGCAACTCACCTGCACCCACATAGCTAGTAAGTGGCAGTGCCACAGTAGTTACCAAGCAGATATCTATCATCGGCAGTTTTAGAAAAAGGACCTGGGGGAATAATTGAGGTATTGGGATTTTAAGAGTAAGTTGAGTAGGAGAAATGGAGAACGAAACTTGGAGAAATAAAGCCAGAACCAGCAAGTGGCTAGGTGCTCCTTGAGTAATTAAGCAACAGACGGGAATGTAGACAAACAGTAGGAGGTTGAGAAAGTCTCTCTCTAAAAAACAAAACAAAACTCACTACCATTAGGTTGATTCCAACTCATAGTGACCCTCTAGGACAGAGCAGAACTGCCCTTTTGGGTTTCTGAGACGGTAACGCTTTACAGGAGTAGAAAATCTCATCTCTCTCCTGCAGAGTGGCTGGTGGCTTTGAACTGCTGACCTGTGGTTAGCAACTCAAAGTTTAACCCACAATGCCACCGGGGCTCTTGAGAAGTCTAGACCAAGATATTATGTAAGTCCACAGTAGCTCCACCATGTTAATTCATGGGGAACCAGTAGGTGCTGCTGTGGGGTGCGGCACAAACATCTGTGGTTCCTCACAGATGCCCTAGCCTGGTCTCTGGCTGCCTCTAGGAGGCGTGACCTCTGTGAGAATAATCCAGAGACTAGAGAGTCTGAGCAGAGTTC
>NW_022111300.1:24197083-24214435 GCF_000313985.2 Echinops telfairi | reverse complement strand
GAGTGTACATTATGATAATAAATTTTTATAATTTAACTGTATTTAGTAAAACAGATTATTTATATTTAATTACCTTAGTGTAAAACAGAGTGATTATAACTATAATCATCATCTGTAATATAGAATCTCACTATAAACTAAAAGAGTTCAATTATAATAAATAAATGCACGATTTAGTTAACAAGGGCCATTTCAGATGTTTGGATCTTAGTTTTCCTCTTGTTTTGCTTTTGCCTTTAGGTCTCTGTTTTCTCAGACAGAAAATTCGTGTATAAAATTCTACAGGCCGCTGCCAATTCAAGAAGCGCCCTGCCAGCGGGATACGTGTATTGACTGTCAAAAAGAAATGATCTTCTGGTTCTTCAAAAAAGATGGGATGGAATAATCTTGGAATAATCTTTCGATGTATAATGTATGTGCACCATGTCATATACCAGTTTCCATTCGGTTCACTTCCACTCGGTGCAGCCTCATGGGTGTCGGCATAGAACTGCTCCATAGAGTTTTGAACACTGAGTTTTCAGAAGATGAGCACCCAGACTTCCCTCTGAGCTCTATCTCAGCAGACTCACTGTGAACTTGTCATCATTTGTGCCACCCAAGGACTCCCACACCTGTTGGATGGATATACAGCGCAATGAGTGTTGAGAACCGGTATGCCTGTTTAAACACCGCTAGGATTAACGGACTTTGAATTGAACATAAACAAATAAATAAACGCAAGCACCTACGGTGCAGACCAGTGCTTCCCAACGTGCATTCTACTGTCCCCTGGGGGTGGGGAGGGTCACTGGAGTGATCTCGGAGACCTGAAAGAGCAGATACCCAGCACTAGATCATAGGCTATAATGCAAAACTCTGTCGTCGTTTTAAATTGTTGCTCTGGGTTAGACGCAGTGTGTTCGATTCTATTGGTGCTGTGCCATAGAACAGTACTGTGGACCAGGGGAATATTCAGTGAAAATCGGTACTGTGGCCCACGTGGGAACTAGGAGGGAAAATGGCCAAAACACAAGTAAAATAATGTGAAGTTGCTCCTGGTAGCCTCTGAGCTGAGCTTGGATAAATGCACGAGGTAAAATGTGGCAGTTATAATGGGGAGAAGAGCTCACCAAAGGAATTGCTCCATCAAAGGCAGAGAAAGCTGAAAGGCTGGCTAGCGTCCATAAGACACTTAAAGGAGAATAATAGAGAAAAGGCCTCGGACGGTAAGTTAATAGGCATTTGAGAAGTCACGCTAACCACCATGTGCTATCGGGATTTCAGATAGCAGCTATTCTCCCATCAGTCACTGCCTTCATTTTGCTCAAAGTTTGCCCCTTATTCAAATAAAAATATCTGTATTGGGCCTGCTGTTCTCCAGGGATTGAGGCCAAAGATAAAAATGGAGGGAGGTTTCAAAGTAAGAAAGAGGAGTAAGAGCTTACTCAATACCCAGGAAGGAAGAGTTGCATCGGAAAATCAAAGGCACCTTCAAGATTGTGTGCACTGACTTGGAATATAACCTCAGTTTAACCTGAGAGTCCACAAGCTGGAGTGGACGAGTCTCCTGAATCAGATAAATGAAGTTGACTCCGCCAGCCTGCCGTGGGACTCCTTCCCATTAAGCGGCAGTTCTCTTCATGGCCCCTTCATCGCCTTGTTCTGGGAGCCTCAATCCCAAGAGATTAAGCCCCGCTGCCATCACCAATGTGGCATCAATGGAAGCCCCAATTGTTTGCTAATCATTTTATTGGGGGCTCATACAACTCTTATCACAATCCATGCAGACATCAATTGTGTAAAGCACATCTATACATTCGCTACCCTCATCATTCCCCAAACACTTGCTTTCCACGCGTAAGCCCCTGGCATCCTCCCTCCCCACTTCCCCCTCCCTCATGAACCCTTGATAATTTATAAATTATTATTTTGTCATATCTTACACTACTCCGACATCTCCCTTTACCCACTTTTCTGTTGTCCATCGCCCAGGGAGGAGGTTATATGTAGATCCTTATAATCAGTTGGCCCTTTCTACCCCACCTTCCCTCCACCCTCCTGGTATCACCACTCTCACCACTGGTCCTGAAGGGATCATATGTCCTGGATTCCCTGTGTTTCCAGTTCCTAACTGTACCGGTGTACATCCCCTGGTCTAGCCAGATTTGTAAGGTAGAATTGGGATCATGATAGTGGGTGGGGAGGAGGCATTTAGGAACTAGAGGAAAGTTGTATGTTTCGTCGTTGCTACACTGCACCCTGACTGGCTTGTCTTCTCCCTTCGACCCTTCTATAAAGGTTGCCTATGTATGAGCTTTGGGTCCCCACTCTGCACTCCCCCTCATTCACAATGAGATGACTTTTTATTCTTTGATGCCTGATACCTCATCTGTTCGCTTTTTATTCTTTGATGCCTGATACCTCATCTGTTTGACACCTCATGATCGTGCAAGCTAGTGTGCTTCTTCCATGTGGGCTTTGTTGCTTCTGAGCTGGATGACCGCTTGTTTACCTTCAAGCCTTTAAGACCCCAGACACTATATCTTTTGATAGCATGCACCATCAACTTTCTTCACCACATTTGCCTATGCACCCATTTGTCTTCAGTGATTGTATCAGGTAGGTGAGCACATGATGATATGATTTTTTGCTCTTTGATGCCTGATCCCTTCAGCACCACGTGATCATACAGGCTTGTGTGCTTTTTCCATGTGGGCTTTATTGGGAAGCCCACATTGGTAAGTACAGTCGGATTAAATGCCTAACAATCTCCTCGGACTTCTTTATTTTCAATACTCTTTTAATTATGGGAAAACCTAACACCTGTAGTTAAGGTGACTTTGTGAGTCAAGGACATCTACCAAATCCCAAGGATGTTGAGATATACACACACACACACACACACAGACACACGTAAGACTCAACAAGTGAGTGCAGCTGTTTTCTGAGTGTCTGCTTCCTCCGAGCTGAAAAGGCCTTTTTCATTGTTAATGTTGGCAAGGGTACAAAAGGGTGATAGGCAAGGCAGGCATCAGGCTGAGACTCTGGAATATCAAGTCCACTTAAGAAAGTCCATATAATCTCAGAGTCTGATAAACCTTGTCTTTAGTCAAGTGAATTTTAAATGTTTCTACTCGTCCTGAGTCCTCAACTTCAGGTTTGGCACTATCACTCTCAGAAGATTAAGCACAGTCTAAATAAATACAGTAAAAGCCACCAATAGCTCATAGGGTGTGTGCTGGCACTCTGCTCATAACAACTGACATCTCAATGAGAAAACTAAGTCATCCACTGAGGAAACCATAGCAACTGATGGTCAAAGCCAGCAGTGAAGGAATTATAAGCTAGGGATTACTATATACAATATGGAATTCTTATTTTAAGTTTAGTTATTTATGTAGGGAAAGTTGGATATAAGACTTCTTCTTAAATCAAACAGAAATTTAACTTTTATACCCAATTCAACTTTTCCATGCTTCGTTTATTTATTTATTTTATTTTTTTAGCGAACCTTCTATAGAGTCGCTGTGAGCTAGAACTCACTCAATAGCAGTGAGAGCTAAAGGCATGGAAAATAAATGACCAACAATCAACTCAAAAAGCCATTAATTCCTGGGAGTAAGCTTTTATTTTTCCTTTAAGAAAAATAAATATATATACCTTCCCTGGTCCCCTCTTTGTTTCTTCTTTTAGCATCTACATGTGCATTTACATAGTTTTCTGGCCATGTACCTTATCTATACTCTGTCTACGCTTTCCTTGGAGGGATGTGCTCTTACAGCAGTGGTTCTCCACCTTCTGAATGCTGCAACCCTTTCATACAGTTCCTCATGTTGTGGTGACTCCCCAAGAATAAAATGATTTTAATTGTACTTCATGACTGTCATTTTGCTACTGTTATGAATCGGGCAACCCCTGTGAAAGCGCCACTCGACCCCCAAAGGGGTCATGACTCACAGGTTGAGAACCACTATCTTAGAGTAACAGAATTATAAATGAGCTTGCAGTTCAATGGGCATTGTGTGAGCTGATACTGTGTTCCAGGCACCAAACTGAGGCTCAGACTAATTGATTTTCTGAGATCATTCCAGGTCATTTTAGTTGTGGGGCAACTAATAAAATTTCTTTCTATATTGGCAAAAATCAAACAACAACAACACTATAAAAACTTTAAGAGCTTTTCATGGAATTGATTGATTAGAAATAAACTCAATGCTCTAGCCTTGTGCCATTGTGAGCACATTTAATCTAATGATTGGATGTTCTAAAATAGATTTGTGCCTTCTGGGAGAACATAGTTCTCCTTGGGTCATCTATGATCAGCATCCCAAGAAAATACTTTCTGAAGCGGTTTCATTAACCAAATACCACTTTTAAAACAGACTTATTTATGCCCCACTGTCAAACATTGTCAACCATAAATCTCTTGTTCTCTTTATTCTCATAGTAAACAAACAAGTCAACTATATTTCTCTAGTGGAAGAAAAAAGTATACCTTTCTTGTTTTCTTTTCCTTCTAGGGCCTTCATTGCCCAAGTGTGGTCAATCTCCCTTGAGAGTGGCTATGAGCATTGGGATAAGCAAAGTAAATAGATAGTGGAACTAGTCATTTTATTCCGATTCTACTAATAACACACTGGCCATATAAGTCTCCACAGTCCACTTCACCTTCAGGACTACAATTTCCTTAATTGCTGAACAGCAGCAACCCAAACACTATTCATCCAGAGTGAGCCTTCTCTCTAAATCAAATGCCTACATTCATATGTTAAGTGTGTTGCATCTATAGATGCAATGCCTCTTACTCCTCTTCCATTCATCGTGATAAATGTTACCATTATTTACTCAGGCATTCAAGCCATGAAAATAGATTCAGCCTAGAGAAACACATCTATTCTGTCAACACAATCGGATTATTCTACTTCACATAATCTCTTGTGAAGGATTCCCCATTTTATCACTTTCCCCTATTTTAGGCTTTCATCATGCCTCATATGCATTACTATAAGTGGTCCAGATAGGCTCGGGGAGCTCTCTGCCTCTCTTCCTCCACACAATTACCAGAATGACCTTTTAAAAACTCAAATCCTATGCTTTCATCCTCTGCTTAATATCCCTAAATTGCATTGCCTTCGTGAAAACATCCACAACCTTGACTGAAACGGAAACCATCTCCTCAGCCCCACCCCCACAATCTGGCGGCCGTTCATACTGCTTCCTCTTCAGGAGCTCCACATCTCTTTTGTTTCCCCCACTTTATCCCACCCCACCCACATCCATTCAGGTTCAGTTTTCCTAACATTCCCCATCGCACACTATGACTGCTATAAGGCAGGTGATCCTTCTTTAGATTCCCATAGTCGCCTCTGGCAAGAATTCCAAAGAATCTTACATTCTCTTTCCTAGAACTAGCAGGTCAGTCTGTTACTTGCATGGATGCTGGTAGAAGACATAAGGTTCTGGGGTCAGAGATGAAGGGCAGTTTACTACTCATCTCAGAGTAGTCAGAATACCAGCCTTTGAGCCCATTTATCATTTCTAAAGGAGAACTCAAAGGTGGCTAGAGGGTACTTACACACACTGATTCATTCAAATTCACTGTCACTAAGCCATTCCTGACTGACAGTGACCCTCTAGGTCACAGTAGAACCACCTCTGGGAGTTTCTGAGCCTCGTCATTCCCCTACACTGCAGCTGTGGATTTCAAACTGCTAACCTGGTGATTAGTAGCCCAACTTGAAGCCCACTAAGCCAGGAGGACTCCTGGGTGGAATTACAGGAGAGGAACGCTAAACTTAGGGAAGCTGAATAGATGATAATGGGTAGAAATATTGCCAGCTTTTGTCTCAGAAGAAGAGATTGTTTCTTGCTTTCAAAAATGTCCCCTATACTAACATTTTGGGATGTTTTGTTTTGTTTCTTTTTAAAATCATTTTATTGGGGGCTCATACAACTCTTATCACAATCCACATATACATCCATTGTGCAAACCACATTTGTACATTTGTTGCCATCATCATTCTCAAAACATTTTCTTTCTACTGGAGCCCTTGGTATCAGCTCCTCATTTTTAACCTCCCTCCCTCATGAACCCTTGATAATTTATATAGTATTATTATTTTTTCATGTCTTACACTGTCCGATGTCACCCTTCACCCACTTTTCTATTGTCCGTCCCCCAGGGAGGGGGTTATATGTAGAACCCTTCCCCTCCTGGTATGGCTACTCTCTTTATTGGTCCTGAGGGGTTTATCTGTCCCTGTGTTTCCAGTTCTTGGATTAACCGTTGTGCATCCTCTGGTCTACCTGGATCTGTAAGGTAGAATTGGGATCATGATAAGAACTAGAAGAAAGTTGTATGTTTCATCGTTGCCATACTGCACCCTGACTGTCTCGTCTCCTCCCCACAGCCCTTCTCTAAGGGGATGTCCAATTGCCTACAGATGGGCTTTGGGTCTACACTCCGCACTCCCCCTCATTCACAATGATATGATTTTTCATTCTTTGATGCATGATACCTGATCCTATCGACACCTTGTGATCACACAGGCTTGTGTGCTTCTTCCATGTGGGCTTTGTTGCTTCTCAGCTAGATGGCCACTTGTTTATCTTCAAGCCTTTGAGACCCCAGGTGCTATATCTTTTGATAGCCGGACACCATCAGATTTCTTCACCACATTTGCTTATGCACCCACTTTGACTTTAGCGATAGTTTCAGGAAGGTGAGCATAATGGAATGCCAGTTTAATAGAACAAAGTATTCTTGCATTGAGGGAATACTTGAGTAGAGGCCCAATGTCCATCTGCTAAATATTTTTGTTTTTAAAGGAAAAGAACAAGGGACAGTTCTAGCCTCACTTAGAGAAGGGACAGAAACTAGAGAAGCCTACAAGGGATGGCCTCCTAGTACCCTAATACCATAAACATTTTGCAATTATGATATTATGGTACTACATTCTTTGTACCCCAGTAATGATCTCTCTCAGTAGAGTTTGGATTTCTTGAAAATAGAGAAAAAGACTGATTGATTTTGAGCTTTCCATGACAGGTAGTTGTGATCTCCAATCTCTTTGTTGGATAAGACTGTGAAAATTTGATCTAGAAAACAATCTTAGGTGCACATTATCTTGTGCATCTTTAGACAGACACATTTCATGGCATTTTAATTAGCTAGCAGAGCCCTGGGGGCACAGTGGTTAACAAGTCAGCTGCTAACCAGTAGGCCAGGGACTCAAAACCTCTGGTTGCCCCTTGAGAGAAAGGTGTGGCAATCTGTCGCCATAAAGACTTACATTCTCAGAAATTCTAAGAAGGAATTCAGCTCTGTTATATAGGATCACTATCATTTTGAATCAACTCAATGTCAGTGGGTTGGTTTGTTTAATTTGATAACATATGTAGACCTTTATAGATAGCTATAATGCACTATGAAACAGTAAGTTGTTCTAATAAGCCTTTAAAACATTTTTCTGAAAAAACAAAACAAAACATTTTTCTGATTAAAAAAGATCAGAATGAGTTAGTTGAAATTAAGATGCATCTCTTCTTCATAGCCTTTCCTACAGGTCTTTATTTTCTTGTATTTCTTCGAACAATCCCCATACTCTCTTCCTAAGGCAAGCACTGACAGTGATTGCTGTTTCCAGCTTCATCGATTCTGGTCAAACAAAGGAGCCCCGGTGGTGTCACGGCTGTGCTTTGGGTTGCTAACCACAAGGTCAATGGTTCAAAACCACCAGCCGGTCAGCAGGAAAAGGCATGCTACTCCCGTAAGGAGTTCAAGTCTTCCCCTCTGACCATGGCCACGGAATACGAAGAACTGAGACTATTTTAACCCCCTGAGGGCAGGTGAGACTCGGTTAAAATCTAGTACATGGTCATTTGATTTCCCTTTTGACACATTTTGGATTTCCTGCTTTTTACTCGAAAAAGTTTTTCCTCTGGTTTATTTTAATATTTTTGTTGTTTTCTTTGTTGTATATATTTGCTGAGGTTATTTGTTTGCCTGTTTTTTTTCTTATATGTTTTCCAGTCTGTGAAGCACAGGATGAATGGCTATGTAGAGACACTAACTGGCATAATGGCTTATGGAGATACGCAGGGCGTGGGGAGGTTACAGGGCAAATAATGAATACAGGAAAGGGGAAGATGGCCTGGAATGGATTGCGGTGATGTGTACACTACTCGTTTTATTATGACTGAACTATGGAAGTGTGTGATTTGTGAATTAGACATTAATAAAACGATTGAAAGAAAAAAAAATAGAAGCGTGGCAATCTTGAAAAGTCTCCGGGTGGTTCTACCCTGTCCTATAGCATCTCTATGAGTCAGAATCAACTCATCGGCAGCAAGTTTAGAGTTTTTTGAGATGAACATAAAGGAACCCTGGGTTTTTTAAAAAAAAGTTAAGTGCTCAGCTGGTAACCAAAAAGTTGTTAGTTTGAACCCACCCAGAGGCTCTGTGAGCAAATGACCACCCAGCTATCAGCCAAGACAGAGTTCTGGGAAAGTTCGCCTCTGTCACACTTGACCCTGCCCATTGGAACCCTGGATGGCTCACAGGATGGCACTCAGGAACAACAGGGGGAACACACACTCCTCTCCTCTCTTCTCTTCAGGCCTGCTTTCGCCAACATTTCCCTGGTACTTCAAAGAGGGGCGGTCCTATGTTGAAATGTTTCCTTCATGACATTTGGGGACGGGTGAGATTGTCCTCCCATGCCTAGTGTTAGGGATGGAATGGGAATTCTGTGAACGTCACAAAAGTTCTGTTCTGGGAATATTAAAGGAGGTCTGGAGACTGGTATTAAATTACTTCCCTTAGACATTCAGAGCATAATCGAGCTCAGAATCACCTCAATTTGGAAGCAATGTATATTTTTTGATATGCCCAAATTATTAACCTTGGTGATCTGTCTCCTCCATCCTGCTTCCAGTGTCCTGGCCTCAAGCCCCATGTGATAGATTAGGTACACTGTCTCCGAAAGATCATACCAGGAGCATAAATATCCTTTAAGAAGAGGAGGGACAGAGGGAGGGAAGCGCTCATCTTTCCTATAGTCCTTTTACTGTTGCTCATAAGTAAAACCATCCATGAGCTTTATTGTCTTTTATTATCATTTAAAGGGGATATTTTTAATCATTTATATTTATTGCCACAATTGATGTCCTTAGCCTTTAGCATTTTATTTTATAAGCTTCCTTGACATTCCCTTAATCTTCTGTCTGGGGCTGGATTAAGTTTAAGCTGCTTTTATTTTCTCTCCTTAGTTGCAAAGTTATAAATTGGTGTTTTAATCATATCAATGGATATTTTAAAAATCCTTTGCATGAGATAGCAAACATACAGAGAGATGTATATCACAAACATACAAGTCATTGCATTTTCAGAAATGTAAAATTATACAGACAGCAAACATATCAAGAAACAGAACCTGCTGGTACCTGAGAAGCACCCTTGTTCTCTTTTGTAGCCTTCAGTCCTCAGGGCTAATTGCTCCTCTCATTCATGGGAGTATATTTCCCTTTTGTACGTTATATAAATGAAGTCGCCCAGTATGCGCTTCTCTCTGATTGGCTCCCTTAGACCAACATTGTGTTTATGAGCTTCACTCATATTCTTTTATGTAATCATTTTCATTTCCGTAGTCTTTCAGTGAACATACTACAATATATGTAGGAATAATAGTTATTTTGATCGATTCAACTTGAAAGTAGTGAGAATACCGTTAGTTCTGGCTTTGGCTTGAGACGTAGAAAGATTAAAAGACCATCATTCTCACGTTTACAACAAAGGTCCTGAGCAGCCTACAAATACACAACTTTGCTTGAATCTGTCAGATAGCTGAACTGGCAAAGCAAAGAATTCATCTGACCCTCAAGGAAGCACCTGTTTGCAAGGAGAGCTAGAACGCAAGTATTTGCTTACCTGGAATGATGCCACCAGATACAGGTACAAATTAAACTGATTAAAGTACTATTGTTATTGAACTGTGAATGAGAAAGTGGTGGATTTCAAGAGCTCTAGAATGCCTAAGTGTGCAGATATAAGGGGAATTTGACCCCATTAAAGAATCTTCTACATATGGACCACACCTGTGTCCCCTAGAAAAGATAACTTAGAGTTCAAAGAAGACATCCCTTATAACACAAGCATGAGGAAAGAGAAAGGTAGTTGCTGCAGAAAAGGCATGAGGCCCCACCCAAGTTACCTCACTTATTTCCTCTTGAGGAGTCCCCAGTGCCCAGTGGTTAAGCATTGGGCTGTGATCCGCATGGATGGCGGTTCGAAACCACCAACAGCTCCGTGAGAGAAAGACCGGGCTTTCTACTCCCATAAATGGCCACAGTCTTGGAAACGCACAGGGGGACATTATGAGTCAGCATTGACTCGATGGCAGTGCGTTTGGGGTTGGTTGATTGATATTTCCTCTTCATAACAAAAGACTAACTGCAGTGAGGAGCTAAGGCAATGACAAAAACTTTTCGTATCTAGAGGAAGAAGATGAAAAAGCCTCTCCAGGGGACGCTCAAGAATATAAACTGAGCCCAGAGCTGACGGCAGTCCCTCAGAAACCACATCCCCGCGTGAGAAAACGAACGCTCAATTGGACAGAGGTTAGCCACCTCCCCTCACGAAGAATTCAGTGCAGGGTAGCAATTAGATGCTGCTCTTGCAGGGATACCGGCCTGGGAAGAGACCCTCTCTGAAGCACAGCATAAAAGAAAAGTCTAAAATTAAGACCAGACCCTGAGAAAAACTCTCTGGAAAACAAAACTCTACCTTCAAGACAAGTAGAACTTAAGGAATTTGAAGCGCAATGATGTTTCGAGGAAAACCATAGCAACAATAAATCTCAAATCCAGTTGAGTTCCTGGCTTTCTTCATGCAAACTTTCACACTAAAGTTCAACCAGCTATTTACCTCAGACTCAAGTGTCCTTCCCAATATGTGTTTCTTTCAACAACAACAACAAAAGTTCCTAAGAATAAAAAAAGGAAGAAATGAAAAAATACAAAGGGCAAGGGGAGATACACAGCACAACACTACACTGTCAAGAGACAATGCCAACAATAGAACCAGATAGACGTGTGACACAGATGCTAGAACTCTCAGGGAATTTAAAATAAGCATTTGAATGTCAAAGATCTTGATGAAAATATAGGCAATATGCAAAATCAGATGGGTAATCTCATCAGAGAAGTGAAAACTACGAAAAGGAATCAAATGAGAATGCTACAAATGAAAGCATCCTAAGGAACAGGAAGAAAGCCTTAGATGGCCTCCTCGGTAAGCTGAACACAGCAGAGAAAGGCTCAAAGAACTGAAGGATAAATTAATAGAAATTACCGACTGGAAGACAATCAGAAGAACAAAAGCAGGAGCATCCACGAACTCTGCGGAAGTAGAGAAAGCATAGCACGTGTATAATAGGAATCTCAAAAGAAAAGAGTCTTAAAGAATGGGAAAGAAAAGATATTGGGAAGAACTAAGGGTAAGAATTTTCTAAATAAATTACAGTCATGTAATGAAGTGGAGACAACTGAACAAGTAATATTCAAATTACTGAAAACCAAATACCGAAAAAAATCTTGGTGAAAACCAGAGGGAAAAACCCACCTGATACATAGATACAGAGTAATGAAGATAAGAAGCACAGTAGACTTCTATCCCAAAACATGCAAACCGGAGTAAAATGAAATGCCATCTTTAATGTCATAAAAGAGAAACGGTCAATCCAGAATTCTGTACTCAGCAAAAATATCTTTAAAAAATAAATGAGAAACAAAAAGATCTACATGATAAGAAATATTAAAAACATTCTAAAGACAGAAAATGAGACAAAGCTAGACAGGAATTTTGGTCTACACAAAATTGAGAGGAAATCAATAAAGGTAAAACAAAATTTTCTTTTGTTTCACTTTTAGAAAACAGTTTTAAGTGGGACACGATCTAAATATCATACAATTCAATGGTCCAATCATATCAAGAAGTGCTGTAAAATCATTACCACAGTCAATTTTAAAACATTTTCTTTTTCTTATACTGCTTTATACTGATCCCCATTTCCCCCCAGCCTCCTCACACCAAAAATAGTTAGCTTGGTATTTTCTTTCCCTTCTCACTGCTGATCCACCCCCCACCCCATCCCCTATCATATATGGAAGGGTTCTGGATCCAGAAATGCATTTGACACAGAAAAAGACCATTAGGCTCTCCACCCACAGGCTACCTTCAAGTCCATGGAGAATGGAAACCCAAGTTTTTCTTTCCTTTTTTTTAAGGTGCTTAATTTTTTTTCTTTTACGCAACCTTTTATTAGGAGCTAATAGAGATATCATATCATTCCATGGTTCAATTACATTAAGCAGTAATGTACAATTGTTACCACAATCAATTTTAAAACATTCTCTTCCTTCGTGAGTTGCTTGACATCAGCTCCCTTTTACCACCACCCCCACCTTGTGGTCCCTCCTAGAAACCCTTATTGTACTTGCTCTCTTATAGGTTCATCAATCCTGGCTTTCATATGCATCGGAGGGGGTAAATCAACTGACATGGTTTGAACCATTCAAGTCAGGTTTATCATTTTGATCTTTTATAGTCATCTCTCCAATGCACTCTATTTGGTAACCTGTTTCTTCCCATCTCTCTATTATGGATAGAGGGAAATCATCGGAAGCTTATTTCCTATGCAGATCTCACAAATGTACCTTGGGCTCCCACTGTCATCCACAGGCTTCTGCAAGCCAGAATCTCACAATTTAGGCTCTGATACTATTCCCTCCTTCCGCTTCGGGTTATATGATTTACAATCCTTCAGTCACTGATATTGGTGTGCTTCTTCCATGTGGATTTAGGTGGCATCTCGCTTAAGATGGCTGCTTGCTTGGAAACAAACCTTTTTGACTCCCGGTGCTATTTTATCTGATAGCCAGGAACTATCTAATTTTTTCACCACACTTTGCTGTAGCACCCATATCTTCTGTGTCCCCTTCCTGAGGGTGTGTATCAAGCAGGGTCATGATGTAAGAGCTAATTGTTCTTAAATTGGACCTAGTATTTCGTGGTAACCCAAAACCCATTCCTGGACCTATGTGTTTTTTAATCTGTCTTTGGCTCTCTTTAGAGACCTCCTTGTTGATTTATGGTAGAGAGTTTTAACAATCATCCCCTTGGGGCATAAAGATCTTCCATTAATATTGTCATTGATTAGCCCTGGTACTAATTTTTAAAAGCACTGTTAAGAGAGGGATATTGGGTCAATGTAGACTAACTCCATACCGCGATACCTGAATTATCCAACCATTTATTTATTATTTCTGCCTTCTTTTCTTTAATCCCTTTACTGATTCTTTCACACAATCAAAGAATGCTTTTCAGCTGCATTCACCTTGCACTCTGTAGTCCCATATCTTGGTATAAAAAGGTTCTTTTCGGGTTTTTTCTTTTCTTTTTAATGGAAATCTTCGACTGCCCTGATTCTAGAAGAAATCTTTTCTCTATAGAATTTTCTTTCCTTTCTCCCTTTCTGCTACACCAAAGAAGTTCACTTAAAACTAAATTTATAACAGAAGATGGAAGCACAATCTCTGAGCAAACAAATAAACAAAAAATCAGGATTTCATAATAACTCAGAACAGTGCACGTTAAGAATGGAAAAGGGGCCACTTTGATGATGTGTCAGGTCTCCACCAGCTGACTGAATGTCAGCGGCTGCTCCGGCTGCCCCACTTTGGGGGCTTGGAGTGGTGTTAAAGAGGTTTCCGAGTGGAGAGGAGGACAGGGGAGGACGAGAGTGGGGAGCTACTGAAGAAGCATTGAGGGGCTCGATGAGTGGGTGATACAGGGTATTTATACCATTCTATCATGATCCACTGAACTGTAAACCTGGAAAAACCACCATGTATAAGGCAACAGGCAGGTGTGTGTGGTAAGGTCCAGCCTTAACACATGCAACAAGTCAGAATCCTCTACTAGTGACCAGATCAGCCTAAAAAACAACAAGATGGGCAGTCTAATGCTCCTTGGTGAATGTCTGCTTTACAGGGAGCTTTAGAAGCAGACACAGCTTGGGTGCCCACACAAAACCCCAAGGCGGCTGCCAATAGGCTTTTGAAGGAGCATCTTATGGCACCTTCTATGTATCCATGTGTAGGTGGGCTCCAGAGTGCCTTTCAGAATACCCCCTCTGAATATCTTCTGACGATGCTTTCTCTGCATTCACAGGAGGGAAAGCTTGTGAGCACTGAGCCTCAAGACAGAGTGCCATCTTGCTAAGCAAGCTTTGAGAGCCTTCTACATGCAATCCAACTGATTGGAAGCCATGAAATTGCTGAAAGCATCACTTTGGCCAGTGCAGCTCTGTGTGTGTGTGTGTGTGTGTGTGTGTGTGTGTGTGTGTGTGCTGTCCAGTTGTTATGTGCTGTCCAGTCGGTTCCTATTCTTAGAGACTCGAAGCACAACAAAAGGAAACACTGCCCAGTCATGCGCCATCCTCACAATGGTTCTGATATCTGTGCCCGTTATTGCAGCTGTTAGGTCATCTTGTCAAGGGTCTTCCTCTGGTTTGCTGCCGCTCTATTTTACCAGCCATGATGTCCTTCTCCAAGGACTGTGCTCTTCTGACAGTGTGTCCAAAGTACGTGAGAGGAAGTCTCGCCATCCTTCCCTCTAAGGAGCATTCTGGCTGCACTTCTTCCAAGACAGACTTGTTTGTTCTTTCAGCCCTCGATGGGACTTTCAGGGTTCTTTGTCAGCACTTGCATGTTAGTTTGTCATACTACGATGGCTTGTGTATTGCTGTGATGCTAGGAGTTATGTCGCTGGTATTTTAAATACCAGCAAGGTCACCCAAAGTGAACAGGTTTCAGCAGAGCGTCCAGACTAAGAACAGACTTTGAAGAAGAACTAGGCTGTCCATTTATGAAGAATCAGCCTGAAATATATATATATATATATACCTTACAAATATATATACTAAAGAAATGTAATTATCCTCAACCCTCACCATTGTGGTCTTCCCCCATTATTGACCACATCAGTCAAAACCTGACTTCCTAAGGTATTTTTTGTGTAATAATTACATCAATTCATCTGAAAAATAAAGAAAGATAAAAACATTGTCAATAACAGTCCTGAAAGCATTGACATGAGTTTAGGGGCTGAACATATTGGTACATTCTCTGAAGAGCAGCCCATCAATGCGTATAAAATGGAGAGTGTCTGTACCCTCAGACCTGAAATTTCTCTCTTCTGGGAATTTCTCTTCCCCAAGGGACTCATATGGTCCTGGCTCTTCGCTGAAGTTTAGCTTATCATCTGGCCAGGCATAGAGACAATTTCCAAGCTCCAGTTCTTGGCCCTGCCACTTCTCAAACCCCAGACCCCAAACTCTCTACCATCTAGTGAATTCCAACCTGGAGCATGCCTACATCCCACAGAGTAGAATTGCCCCTGGGGGTTTCCAGGAAGGTAAACCTTTACAGGAGAAGAAAGCCTCGTCTTTATCCCTCAGCATGCCTGGTGGTTTCAAACTGCTGGCTTTGTGGTTAGCAGCTCAACATAAAATCCACTCTGCCATCAGCAGTCCCCTATCCACTTCCCCCAAAAAACTTACTGCCATCTAGTTGATTCCAACTTAGTGACCTATTAAAACAGGGTAGAACTGTCCCTGTGGGTTTCAGAGATTATAACACTTGATGGGAGTAGAAAGCCTGGCCTTTCTCCCAATAAGTGGCTGGTGGTTTGAACTGCTGACCTTTGAATTAGCAGCCCAATGCATAACCCACCAGAGCGTCAGATTTTGCCACTGCAAAATGGGCTTGTGCATATGATCTTCTGTCAATGATTAGATTATTTAATGTATGTACCAGACACATAATGAAAACCCAGTAATTTTCAGTCATTTCTATTTTTTGTAATTCAAGTCTTTTCCTAAGTCCATAAAGCCAAAAACAGGATTTAATGGTATACACCATGAGAGAACTAGGCAATAGAATTTGACACAGATTCAAAAAGGATCAAAGTTCTATGTGCATTTCTAATTTTTTTAACGGATTTCGGAAAAGCCCATGTGGGTCCATGCCTCTGTGTGTGTGGAATGCATGTGTATCTTCAGCATGATCACATCTGTATGTGTGTTCACAGGAATTCTGTCTGTGTTTGCAGTGTATGTGTGGGAGTTCGGGGGAGGGAGTAGGTGGGTGACCTGTGTGTGTGTCAGCAGAGTTC
This sequence comes from Echinops telfairi, assembly GCF_000313985.2. Lineage (NCBI taxonomy): Eukaryota > Metazoa > Chordata > Mammalia > Afrosoricida > Tenrecidae > Echinops > Echinops telfairi. The sequence goes on along the minus strand of NW_022111300.1, from coordinate 24,198,219 downwards.
GTATGTGAATGGAGTGTGAGTTCTGCGTGCATCTGTGGTGTGCAGGGGCGCTCTGTGTGTCAGTACGGGAGTGGGGGCGAGTAACATGCTGTGCCGCGTGGGAAGTCCTAGCAGAGGTTAGCAAGCCCTCAGTTGGTTCATTGCCTTGTCACATAGTATTTCACCCTGAACGAGTCCTTCAGCTATTTTCGCTCTCATTTCTTTATCCTTAATAAAAAGAAAAGAGGAAAACAGAAGGATCCGCCTAAGAATTATATGACAGAATGCATGGGAAATATCTGGCAAATAACAGGTGCTCAACAAAGGTTAGCAATTGTTAATCATTGTCATATTCATAGAGAGATGTCTGGACAGATGTTCTCTGAAATCTTAAACCAGCTGGTGATAGGAATTGCTGTATTTTCAATTTTCTCTTTATAATTTTCTATATTGCTTGGATAGTTTACACATGTGTAAATTATCTTTGTTATGAAAAATATAAGCCAATATGTGCTCTTTTCAACAAGACAAAATTTCGAGACAGGTACTATCTGCACCCACAATATAGGCAATCCCTGACCCCTCCGTATTTCAGCATGGCTCTTTCTCTCCTTTGCCTTGAATTTCCCATTTTTATTGTCGACCTTCTGGATTAAAAACCGAGGCTCTGATGTTATACCCAGAAAGCCCCACTTTAAATTCCCATGATACCTGGGACTGGCTAGTTGTTGGGGCAACTTTCTATCTTAATCCCACTAGAATCGATTTTTTAAATCAGATTAACTTGTTGTCACTTGGAAGGCAGGGCGGTAAAGGGCAGCTGAGTGTCAGCACTGTCAGAGTTGGGCACTGGCGGGGCCGGGTGTGCTGCAGAGAAGTTCTGGACTAGAAGGAGGTTTTCAGAGGGGAGCAGTTGACACCAAGGGACAGAGCTGTCTTCGGTGCCTGGAAACCAGGCCTGAGGGGGAGGGGTGGTGACAGGAGACAAAAGAAGAAAAATCACTTTATTTACAATCTGATTCAGTTCAGGCGCAAAAGTGCAACTTTCTCGTCAGTATGTTTACTAGAATCACCTGGGAGGATGTTAAAAATATAGCTTCCAGGTAAGGCCACACCACCTTCCCGCCCCCCACAGGAGATTAGATAGATAGATAGAT
>NW_022111300.1:24176649-24196983 GCF_000313985.2 Echinops telfairi | reverse complement strand
ATAGATAGATAGATAGATAGATAGATAGATAGATAGATAGATGATAGATAGATAGATAGATAGATAGATAGATAGATAGATAGATAGATAGATAGATAGAAAGAGAGAGACAGAGACAGAGACAGAGAGAGGGAGAAAGCCTTGGTGGTATCATGGCTACTTGTTAGGCTGCGATCTGTGTGGTTGACAGTTCAAAACCACCAGCAGCTGCGGGGAAGAAAGACTGAGCTTTCCACTCCCCTAAATAGTATGTCTCAGAAACCCACAGGGGTGTCTATGATTCAGCATTGAATCTATGGCAGTGAGCCTGAAAGGGATTTGGATGGGGCTCAGGCACCTGCCTCCCCAGCCCCCTCAAGGGATTGGCTGATCTTGAGGACAGACCCTTGCGGTGCAGAGGGGACTGCGCTCTCACTTCTTGGGCTTTCTGGCTTCCCTTTAGTTACTGAACCCCGTGGGCTCTTCATGACAGAGAAAAGTGAGGGGCGGCCCAGCACAAAAGCATGGTCAGGTTCGGAAGGGCTAGAAAAGCTTGCTGGTCTGAATCCAACAGGCACCCCTCCTGTGTCTGAGAAGGGTGCGGTGCTGAGGCTGGAAGGCGCTCCCCTCCTGGGTTCTCTGCCCGGAGACCTCGCGGACCTGGCCCGGCCCCGCAGCTGCAGGCAGCGCAGCCTGCGAGTGTGCTCCGCTGCCCCCCGGTGGCCGCATCTGGGAAGGAGAGCAGAGCGTCTCCTGGTTCAGCCTTTCCCAGCTCCCTGAGCAAAGAAAGGCCTGGGAGTCGCTGGTCCAAGGCAGGGCCGTGGGGTAGCTCCATGAGAGGACTTCGAAAGGCTTAGTAAAACCGATCGGCCCTCAAATGACCACCTACCACCCACCTGCTTTCAGGTGCTGGAACGCTTGCTGTGGAACTTCCCCACTTTCCATCAGCCCTGAGATTCTTCCTGAACCCTGAGCCAGGCACCTGCCAGGAGCGAGGGCACAGGGAAGTGGGGTCAGGGAGACAGGCCTGTGACACTGAGCGCTTGCCACAGTGAATGTGACCTTTGGGCATGTGGTGAGGCCATTCGGAACCAAGCCCCAAAGACCAACCGTAGGGCTAGGGAGCCCCTGCAACACTGACTCACACCGAGCCCATGGGGCTGGGTAGAACTGTCGCCTGTGAGGTTTTGAGACAGTAACTGTTTAAGGGCGTTGAAAACCGCATCTTTCACCCACTGAGCTGGTGGTGGTTTTGAACTGCCAACCTTGCACATCGCGTCCCATTTGTAACCACTATGCCAGCAGGGATCCTTCTGGAGGCAAGCCAAGAAGGCTCTAAAGGTAAATGAGAGCCTTGTATCTAGGGACACTTGGCCCGCGGGTGCTCCCACCCTTCTCCCGCACCAACATCTGAATGCTAGGGCCTGGCAAAGCAGACATTGGGCCAGAGGTGAATGCCTGCAAAAAATGACCTTAGCCCTTACTGTGCCCTCCTTTGGAGTCCCAAGTGAAAGTGACACCTTTGACCTTCTCTTTCAGGACTCGGACTACACTAAGTCCCAGACAGCACAGAGGACTGAGCCTTTCTCCCTGCTCCCCACTGAGAATGATCTCCGAAAACCATTGTCACCTCCCCGTGCAAGCTGACAGCCTTGCCCCACATGACCCTTCCTCAGCCCCATCATGGCTCTTTAATGCCGTAGTGACCCTGCAGTTAAGCTGCTGGAGGCTGTGGGTTGGACTAGTAGCAGAGGCCACACAGGACTAGGTACTGTCCTCTAAGTAAACACTCATGGTCTGAAGGGAGCAAACATTTGGGGACATGTGTCAGGCAAGTAGCCCTGTACTGGGCATGTGCTTGATGACATGGAGGGATAGCTGATCACACAGGCTGTGTTCCCCCAAGCTGTGTGTCTACAAGGGAGCGTGGGTAGGGCCTGATTCCCAGCCTCCAGTGGTATCCTGAAGGAATGAGGGACATTGCAATTTCTAGGCAATCAGCTTCTGCCTGGAGAATTAAGTAGATGTCTGCTGAGGAAGCTGTTCTGCCTTTGGACCCCACTGTCATTTCCATCAGCAGATGCCTGGAAGGACAGATGAGGGCTGATCTTCTTGAATGAAATAATATGTCAAGGATCCCATTGTTAATCATAAAACTACATCCAAACAGCAAGTCCGGTCCTCATGACACCCGCCTCGCTGGCGTTCATAGTAACATGATAAAGTTGCAATCATCTTCCCTTTGTTTCCTCTGTAAATCCCTGAGCACCCACCCAGACAGCCACGACTCCTCTGCTTCCTTGCTGCCCCTTCTAGAAAAGAAAGCTCACATCAATTTCATTTCAACATAAACATCATAAGGATGAAGAAGAAAATGCATTCATTCTATCTTTATAATGAACTAGGTCTACATAAGTGTTTTGTAGCATAATTTAGCTCATTCATCTCTTACAGAAGCCCGGATGAGACAGGGCAGGGAGGAAGCACATTTTAGAGGCATCAGCACCAAAGTGCCAAGAAGTCAACCAGAGAAACTGCCAGAACTGGATCTGATCCAGGAACCTGGACCCCAAGTTCTATTTGCTTTATACCAAAGTGCTAACGATGGTGCTTGATGCGTGCTTTCTACTGTGTGTCTTGGTGTCCCCAGAGCCACAGAATCATTTCCATCTGTTCCTCCATTCCTGAAAGTGGGCTGTGTCAATACCACATCCACTTCTCACTAACGGATGACTGGCTAGCCTCGCCACACAAATTTGCAGTCCACCAAGTACACTCTATGGGTGCAATTGCAATCCGCTTCCAGGAGACACAACTGCACCCTCCAAATAGGGTGTGTTCTCCTTGGGGTACTAAGTCAGTGGCCAGTTCCATACCCTTGGTTCCTGCTCCCTAAGAAATGAGAGCTCGGGCCATTTTCTCACATCCCAGGCCCTCTACCCACATCCCACGCTGCTCCTCACCAGACCAGACTAAGAGAACTGTATTATTGAGGGAATGTGTATGCAGTCATTCACTGATGGTAGAGATGTACTACTCAAACATGTGTTATTTGGAATAAACCCATGCATGTATGAAGCAGAGTCCAACAGCAATATTTTTGGACTTATCTGTGTGTGTAAGTCTGGGTAGACTAGAGAAAGAAATTTATCAACACTCATATGTATATAAGAAAGAGCTTTATATAAAGAGTAATTATATATTAAGAAAACATCCCGGCACAGTCCAGATCAAGTCCATAAGTTTGATATTAGCCCATATGTCTGATACGAGTCTATAAATTCCTCTTCAGATTCATGCAACACATGCAATGATGCCAGATGCAGGAAGATCACAGGCCAGTAGTGGAAATTCTTGTGGATCCAGTGGTGGTGGAAGCATTTCAGCCCTGGTGTGGGTCTCCACATGGCTCCTCCAGCTCCAGGGCTCTGGTTCCATTAGCATAGTTCTATGTGTCTTGTCAGTAGGAAGATGAAGCAGAGAGAGTGTGTATCTGGCCTCCATTGAGGTTTTTATCTCCTTAGTGCCTCCAAATGAGGTCATCAACCTGTGACCTGACTAACGAGCTAAACTCCAACCCTTCACTCTTAACAGTCTCAAGTTGACACCAAGTTATGTAACTACCACACTTTGTATCTATCCTGATTTTCTAGTTCCTTACATCATCTCTGCTTGGGTGCCAAATAAAAACATCAAAGAGAACCTGGATAAAGCCAACTCTTAACTTCTCTTTAGACCATATTTCCCCAACTGTCTTCATCCATCTTAATAAAGGCAATTCCATCTTTTAGATGTGCAGACTCTGGGGTCATCCTTAACTCTGCCTTCTGTTCAGACCCTCCATCCAATCTTCCAGTCATTCTTTTCAAGAAACCTCGGAAATAGAGGCATGCCTTCTAACCTGCACCACCCCCACAGGGTCCAAGTCAGGTCAGCTCCTTCCTTGATAAGAAATCATCTCTGACTCTTGTTTCTACCCTTGCCCCTTCTCAAAGGATTGCTACCACAGCAGCCACAAAGATCCTGTTGGATGTGAACACGTTCTTTCCCAGAATCAAAACTTCCCAGACTCCTCACCTGAGACTCTTGCTAGCTGGTTCAGGGAATGTTCCCACGATCCCCAGTCTATCCTACAATGGGTTATTTTCTCTTATCCTGATCATCTATCCCCCTTAAACTCTCAGAAGTCCACAATTTTATAATAAAGAATAACTCATCCTGCTGCTGATGAGCTTGTACAATCTAGTCCTGATCCCCTGCTCCTCCACCCTTCTCCTCATCCTTCTCTTGGACATATTGGACCCCTGGATGGGTCTTCCGTCTCTACTTAGAATATTTTTTGCCTGGATAGTTTGATGTCCCATTCCTCATTTCCTTCAAATCTTTGCTCAAATGTCATCTTACCTGCTCACAAATAATGTGTGCCCCACTGCTCTCACTGGATAACAGCCTGGCACGGCCCCTCCCTTCACCTTCTGCAACCGCTTACAGAAGCACACGCTTCCCTGGGAACTATGTCCTTCTCGATTCTGTCTTCACTAGAAGAACATCGGCTTCCTAAGACCGGTGAGTTGGTCTTTCTTCTCATGACACCTTCTCTGTGGCCTAGAACAGTTCCTCACACACGGTACGTGCTCAATAATTACTTCTTAGAAGACAGAACGATGGAATGGCCAAGTTAAAAATAATCACAAATGTGAAGCTTTTAGCGCTCTGCCTTTCACGTTAAGAACATGTTCTATTAAGGTCCAATGAACACAGGAGTGGTGGGGTGTGCATCTCGAGTCAACGGAAACCAGATCAACGCTTGGACTTGTGAGCAACTCAGGTCCATCATGGACTGCTTCACCTTAAAAATGTCGGGAGTTCCAGGGACATCAGATTCTTTCATTGTAGGAGAAAGTGAGAGCAACAGTGGTTCAGAGCACTTCATTTGGCCCGTCCAGCACCTGCACATGAATCAAGAGGATACTGAGTGGTTTAAACTCAACAAAGGTGAGTTTGCATCAAGGTTGCCTCCTTTCACCACACTTGTTTAATCTGCATCGTGAACACATGATCAAAGAGCTGGACTATATGGAAAAGAACACAGTGTCAGGACCAGAAGAAGGGTTATTACTAACCTGCAATATGCAAATGACACAGTCTTGCTTGCTGAAAACCAGTAGGGCTTGAAGCACTTGCTGACGAAGACCAATGGCCGCAGCTTTCCGGATGGATGGCAACTCAGTGTAAAGTAAACCAAAAGCCTCACAACGGGGCCAATAGGTAGCATCGTGAGAAACAGAGAAAAGATTGAAGCAGTGCAGGATTTCCCCTTATTTGGATCCACAATCAGTGCTCATGGGAGGTGCCATCAAGACAGCCATGGATGCTCTGCATGGGGCGATTCTCCTGCACGAGACCTCTGTTCAGTGTGAAGAGCAAAGCAGCCACTTTGAGGACCCAGAGTCACCTAACCCAAGCCATGCTCTCTTCCGTCATCTCCTATGCCTGAGGAAGTTACTGAAGGGAAACCAACACATTTGGGTTAAGGTGCAGGCAAAGAATATTGAAAGTACCACGGAGGGCCAGAACAAATAACTCTGACTGCTCCTGAGAAGCAAGAAAAGGAGAGACCCGTCCCTGGAGAAGGTGGAAAAGCCATGAAAACGAGGAAGACCTCCAGAGAGATGAATTGACACTGTGGTGTCTAAAATGGGCTCAAACATCACAGTATCGTGAGGATGGTGAAGTGTTTCGATCTGCTGTGCACTGGACCACTGAAGATTAGAACCCCTCCAAGGGCCTCTAACAACAACAACAACAATTGTGTTCCTGGACCAAAATTCTACTGTGATTCCAAATGTTAGCACCCGGGAAAATGAGAAAAGTTCCATCAACTGAACCACAGGGAGAATAAGCAGCAGCTTGAAACAGACCGTGAGCTGCACTGCCTTCTCTGCTCGCACAGGTCTCCAATGCCACCCGCTGTCTCCAGAAGCGTTTGTCCATCACGTGTATGCATTACAGTTCTGGAGTCTGGACTAGCACACCAGCAAAGAAGTCTCAATGCCTGCCTCCCTTCCCCTCCCCTAAGGTGCTGTCCTCCCAGAGGGTGCTGACCTTTCCATGGTAAGGTACTACGACCTCATTCTTCATGCAAAAGCTGGCCAATGGAAGGGGGAGACAGAAGAAGACATTGGCTCACTTATTTTAGACATGCCAACGGGAAAGGCCAATTGCTAGGAAAAGACATCACGGTGTGTAAGGTTAGCAAAAGCAAAGGAACTCCACAGTGAGACGATGTGGCACAATAACGACAGGGGACTCGAACACACAAAATCATCAGGGAGGTGGCGGAGGGCTGGACCGTGGCTCATGTAGATGTGTAAGGTTGCCGTGGCTCAGTGTCAACTCGACAGGAGCAACACCCTCATTGGTAAGCCATAAGCTTTAGTCCACTTATGCATGTGAATCACTCGCCAAACAACCACAGTCACTTGAATCTGGCCTTGGACATGGGGGATGTTGAAGAGATGCACTTGGGGAAGCTGCAGTGCAAAGTACCGTTCTTGGGGGCATGCTGCCCCAAGCATCGAAGGCACCATAGGTTGTGGGGTGGGGGTGGGGTGGGGGCGGAGGTAGGAGTGATTATAAAAAGAGGAGAGAAAAGGGAACTGGCCCCATGATGCCTGCTCCAGTCACTTCAGCTTCCACTGCAGCCGCACTGCAGGTCTGCCGTGGTTTACTGGTTTCTGAACTCCAGTGGAAACCCCAGGTTGTGGAAGAGGGAGGTTAGGCATTTCACAGAGTATCTACCTTAACTTCCCATAAATGCCCTGCCCTTGATTGAATGTCCTAAGTAGAGGCTGAAGACCCAGTCAGGGGTCCAGTATGTCCAAGAACGGAGAGAGGAGGATGGAGGGAATAGAGGATCAGGACTAGATTATACAAGGATGGCTTATTCTTTATTATACAATCAGGGGCTTTTGGTAGTTAAAGGGGGTATGCACCTGGTCACAGGTCAAAACCACCACCAGCTCCATGGGAGAGAGTCTGGGCCTCTTACTCCTGTAAACAGTTTTGGTCTCTGAAGCCCACAGGGTGGGGGTGGGGGGTGTCGCTATGAGTCAGCATTGACTCGACTACAGTGAGTTTGGTTTTCGATGGAATTAGTGGACATATTTAAGTGTAAGAGTTCATATGTTATGTTACTGGGTGTGGGCGAGGAGTTAAAAGGACAGAAATCCTAAAAACTCTATCATATGTAAAATTAAATCATCATAGGATTACAATGTATGCCGAGGAGAGCTTACGAATATATCTTTTAAAGGAAAAATGAGTTTATACAAAATGTTTGTGAGGAGACAAACCCTTTCCCAAATAATGATACAGAAACCAGCTTTAGAGAGCTCCCAAGAGATAGAAACAGACCACCCTGTATCTAGCTGTCAATGAAAAGAGCGATGTCAGATGCCTGAGCGTTGCCCCCCAACTCATGGCCACATAGGCACAATGAAGGAAAGTACTGTCTGGTCTTATGCCACCGTGTGGTTGGTTTCAGGTCAGACCCTGGTGATCCATGGAGTTCTCACTGGCTGATTTCCAGAAGTAGGTCACCAGGTCTTCCTTCTGAGTCTGTCCTCATCTGGAGGCTCACTAAAATCTGTTCAGCTCCATGACAACCCACAGGTCTCCATCAACAGACAAGTGGTGGCCGTGCATGAGACGCCTAGTCGGGGGATCAAACCTGGTCTCTCATCTGCAAGGAGAACATTCTATCTCTGAGCCACGGCGATGGCCAGTGCCTTCCACACACGCCCATGCTCTCCTCTCATCCATGTTTTTTTCCCTCTTATTCTTCCTTGGTTCCCACAGAGTGACCTCCAGAGTCTAATCCATTCTTAAAGGCCTACATTCAAATGGCCCCTTCACCCACCCACCCTGGGGCCATTCTTTTGCTTGTCCTCTGCCCTGCCTTTCTCCTCCTCGGGTGCGCTGTAAAGCTACTCGGTGCTAGGGGTGGTCGCTCGGCAGTCATCTTTAAACTGTGTGGGAGCAGGAATCAAAATGCCTTGCTTGTTACCTGCCCCTGTCACTGCCTGCTCCCAACACCCACATTAAGAAGCACGTTCCTTGTAGGAGCAACTCTGTTAGCAAGGAAAGGATCAGCTCGTGGAGTCGCCTGGGAATCTGGACCATCCATCCCAAGTTTGGCAAGCTGGGACTTGTCTGCTGGTGCTTTCGGAGCACGCTGGCTCTGCCTGGCATCAGGCTGTGGAAACAATCCTAAAGCCAGTGTTCTGTTCAAAAATGCCATTTCTCTGTGGGGTGAGGTGAAACTTCTTCAGATAGCTCTTCTATCCATGTCTCAGGGAGTCCTGGTGGCATCTCGGTTAGTGTTGGGACTCAGTTTCACAAGGTCTGCAGTTCAAAACCACCAGCTGCTCCACGGGAGAAGCACAAGGCTTTCTACTCCTATGAAAAAAATAGGAGTCTCAGAAACCCACAGAGGCATTCTACCCTGACTTCCTGAATCACTATGAATTAACCCAATGGCAATGCGTTTGATTTTGGTTTGGTCCCCAGGTCTCTGTAACTCCCACCAAATGATTGCTTGGGACTACGCAATTAGGACATATGAAACACTAGTAGAAGCAATTGGCCTGTTTAGGTGGTCATGCTTTGTCTATTAGAGGGCCATCCTAGAAGCAGGAAGAGAGAATTCTGGGGCCCATCAAGGAAGAAGAAACACCAGTGGAGCATATGTGCAACTCATCCCTAAAGTGGCAGAGGCCAGAGACACTAGAGCCATGACACAGAGACCACGAGATGCAGCAAAGGCAGCACAGAGAGGCTGCCTTCCTGAGACGATGAGATACTGACATGGAGAGGCAGGGGGGACTTTCTGGGCCACAAAGGCTGAAGCTAAGAGACCACGTGGCAGAGAGGCTGAGCAAGAGAGAAAGAGGTTTGGTTACTAGGTAAAGAGAGGGATTACTGTGGACCAGCGACTATATCCCAATGCTTTCTGACCCTAGCTTGTGGTAACCCGTTAACTTTTCCCCGAGACCCCCGTAATCATGAGTATCCTGTGAGTTCTCTAGGGCCATTGCAACAGATCATCGAACCCACGGATGGGATGGTTGGTGTCGGAACAGAGCCATAAAGGACGGAGGTTGGAGGCAAATCTGATCTCTGCCTTGTGGCAACTGGCCTCGGATGTGGCCCCACACCATTATCTTCACCCTGTCCCCGCCTGCCCACTCAGTCAATGGCACACTGTCGCCAAAGCCCTGGTTCACGGCATTGTACATACACTGAGTTTGTAATCAGAATCTAGCAGAATTTATTTTAAATACACAGGGACTACAGTATATATGAATATGCTAATCAGCTAAGCTTAATAGTTCTCGTTTGTATTAGTGCAAATTAGGCAGCTGCATTCCCCACCAAATATTTTCCTTGGTATTTACTGACGAAATCAAGGTCCTTCTAATAAGTTCTAATATTTAATCTAAAAGCTCTAAAGAAGGTGCTTTAGTTGAGTATAATCTAATTTCACTGAACAAAATTGCATCTAAAAGCAATATAAAGTTACAATTTGTTCCTTGTCAAATAGTAAAAATGGCCTTTAAATTTTACATGGTTTTGACCTTTGGTTTTTGCATTTCAATTAAACTTTCCTCAGAGCCCAGAGGATCAAATGTTCCCTGAGTGTGAATTAGATCCTGGCGAGAGGTGACCACTGGCCCTCTGCTTCCTTCCTTTTCAAACTGACATCTGTCTCCCTTCTGACACAGAGCTGAAATGTTCTCCCTCAGTTCTCCCTGGGGCTGAGGGAAACAGAAATACCAGGTCTAGCTAATCTCGTCTCTCTAAGCACTAGAGGACAAGCTTCAGCCTTCATGACTGGGCCACCATTATGCCAGTCTGTCAGAGTCCCAGTGACTGGTCTGATCATCCATCTACTGTCCATCCTGCCTTCTTTGATATATCATGTTTGAGGTGGGATTTTACCTTCCCAATGCCTAATGACACCTAGTACCTTATTCTGGCTTCATAAGAGAATGTTGGAATCCTGAAGAGAGGTCACCTTTTGGCTTCTTTCAGGATGGATGCTCAGGTAGAAGAAGGTACTAGGCTCACTACTTATGCTCCTTTTTTTCTTAGGAGCAGAGCCCCATTTTTATTCAAAGTTGATATACTCCCAGTTTTAATACTACAACCCCTTGCCTCCCTTCAGTTAATGATTTTAGAAAGTTAGAAAAAGTCCTGGGATTCTGATTACATGTTGGAACTACCAGGCAAGACTTGGCTGGCATCTACCAATGCCTTTTATGTGATAGACCAACCCCAGATGTGTTTTTCTGCTAGCTTCTGTTCAATCTACTGTGGTGGTTATATAATCGTTTGTCAATTTGAGAGGATTAAGAATGAAAAGGTTGAGTCTAGCCTGTCAATCAGGTGATAGCCAACACAGAGGCCTCTGTGTGGTCATGGCCTTCTGAGTATTCTGGGAACTCCTCTATTTCCTCCTTGGAGGCAGGAAGACTCTCTCACTCATTCCCTGTTATACATCCCTGTGGAGAAGACACATGGAGACAGGCTCGTGGCAGGCAGTTCCCTGAGCTGGAGGAACCACGTGGAGACCCCTGCCATCACTGAGATGGTTACAATGCCACTGGATCCACAAGACTTCCCACCCACTGGCCTGTGATCTTTCTGTATTCGGCATCATTGCATGTGTTCTGTGAGTCTGAAGAGGACTTCATAGATTGGTATTGGACATATGGGCTAATATCGGACTGATGGACTTGATTGGGACTAGGCTGGGATGTTTTCTCAATATTCAATTGCTCTCGTCTATAAAGCTCTTTCTAATACACATATGTGTCTCCCTGGATCTGTTTCTCTAGTCTACCCGGACCAACACTCTAATCATAACTTTTGTAAAACCAAAGCAGGTAGCACAGCCTCTGGCACATCAGGGCAGAATAAATTGTCTAGCAATTAGTCAAGCATTGGTCTGATGACACCTCATAGACGCCAACCAAATACTCAGAGACTGAGGAAGAGTGCAGATAAGAACCACATTCTCTACAAAGATAAAGCACAATGGAGAACCATAGGTCACAGTTAATAATCGCATTGGTATCACCGGCTGGCTAGCACATCAGTTGGGACTCATGGCCACCGTGAGTGCTGAGGAGGGCTTTCCAGGCGGTCATTTTATGGAAGAGGATTGTCAGGCACCTAAGGGGCGATGTGAATCCCCACCGTGAAACTTGTCATGAGTCCATAACCTTGTGTGCCTCTCGGGCCCCTCCCTCCACGAGAGTGAGGACAGCAAACCTGGGCGGCATTTCCAGGCACCAAGCACCAGTCTAAGCCTTCCACACGTCGTTTTACCTGCCCCCGCAGCCCTAGCACTTAAGCAGAATGGAAGCAGAAGTTGTAAGTCCTCGGTGAATGTATGATGGATGAACATAGGGAAGGGGAACGCCTCATTTATCAGGCTCTGCACCTGACTTCAGCACTACCCTGAACGTGCTCTGGGTCAAGCGATCACCCTCGGGTCGACAGACAGCGGACTCCAGGGCTAGGATTACCCCAGCTTGCAGAGTGCTTGATCACCGCCTAACTGGAGAATCCTTGCGCACGAGGATCCTGATCCTGCGCTCTCGCAGAAAGAATTCCCTCCGTGTATCTCTTCTTGAGGGTGAGTACTGTCTTGGAGTTTACTTGCTCTCATAGCCTCGATCATTCCAGCATGAAGGCTTGGACGGCACTGATGTTGAAGGCAAAGGAATCCTCAGTGGGCGTGTGCTAGAAGAAGGGAGAGCCCAGGCAACGGTTACAGAGCTTCCAGGAGCACCTATTACACATGAGGGACTTGCACGATTCATCTTCACAGTGCCTTCACAATGAGATGAAAATCTATTTTACCCAACACGGAGTGAATATTTCTTTCATTCATTGGACATTTATGAAGCATCTACTCTGTGTCTGGCAGGAGCCCCAGTGGCGAATGGGCTGTGTGCTAGGCTGCTTATCATTATGTTATCAGTTCAAAGCCTCAGGAGGAAGATGAGGTTTTCTCCTTCCCTAAAGACATAGTCTTGGAAACCCCAGGGGCAGGTGTATTCTATCCGATAGGGGTGGGTACGCATCAGAATCCACTCAAGGGCAGTGAGTTTTGAGATGTGCTAGGCATTAATTTGTAGGGATCTAAGGGTAAATGGAGCATATCACCTGCCCTTAAAGAGCTTATAGTCCAGTAAGACTATAAATAATAGTAAGGACATAAATAGAATTGATCCATGTGAACTAGAACTATCAAGAAAGATACTGTGCAATTATAGCGAGATTGGTCATAGAAACCAAAAACCAAACTCACTGCCATCAAGAGACTGTAACTATTTATAAGAGTAGAAAGCTCCGTCTTTCTCCCTCAGAGCTGCTGGTGGTTTTGAACTACTGATCTTGCACATCAAAACCAAAAGAGGAACCACTACACCACCAGGACTCTAGTCACAGCAATTGTATTGTTAAAGTCGAGGCACTGGTTGAGGCAGATGGGAACATAAGTCACTCCAGGAAAAGTGTGCAGCTATGAAAAGGATGTTCAGCAAATTGTAGTTGGTGGGACTGGAGCATAGGGGTGATAGCTTTGTTTGTTGTGTACCAACTTGGCTCAGCTAAGCTACATTTCCCAGAATCTCTCTTGTCTGCTTCTGGTGAGGGTGGCTAGAAGGAGAGTCTTGGGAGACTGGGAGAGGCAGTGGCAGAAGGGAAGCAGCAGCCATTTAGTAGGTTAGATATATTCTTGGAAAAGTGCTGATTGGTCTCAAAAGCATGAAGCAGCAGCTGGAATAACTATTTCTATACTTTACCCAAGATCATCCTTCAGTTTCTCTGACTCCTGGACCAGGTGCATGTGTTTAGCTCCATGACAGAGGGCCCCAGCCTTTGCAGGATAACCTTGTCAGCCAGATCAGAAACAAGAAGCACGGGCACATGTCTCAGCCCATCCATCACCTTGTAATATCAGTGTGTGCTTCTGGGCTCCAGTTACTTATGATCTTCCCTCTCCTACTCCCTTTCCTAGGACCTCCAGTTTCAACATTAGGTTGCATATGCCAATTCCTTATAGCAAATCTTCTAATACATGGTGCTGCTCTTGGCTGCCCAGTCAGCCCCCTCCTAATTATTATATGTCTGCTCTTACATCGTGCTCATGATCGGTTTACAGTTTTGATCTCAGTGATTTTTAGAGTTCTTGGTGACTGGTTTTGGGAAGTTGATTGCCAGGACTTTATTGCTATTCTGTCTTCCTGTAGAAACTGCGCTGTTTAGCACCAAAGCAACATGCAAGTCACCACTAACAGAGAAATGCTGGAAGTATGCCACTGCTTTTCCAAATACTACCAGGGTCACTGTTAAATCATGTCACATAAAAGTAGGTGTTGCAGAAGGGTCACAAGGAAGGAATGAGCCAGCCAGGGTTCAGTATAGCACTGAAAAAACACACATCATTCCTCTAGTTCTTTAATGCTTCCTCCCACCCCCCAACTATCATGATCCCAGTTCTGCCTTACAAATCCGGATAGACCAGAGCATATACACTGGTACAAATAAGATCTCTGGACACACAGAATCCAGGACATATAAACCCCTTAGGACCAATAATGGGAGTAGCAATACCATGAGGGTAGGGGGAAGGTGCAGGGAGAAGGGGGAGAATGCGGGAACTGACCACAGTGATTGATGTATTAACCCCCCCCTCCCCCCAGGGGGAAGAACAACAGAAACGTGGGTGAAGGGAGACAGTGGATGGTGTAAGATATGAAAATAATAATAATTTATAATTTATCAAGGGTTCATGAAGGTGAGAGGGTGGGGGAAGGAAGGGAAAAAGAGAAGCTGATACCATAGGCTCAAGTAAAAAGAAAATGTTTTGAAAATAATGATGGCAACATATGTACAAAAGTGCTTGATACAATTCATTTATTGATTGTTATAAAAGCTGTAACAACCCCCAGTAAAATGATTTATAATATGTGTGTTGCATCTCCTAATTCTATGCCTATGGTTATCATATCATTTATGAATGGGGCTTTGGTATGTTAATGAGGCAGACTCAGTGCAGTGTGTTTTTTAGGTCTGTTTCTTTTGAGATATAGGAATGATTAAGCAAGCAAGCGCTCCAGCGGATCCAGATGGGAAAGCTGGATACCAAGCCACAAAGAGATCTCCAAGGAACAAGGAAACAAATCCAAGAATCCAAGCCCTTTCCCCTGAGCCAAAAGAGATAGGGAGAGTCTTCCTCTCCCTATTGTTGGTTCCCCAAAGTGAGATGGCAAGCCTCATAAAATGGGAGAAAATAAATCTCCTGTGTTAAGTTATGGCCTGTCTGTTATAGCAGTGCTAGAAAACTCAGACTGTCTCCCAGGGTGCAAAGGTTGTGGACTCCAACATACTAGGAAAAATGGCCTGGCAATATGTTTCCAAACACAAGCCAGTCCAAACCCCATGGATCTCAGATTATTGCTTGAGATGATCCTAAAATATGGAAACATGCCAATGATCATGAGAATGGTGTGAGAACAGGGTCCATTTCATGTTAACATAAGGTTGCCGTGAGTCAGAGCCAACTCAATGGAAAAGAATAATAACCACTTATAATAATAATAATAATATCTAAAGAATAATAATATCATCCCACTCAACAGCTACAGCAAACATAAAAAGCTCTATATGCAAACACTTAAGAGTAGTACCTGGCACATATTAGGCTCTCCATAAATTCTACCTCTTAATAGTGCAATTATCTTGATAAATTGCCCTACCCTATAACCTAAGGATCCCGGGACCCTTCTGAAAGTACCCTACTGTTCTTCCATGTGCATCGATACAACTCTGAACCCTCTGACTTTCCTCAGTGTCCACCATCCCTCGTCAGTTCAAGCCTTCTCAATCTCTCACATGGGCAGTGTACAATTCCCATAGCTCCTGACACACATTGCACGTGTCCTATAACCAAGCGTCCCCATCCAAGACACTTCTCCATACTGCAACCACGATCCCTTTCTAAACTGTGCCTCTTCGTAAGTCTTCCCTGCTTAAGAAGCTGAACAAATGAAATATTAATGACGTAAAGGTAGCGTTACCCAACCACTTCTGCGTTCTAGCTCCTCAGCCTAGCTCGACAGCCTAGCCCTGCCCTCCTCACTGCCTGTGCTCCAGTGGCTTGGACTCTTGGCAAACCATGAACTGCTTGGCATCATCTTTCCCTAAGGGTCTTTGGTGGTGCAAAACGAAGAATTTCTATGTCAAAGGATATTCCATTAGCCTAAGTGTTCCCAGTTTAATATGAGGCAAGGGAGGGAGTCCGCTCAGGCAACATACAGTGCATGCCAGCCCTGGGCTGCCCTTGTCTCACTTCAAAGGCCATCTCCTGACCGAACTTGATCCCCAAACTCTGTTTTGCTCCCAAAGCTAGGGATGTCTCTGTTCCTGCCTGGTCACTAACACAGCCCCAGCGAAGGTCAGGAAGCTGCACTGATAGAAAGAGAAATACCATAGGTTCTTCCCGAAATTTTGAAGTTCTTCACAGTGGAAGCCAGACCCTGGACACTCTGAAAGGAAAGCTTTTGTTGTTGTTGCTGTTGTTAGAGGGTTTGAATTCCCTTTTCCTCCACCACCCCCTTCTTTTTATTTTGTTTTTGGGGTTTTTTTTTCAACCTTCCTTTCAAAAAAAAAGTGGAGAGGCTGTCAGGCAGCGAGCATCTCCATTAGAATTCAGAGTATTCCACGGTAATTACAAAACAGCTGTAATGGAAAATTGGTAGTCAAACCCATTTTCCAGCGACTAGAACGGTGAATGGGCTCCATTATGTTCCTAATTCTCATTAACTTAATTTGCATAGGAAACAATGAAGGAATACATAATGAGGTACAGTGGGCCAGCATCCCAGCCCTCAGCCCCCACCCCATTGCTGGGTTCAACCCTTACCGGCCTGCCCCAGTGGAGGAGAGGCCAAGACCCTGGGGGCCTCTGACTTGGCCCTGCTCATGGGACTTGGTGCTGTGGACCCAACTGGAGAGGTGAGCTGGCAGAGTGCAGGGTGACTGCCTGCCTGCGTTGCTGCTCCAGGATTGCCTTGAATCAACACCACACACACACACACACACACACACACACACACACACACACACCAAACCCAACCCCGTTGCTTCTGCCATCCCCGCCCCCACTCTTGGTAGGGCTGGGGAACTGGAGCGGAAGGAGGAGGGAAGTCATTTTCGGGTAAGCGATTCTAAGGGTTGGCGATGTATGCACGCGTGCTTCTCCCTACAAATCTGGTCTTAATTATAATTGGCCCTGGCAAAAAGATGAGATCCGCAGCCTGTGAGGCACGGGGTGGGGGGGTGCAGGGCTGAACCCCGGGCTCCCTGTAGCAGGAACTAATTCCAGTCTTGCCGGCCACTCCAGAACCTCCGCTGACCAAATGCAACTTTGGTCCCTTGACAAAATGCAACTTGAGATAAGGCCGGAATAAGAATTAGTTAAGGCAACTCTGACTCAATTTACCAGATGATCAGAGCAGTCTAAAGCCAAACATTTCACCCTCCTTCTACGTTAATACATAGAACCACAAATCAAAAACTAGTAATGCATTCAAATGACTCGTACCGAGGCTGTATGGTATTTCAGATACACACGGGACTGTGTCAAGAACACAGCAAAACTGCAAGCTAGGAATTGTAACCATTTTGCTAATGAGCAAACGAATGTTCAAATAGGAGGATACACTGAGGTCATTATCAAGGGCGAAACTATGGTTCACGAATTGGCTTGTGGGTAGGCTAACTTTTGAGACAGGAGAGCGGATCCTGTCCTTCAAAATAATTTAAGTTATTGGAGAGCGTAAATACATTTTTAAAAACAAATGAAATCACCATGATCTCTTAGAGTAATATCCTCAAAGATTGTTTAATTTTACATCAGAGGCACATGTACATACCGGAAGAGTCACATATGACAGTTGAGGAACAAAAACTAAAGTGCCTCCCATGCATGATTCCTTCACGGAGCATTTAGAAAATTACAGTATTTCTATGGCACCAACAGACAACGGAGAGGGGACCAGAAGCCTCATGCAAACTGCCCAACCCTCATTAGGTCAGGGGAACAATATCTATCAAGTAACATGGGCTGGGTAATTCCAGTGCAATCCATGGGAAAAAATGATGACGTCACATAAACAATCAGAAAGCTACCAGAAAAGTGGGTATTATAGAATAAACTGTGTCTCAACCCCCACACCCCCCAAAAAACCATTGATACCTGGGAGCGTGACCTTGTTTGAAGACATTATCACTTAAAAGAAGGCATACCAGATTAGGGTGTGTCCTAATCTGATGGAAGTGGTATTTTTAAAAATTATTATTACATACTTCTATTGGGACTCTTACAGCACTAATCACAATCCACACAATCATCCATCGCATCAAGCATACTTGTACATATGCTGACACCATCACATCATTTTCAAAGAATTTTCCCTCTACTTGAGCCCTTGATATCAGCTTCTCATTTTTCCCCACCCTCCCTCCCTCACAAACCCTTGATAAATTATGAATTATTATTTTCATATCTTATATTGTCCACTGTCTCCCTTCACCCACTTTTCTGTTGTTCATCCCCCTGGGAGGGGGATTATATATAGATCATTGTGACTGATTCCCCTGCGCTCCCCACACCTTCCCCTTCCCCTCCTGGTATCACTACTCTCAAAATTTGTCCTGAGGGGTTTATCTGTCCTGGCTTCCCTGTGTTTCAAGCTCTATCTGTAGCAGTGTACATGTTCTGGTCTAGTCAGATTTGTAAGGTAGAATTGAGGTCATGATAGTGTGGGGGAGGAAGCATTGAAGAATTTGAGGAAAGCTGTATGTTTCAATGGTGCTATACTGCACCCTGACTGGCTCCTCTCTTAGGAAGTGGTATTTTCACAAAACAGAAAAGGAAACCCAGTGAGTCAAACAGAGGGAGGAGGCTTTCTAATGAAAGAGTTAAACTGTAGCGACAAGCTAAGGGATCTCTGATGCTTCCAGTAACGAGAGACAAGAAAAGATGTTTTTCTCCAACATCTAGAAAAAACATGGCCTGGATGATGCCCTAAATCTGGACCAGTTGTTAGGTAGCCTCAAGAAGATTTCAAACCAGAGCAAGCCCATGTAAAACAGTAAAACACGGCCTGGGCCAACACACCATCTCCATCACTGCTTCCTGAGCCCATGGTGGCAGCCACTGTTTCAACCTTGATCTTGATCTCTGAACCTCTACCAAGTCTGAGGTCCCTCAAGAACAGACCTCTCCTGATCACATGTCCATAGTACCTGAGATGAAGTTTCTATATCATTACTCCAAAAAGTTTTCTGGCTGTACTTCTTTCAAGACAGATTTCTTTATTCTTCTGATGGTCTGTGGTAGGCTTCATATTCTCCACCATCACCATAATTCAAAAGCATCCAATTTTGTTCTGCCTTTCCTGATTCATTTCCTAGCATTTACATGCATAGAATTCAATGGAAAATACCATGAGGTGGGTCAGGTGCACTTCAGCAGATCTGCCCAGTATAATATGTCATTTGATTCGTTGACTTCTGCTCTCATAGGCTTGATTGTGAAGCCAAGTAAAATAACATTTTTGAGAACTTCTATCTTTTCTCAATCTATCCTGATATTGATCACTGGTCCAGTTGTTTGTCTATTTGTTGGTGTGCTGTGTTTTCTTGATGTTGAGGTGTAATCCACACTGCAGAGTGCAGTCTTTGATCTT
Organism: Echinops telfairi; assembly: GCF_000313985.2. Classification (NCBI taxonomy): domain Eukaryota; kingdom Metazoa; phylum Chordata; class Mammalia; order Afrosoricida; family Tenrecidae; genus Echinops; species Echinops telfairi. The sequence continues at coordinate 24,178,174 of NW_022111300.1, read as the reverse complement.
TACCAGGAACTGCTTCAAATCTTCGTTTTCTAAAAGTGAAGTTTGTATTATCTGCATTTCTCAAGTTGTTAATGAGCCTTCCTCCAGTCCTGATTCTGCCTTGTTTCTCATTGTGTCCAGTTATCCATATTATTTCCTTAGCATATGAATTTAATAAATATGGTGAAAATATACAAGCTTTCTGCACACCTTTCTGGATCTTAAACTATACAGTATCTCTTGTTCTGTTCCAAAGGTTGACTCTTGTCTATGTACAAGTTCTACATGAGCACAATAAGTCTTCTGACATTTCTATGTTTTTCAATGTTTCCATAACTTATTATGATCTACACAGTTTAATGGTTTTGGATAGTCAATAAAACAGATACAAATCTTTCTGATATTCTATGCCTTTACCCAAATCCAATTGACTTGAGCAGTGATATCCTTTACTCTATTGTCTCTTACTACACCTCAATTTCCCAGCAGTACCTTGCCAGTACATAGCTACAATTGTTTGATTATATTTAGTATAATTTCACTTACATATGACACTTATGATGTTGTTTGCTAATTACTGCATTCACTTGGATCATCTTTCTTTGGAAAGGGCACAAATAACCAGTTGACCAGGTAGCTTTCTTTCAAAGTTCTTGGCATAGGAAGAATAGGGGTTCCCAGCATTGCATCTTTTTGCTGAAACATCTCAGTATTCTATCAATTTCTGAAGCCTTATTTTTTACCAATACTTTCAGAGTAGCTTGGACTTATTCCTTTACTATCATTAGTTATTGATCATATGCTACCTCCTGAAATAGTTGAATGCCAGCCAATACTTTTTAGTACAGTGACTTCATGTATTCCTTCGATCTTCTTTTGATACTTCCCAAGTCTTTCATGCTTTGCCCATACAATCTTTTCATATTTCAACTCAAGGCTCAATTTTTTCTCCAATCCTTTTAGCTTCAGAAATGAATGTTGAGTGAGTTCTTCTCATTTGGTTTTCTAATGCCAGGTCTCTGAACATTTCTTTATAATATTGTATTGTGTCTTCTTGAGCAATCAATTGAAATTTGTTCTACACTTTTATTTTGTAACTTGTTACATTCACTTCGGCTACAGTACATCCACAAGCAAGTTTCTGAGCCTCGTCTGACATTAATATTGGTCGTTTCATTGTTTTCTCTGTTTTTAATAACTATTTTCTCTCTTTGTATTCGATAGTCATCTTTGATGTAATTTCACATTTGTGAAGTCTTTGGTCAACTGTGTTCAATGTATCACATTTATTCTGAGATTGTAGAAATAATTTCTTTTAGAGAAATTAGTACAAGAATAGTACCAAATGGTGGAGTTTAAAGATATCCCAAATGTCCCACTCTTCAAATATGCCATACCACTCCATTACCACTGATATCAAGCACAACTCCTCCCTTTAGAATATCCCCTGGGTCTCAGAGCTCTATGATTCACTCAATGACCACGCAGAACTTACAATGTGAAGGAAAATGTCCCTCAAAGTTGTGGGTGCTGGTACGTTTATATA
>NW_022111300.1:24159769-24176549 GCF_000313985.2 Echinops telfairi | reverse complement strand
TATATATATATGATCCTTCTCATCCATGACTATACAAACTGGTATATATATATATATATATATATATGATCCTTCTCATCCATGACTATACAAACTGGTGAAACCAGGTCATGTAATAGGCCACAACTCAAGTCCCAAGAACTGGAAGTGAGGTAGAGAGAGGCGAACTAGATGTAGGGTCCAAAGGATGTTCTCCACACCTGGCTCTACTCTCGCTAGTTTTGATAACCTACCCTCTGCTATTGCGATGTCTTACTTTATACTCAGCAGGATGGCAATCAAAATTTACCATGTCAACAATCATTCAGAGCTGAATCTCATCATCCACTTTGCATCTTCTCCACCTTCTTGCCCAGACCCGTCAAGGATATGTCATCTGGTGAGAGTCATACAGATTATTGATGGCTAGACGAACCCTAAATAATTCACTGCATTGTAGAGATGGTCTCTAAATTCTCATGGGATCTACACAAGGTCATACTCTGGCTCTTATGGGCTTGCTTTAATTATTTTCAGCTTCAACATGAACTTGCATACTAGTAATTTGTAGTCTGTTCCACTGCAGTCTCTGGCCTTGTTCTGACAGATGGTATTGAGCTTCTCCACAAGTATAGTTTCCATTTATGGGTGTTTGTTTGTTTTTAAATGGGCTTTATCCAATGAATAGGTCATTGGTGTTATTCTATCATGTGATCTCTGAAATGATTTCTATCACATGATCTCTGCCATCATTTTTAACAGCAAAGCAGCATTTTGCAGCTCCTGATCCTTTTTTATTTCCAAATGTTGTGCCTCAGTCACCAGTAATCATCAATGCACCTTGACTGAAGAAATTGATCAAATAAAAAACTTTTAAAATATTTTTGGATTAATGGTTGGTGTATAAATTTGAATAATAGCTATATCAATTGGTCTTTCTTGTGGGCATGTGAGTATCATTACTATAGCTTTGTATGTCCTGACAGATATTGAAATGTGTTTTGAGCAATGAACATGATGCTATTCTTCTTCCATTTATCATTCTGTAACAATAAACCTTATGACTGTCCAATTCAAAATGGCCAATACCAGTCCATTTCTACTCACTAGTCTTTCTCCATATATTCTATTTCATTTTTTACAATCAAATTGTTCTAAATCCACCTTTTGCACATTCCATGTTCTGATCTTAATGGAAATTTAGAGTGGTTCCTTCTCATTTTCAACCAGGAAAGTCAGCAAATGAAGGTCTTCATTCATTATCAAAATCAAATCTAGTTGAGGAGACAGGTCTTCCCTAGCCCTATTTTGAAGGTGTTTCACTCCAAAGGGTTCATCTTTCAGCACTAGATCAGAGAATGCCCTGCTGTTCTTCACCAGGTTTTCACTGACCAATATTTTTAGAAGTAATTGCTCTGAAACAGTGACAATAAATTATTATTCTGAAAAGTCACCAAAGTTGTGGCATTGTGCTATAGAAGTCCTACAGAACTAATACAGTGGGGATATTTCAGTCCTTTCATAGTCTGACTTCAGAGGTCAGAAATGTCACTATTAGCTTGGATTATTCATTTCCCTTAGTTAAATGTTAAATGTTAGGAGGGTTTAAGTTGAAGTACAAAGACCTGGCTTTGCTTCCATTGAAAGTTAGATTTTGTGTCTTAGACCGAATTCATTAGAGAAGCAAAAACCAGTGACATTTGTATCTGTATATAGAGTAAGAAATTGATATCAAGAAAATGACTCTCACTGCTGTATTAGCAGACAAGTCCAAATCCAGGCAGGTTCCAAGTTTGTAGGTAAAATGTTAACCTGAAGTCTTCTCCTGACTCAACTAAATAAGGGAACTGATGAATTCAATATCAGCAGGAAGATTCAAAACTCATGGTCAACTTGTGACTGCAGAGGTGACTGAAAACAGGGCAGGCAACTCAGGAGGCCATTGGCTGAGTCCAAAGAACTAGAGGTCAAAAGTCAAATGCAGGATCCAAACACAGCAAACAGCCAGCAAGTTTTCCCACAAAAGCCACTTATATAAGAAGCAGGCCACATCGCAGAGAAAACTTCTCTTCAATTGGCTGCATCAAGACCGTGACCTGAGTAAGTGTTTTTGGTCAGACCCTAATCTCCTTATAACTGGTTGGATGTGATGACATTATGTCAGATCAAATCTTTGGGGATTACTAGGTATTAACTGCCAAACCACTGAGAAGCCTGGAGAAGCCAGGTTGACACAAAACCTAATCAACACATTTCTTAGCTTTGTCACTAAATAGCTGAAAATACTTAAGCAAATCAGTTCTAAAGAACCAAACTGGTAACCTGGAAATGCTTTAAAATTTTTCAAATAGATTCACCACAGACTTTCCTCTTGAGAAACTGGGCCAGTGGTATGCATGCCACTGAAAGGGAGAACAGCACAGGCAAAGTAGTGACTGAGAGCAATGGTTTCCAAGAACCAAACTTCCCAACTCGGTCATCTGCCTTTCTTCACCAGTCATTCTCTGAGACCCACTAAACCAGTGGTTCTCAACCTTCTTCATTCCGCCACCCTTTCATACAGTTCCTCATGTTGTGTTGACCCCCAACCATAAAATGATTTCCATAGCTACTTCATCACTGTAATTTTGCTACTGCTATGAAGCATCATGTAAATATCTGATAGGCAGGATGTATTTTCATTGTTACAAATTGAACATAATTAAAGCATAGTGATGAATCACAAAAACAATATGTAATTCTATATTGTGAAATATTGATTTCTAATGACAAATGAAATGTTGTCTTGGAGCATGGTGTAGCACAGGGAACAGTCCTCATGCCGGTACTCCTATGTGGGCATATCTGCAAGTGGTTGGACCCGCCTGGAGATGGATAGAGGAGCGGTGTCTCGGTTCCTAAGACCTTCGGAAATAAGTGTTTTCCGATGGTCTTAGGCACCCCTGTGAAAGGGTCATTCGACCCCCAAAGGGGTCACATCCCACAGGTTGAGAACCACTGTTCTAAACACTGGCCACCCCAGATATCACTCATCAGCCTTGTAACAACGCTGTGAGGTGGGCTTTGTCATCCCTTTTTAGGTGAGTACACTACCACAACCAGCGGTTAAAAGTGATACAAAATAGCTGTTCTGCCTGATCTTGCTGTCTGGCTTAGTGTTACGTCGAAGCCTGTGAGCTCCATCTTTTTACAACATATGACCCTGCTCCCTCGGCAAAATTCCCTCTCATCTAGAGTCAGCAGCTCATCTCTGGCAATGAGCTCTAAGGATCAAGTTGAGAATCCCTGCAGGCCTCATCTCATCTGCTTCCCCCCTTGTCCTTGCTGCCTGCATCCCGATCTAGAGAAGGTTTTGTAAGTAAAACTTTTAATTGAGTGACACTTGGAGTGTCCTGTCATTGCAGTTGAAACAGAGACCACTTGAAAACCAACAGAGTCATTTCTCATGTGCAAGGAAAAAGACAGCCTCTAGTCTAACCTCTTCATGAACAGAATTCCTGATTTCATGTTCGTCCCAACCAACAACAAGCATACAGAGTGCTTGAGAAGGATGTGTTGATTGCTGAATTGACTATATTGTCTTTATTAGTACCTAAGACTATGTACTAGGAATCTGATAAGCACCAATCATTGTACCAGGAGTTGTGGAGAATTTTACATTTTGGCCCTTAATAAGTCATATTCAGATTTTTCTACAAGTCCTCACATCATTACTCAAAGATGCTGAACTGGAACTAGGCACTAGATGTTCATCCTTTTGATACTAACCTCAGAGCTTGAGAAAATAGGATAGGATAGGATAGGATAGGATAGGATAGGATAGGATAGGATATGTCAGGAAGAATACCAAGAGACCAAGCACTATCTTCTAGTGTTGTCCCACTTCAACCCTAAATTTTAGAAAAAATGAAGCTGCCCTATTTAGACTAGCACCAATGCCAGGCCATTCCCACTCTCTGAGAACTATGAGATAGGTTTTCGTGTAAGTTCTGCATGCACAGTCCTGATACAACAAAGCCAAGCCGAAGATGTGTTAAGAAGATTCAAATCTGGTTTATTTCTTCCCTTTGTGCGTTCACTCAATGGCAATAACTCACGTGTGGATGAAGTTTCCCATGCAAAATTGCAGGTACTCAACATTCCCTGTGACATGCCTCTCACTCCGTTCCTGGGAACCAGCAACCATACCCATAATGCTGCCAACTGCATCACTTTTAGATTCTGGGCTTGGAAACCAAATAAAAATTGATATGTGTGTAATCACATTTGTTTAATTAAAGTAACACATCTGTGCAGTAAATATTCCAACAGGAGATGGTCAATAGCAAATCCTCAGCATGTACAGTAATAATTGGCTAATGTAATTAAATGCATGTCAGATTTTTAAAAGAAAATATAATGAGATTTCATCATTTTATATGTACAGGTAATTAGTTCTTAGGAATGTGAGTAAAAGCAAATTATCTGCAGATTTGAACTATCAGCAGATAATTCAAATGACCTAGTTTGGAAGAGAAAATGGTTTCTAAAAACTACAGAAATTCAAACCAAAACAAACATTTTCTATGATTAAATCTGAAAGTTGTGTGGGGAAATGAGCATATGCAAGTGGACTCAACACGTTGTAGGAGGCTTTCCTCTCCCAGGAGCTGAGCTGTGCTGAAGGTGTCTGCTGGAAAGAGGTCTCTTCCCGTTCCTAGTCCTCTTCCAGCTCCTAGGGCCTTCTGGAACCTGCAGCCCAGATTCAAGATCAACTGGATCATGTAGTTCTCTTGCTTTGCATTCAAGTTGGTCAGTCGCAACTCCTGCTGCTCGTCTTTAATTTTTTTTCCATTGTGGGAAGTGGCATTTTTGTTGGGTGTCATTGAGTCAGATCTAACCAATGCAGCCATGGATCTACAAAAGAATCCAAACTGCCTTTTCCTGAACCAACCGCACAAGCATGGCGATGATGGAGCCCAATGTTGTTGCCAGTGGGGTAGTTCATCTCATCGAAGGTCTTCCTTTTTTTTTGATGACTCTCTCCTTTAGCAATCATTATGTCCCCAGGGCCTGGTGCTCCCTGATTATATATCCAAAATATGTGAGGTAAAGCCTCACCTGTCTGGCTCTTCTTCTTCCAAGATAGAGTGGTTTATACTTTTGGCAGTCTATGGTGCTTCAATATTCCTCAATGCTATCATTTGAAAGCACACATTCTTCTTTGGGCTTTCTTATTCACTAGCCAGAAATTCCCTGCATAGAAAGTGATTGAAAATACCATGGTGTCTAAGGCCAGGTTATCTAGCAAAGTAAAACAAGTGGAGTTTATATATGAGTATATCCAGACAGATTTACCTCGAAGAAATGTACTTGCCTGCTGAACCAATTTCAGACTGTAGAAGACGACAAAAATCTCCAATTTCTTCATCTTTGGCATTAGGGATTGGCGCATAAACTTAACGAATAGTAGTATTAACGGGTCTTCCTTGTAAACGTATGGGTATTATACTTATCATGAAAAGTGTTTTATTTCCATATAGATCTTGAAATATTCTTTTTGATGATGAATACAATACCACTCACCTTCAATTTGTCGTTCTTGGCATAGTGGACCATATGACTGTCCGATATTAAATGGTAAACACCAGCTTATTTCAGCTCACTAATGCCTAAGCTATCTATGTTCAAGTCATCCATTTAATTTTTGACAGATTTCAAGTTCTCTAGATTCATATATTGTACATTCTATGATCCGTTTAACAGTGGATCTTTGCAGGTATTTCTTCTGATTTTGAATGATGGTACATGCAGTCACATCATGAAGATCGACTCAGCCCTGAGGACTCACTCTTTCTGAGCACTCTTTCTCGGTCATAGCTTGAGTTTTTCCCAACATGAGAGGCTCATCTTCCAGCATTACTCCAGGCAATGTTCTGCTGCAATTATATCACGTATTTTAAAAAGCATCCATTTCAACATCTTTACTTACATAATTCAGTGACATTGCCTGCCTTCATCAGGTTGGATAGCAATCAACTGTAGCTGCTTCCCACCTTTTTAATGACCAAATATTTACAGAACCTCAGTGCACCTAAGCAAACCACTAATGAACTTTGGTCCCTCTAAAATTGCCTCTCCTGAATGTTTCACAAAAGTGAAATCTGATGCTTCTTCATAGTTCCTGTTTAGCCGAAGAGTTATCATCCTGAATTCTAGATAGAATAGTCACAGGGAGGGTTGTGGGAAGGGCATTTCATGAGTAGAGATCAACATGGCAAACAGGGAAGCCCGTTGCCATTGGAGAAGCAGCTGTAGGCTCGGGCGCACTGGATAGGGTTCCAGCAGAAGAGAGGGCGATGTGTCTGTCTAAATAGGCCAGGGTGTGATGGGCAGAGACTTGAATGCTAGCCAAAGAGTTTTAGCAGAATTCTTCTGAAGGCAATAGAAAGTTGCTGAAGATGCTGTTTTGTGCTCTCTTACTCAAAAATAATCACGTTAAATGCTTTAAAATATCCAACACTCAGGAACGAACAAGCTACTCTTAGAAAAGTCAGACCCTCATCACAAGGCCGCATTTAAAGATTAGTGTGCTTCCTGTCCAAATCTGTCTCGATGCTCTTCCTATCCTTCTGATGAAGCCTCAGTTTTATTTTCTCTCAGCTCCATAAGTAATGACACCCCAAACCCCAAACTCACTGCCATCATGCCAATGCTGACATATAGCAACCCTATAGAACAGGGTAGGACTGTCCCTGGGAGTTTCTGAGACTGACACTGTTTACAGGGGGTAGAAAGGCCCGCGTTTCTCCCTCTGAACATCCAATGGTTTCAAACTACTGACCTTGTGGTTAGCAGGCCCACGCTTAACCACTACACCACCAGAACTTCTACAGCCCCGTATTAATGGCCCATGTTACTAACTCTGGTCCAGTCTATGGGAATCCTATGACCATAATTGGATGAAGAGTGGGCAGGGACATCTGGAGCCTGCCACAAACATGGAATTTTAGGTGTTTAATATGCATACACAGGTCATTTGAGTTCGTCTTTGGTGCCTTGACCCTAGGTGAGGGGACCAGTGAAAGAGAGAGTGATCATGGCAAAGACAAGACATGATCAGAATTGGACATCAAAGCAGCATTAATTCTCCACTCGGCAGAGGGCAGAAGCTACACCTGGTGGCATCGTTTGTGGCTCTCATTAATCATCAGAACTTCCCTTTGGTGGGACAATTTATATCAGTGCATTAATAGTGAGCATGGCCCAGCCTTTAGGAATTGCTAGTTGGCAGGCTGTAGTTCCTTCACCAGCCACAGAAAAGAGGCTGCCAGCACAACAGTGAGAGAGGGGAAGCAGATTAGGAGAGGCAAAGAGGCATCTCGACTAATTGCAACGTGCACAAGTTATTTGGATCCAACTGAAAAAAAGAATACGTTCAACTTCGTGCACGTGTGCTTTGTATATATACATATATATGTGCGCATATACATGTGCAGACACAAATTAAAAATGCAGACCTTTATGAGGAGCTTCAAAAACTTGTGGGGAAGTATCATGAAAGAGAGTGGACTTTCCCAGGCCCTTTTGGAAGCCCTTTTGCGTGTGTCGCCGCCCTTCCTGCTTCCTTCCTGGGGAACTGGTTCCAGCTCAGGACAATGCCACGTGCGCAGCGTAGACTTACGCCGCAGAGTTTCCAAGACCTATGTTCTGAAAGCAGATTTTGCTGGCCTGCCTTCCAAGGTGCTGAGCAAGTTTGAACAGCCAACTCTTTCGGCTCTTCGAAGAGGATCTTCCCGTTTTATATACACAAACATTTGGAGAAGTGTGAACATATAGCGCATATATGTGGATAAGGGATTTTTGTGAAGATTTTAGCTTATAAATATCATTTATAGTTGTAGTGTGTTTACTTATTCCAACGGGATCTTTGTATTTTAGAGATACAAAAACTAGCCTGGTTTAATTCAGGAAGGAAATGCATTCTGCTGTAAAGAGAGTTTCTGACATCCCTTGCTACTAGAGGTGATTCTTTGTAAGAGTCGTAACCGATGAACTATGAGACATTCAAAAATCTGCTAGAAATGATACATAAAACATCCCTTTTCTGCTTTGTCCTGGAACACACACCTTGTGTCTGGACTGCAAGAGTTATCTTAAGGTCATGAAGAAAAGACACAGGGATATAGATATTTCTACTAACACCCTTAAACCACCACACACACGGAGCCAACAATCACCAAACCCTGGATTCTGGTGGGGCGGGGAGGGGGCGGTGAGAGAGAGAGAGAAGGGGTATTTTATCTATTAAATAAGAGTAATTTAGGTTTTTAAGTTGAAGACATGTAAAGCAAGTCCATAAGAACTAAAATTGGACCTTGAGTTCCTTCCAGAATTTCCAGAACATCTCAAACATAGATGGACCCCTTGACCATTATTGAGAGAGGGGGTGGTGGGCTATGGGACAGCATCAAGAACATCATACGGGGTGACTTAAGGACCGGAACAAAAGAAAAGATCAAAGTGACAGTCCAAAGAGACTCTGCAGCGTGTTCTCAACTGCAGGTGAGCCACAGAACAGAGAGGAACCAAGTGAAAAAGCCGAACAGAAGTGGTGGCTTGAGAAGACAAAGAAACGTTTTATACTGAAATGTACAAAGCGTAGAATTATAAAACCAAAAAAGAATAACACATTCAGCATATCTGAAGCTGAAAGAAATCAAGAAAAATTCAAGCCTCAAGTTGAAGTATTATAAGATTCTATGGGCATCAAAAGACAATGGACGGAATGCACAGCCCCTGTACCAAAAACAACTAATTGACATTCAGTCATTTCCAGAGGTAGCATAAGAACAAGAGCCAAGGAGACGGAAGAAAGAAGTACAAGCTGCATTGAAGGCATTGAGGAAAATCAAGGAAATTGATGAATTCTAATCAACATGTTTCAGTTGTGAAGCACTAGCAACACGCACTCACTTGTGACAACACATTTGAAAGACAGTTAGCCTACTGGCTGAAAGTGATCCATATGTGTACCCATTCTAAAGAAGAATGACCCAACAGAAGCCATGAATTACCGAATGATATCAACAATATCAAGATAACAATTATCTTTAATATCAATGTAAGTAATATTTTGCTAAGGATCATTCAAAAACAGTTGCAGCAGTACATGGACAGGAAGTTGCCAGAAATTCAGTCTGGACTCAGAAGAGGTTTGGGGACAATGGATATCATTACTGATGTCAGGTCAATGCTGACTGAAAACTGAGACTAGAAGAAAGATGTTTACTGGTGTTTTATTGATTATATAGAGGCATTTGTGTGGCTCATTACACATTATGGATATGGATTCCAGAATACTTTATTGTGCTCATGCAAAACCTGCACATGGATCAAAAGGCAGTTGTTCAAAAAGAACAAGAGAATACTGCATAGTTTAAAATCATGCATCAAGGTGTTATCTTCTCACCATCCTTATTCAATCTGTATGCTGAGCAAAACAGCTGAGAAGTTTGGATGTATAACAAGTTTGGCGATGGTGATGGAATCAGATATCAAAGTATCATCTTGGTCAGACATCATCATATACAGGCCCAGGAAGAATAAGGGTGAGGGGAAGTCAATGTAGATTAATCAGATCACAGAGATCTCTGAAAATTGAGAGGGAAGAAGACCACAACCTTTTGACTTCTCATTCTACAACGCTTCTCAAAAGACATCATTTCACACCTTCAAAGAGCCCCAGCATGGAGAATAGTACAGAATTAGAGACACTGTAGAAGAGAGTGTCTTTTAGGATGAGTGTGGCCAGGTGTCATTATAAGCACCAAATAACCTTGCTTTCCTGTCCAAGGGACACTGGAAAGGCCCCTGGTTAATGTGATGGCCATTAACCCGCATCTCTGCTGGAGCCTAGAAGTGGGGCTGTGAGCACACTGTCATCCAGGGCATGCAGCAATCTTGATGGGAGATCTGAGCATCAGGAGAATTCCCTACTCAAATTCTTCCCGAGCCACAAGCAAAGCAACACCGAGAAAAAGACCCAAATTATCCACATCCCACCCCAAGCTGTATTTGAGGTCCAACATCTACAGTGAAAGAATGATCTACAAATTACTTACAAGTTTCTTTAATAATAACACTAGTACAATGAGGTGAGGGAGATGGTGAGAGCTAGGATAGGATAACATAAGGATTCTAAACATACTCCTTGGGTCAGTCTGGGTTGACTAGAGAAACAAATCCAGAGACACTCATGTGTGTGCAAGAGAAAGTTTTAAATCAACGAGTAATTGTATATTAAGAAAACATCGCAGCCCAGTCAGAACAAGTCCGTAAGTATGATATTAGCTCATATGTCTGACACAAATCTGTAAATTCCTCTTCAGACTCACGTAACACACGCAATGATGCAGAATACAGAATGCAGGAAGATCACAGGCCAGTGGGTGGAAAGTCTTGTGGATCCAGTGGTGGAGGAAGCATCTCAGTGGTGGCGTGGATCTCCAGGGGGCTCCTTCAGCTCCAGGACTCTGGCTGCCATCACCATAGCTCCATGTGTCTTGTCAGCAGGAAGACGGAGCAGCGAGTCTGTATGTATCTGGCCTCCAGTGAGCTATTTATTCCATGGTGCCTCCAAATGAGGTCATCAAGTTGTGACCTGATGGGCAGGCTAAACTCCACCCCTTTGCAAGTTGACACCAGATTATGTAACTACCACACTCCTCCATTTTTCATTTGAATTAGTTCAGGTCACAGTTAGTCAGGAGTTTATAAGGCATCATCAGCCAAAGAACTCAAGTCACAAATATGTAAGAATCACCAGAGCATGTGGAAATAAAGATCAGAAACCCTCAAAGTATCTTCTGTAGCCAACCCAAGTAGGGTTTGTGACTCAGTGACAATGAGAGCCAGAGCTAGAGCTGGACTCCAGTTGTCCCAGCTTACCAAGATCAGATGGCCATTCCACTCTCCCTCCACAACAAACCGGAGCTTAAACTTCTCACCAGGCTGGATTACTTGGAAACAAAGCCTGAAAATGGCAGAAAGCCAGAGACAGGGAACAAATGGGAACCCAGGACTTTCATTTTCAGTCCAAATGAGGAAGGGATAACAACAGAGACTAGCATTGTCTTCCAAGAGCTGAGACCCAAGCAGAGAGGACATGAGATGGAAGAACTGTGTTTCAGAAGAGGGGGCTTTCAGAGTGCATGGCGGGAAGACACCGTGACAGTGGGATGAGATAACAGCAACCTTATGGGACAAGTCTCATTACTAACTATTAATGAACATGAAGAAGCTGAAGGTCTGTCAGATATAGTCAGGCAGCCAGCTAATGGGTAAGAAAAGATGAGAGCTAAGCCTGCAATTTCAAAGCCTGAATGACCGAGCTGTTTTCTTTACTCCTTTGCAGATTCAATAGCATGGTGCAACAAATTGAGTGTGTGTGTGTGTGTGTGTGTGTGTGTCTGTGTGTGTGTAGGGGAAGAAGTTCTGCCAGGGGGTGGGGGTGGGGGGATTGCTAATAATAATGGATAGTGCTGAATGTCTAGCAGAGAGGTTTTCAGTTCATTTGACAGTAAAGAAGATCCATTGTACCTCCTTGAACCAGGGCAGAGACCATAAAAGCGATGTTTGGGAATGCTTAATCTTGCGAGGAGAATTGAAAGATAAAAGCTTTGGAAACAGGGCACTCAGGCTGCAAGAATCAGGGTTACCTTCGTTCCCCTCTTTGGCCACTGACTTAAGGGTAACCAACTAGTTTCTTCATCAATTTCCACCTTCAGGCTTGCTGGTCCTCATTTCTAGGAGGCATGAAGGTTACCAGCCAATGGCTGCTTGGGTTGGGGAAAGGCTGCACCTCTGAGAGCACTTTTCTCCATATAAACACGGTATCTTGCTCAACTCTCAGGGCTTTTTATTTTCTATGAAGGAAAAACAATAGCATAGGCAATACTCTTCCCAGTTCCATTCTGAGGTTGATGTGAACCTCCCATCTAAACGGGGCAAAAACTCACTGCCTTTAAGCCAACTCTGATTCCTAGAGACCCCATAGGGTGGGGGGACGGCCCCTGTGGGTTTCTGAGACTTTACATCTTTTAGGGAGCAGAAAGTTTCATCTTTCTCCCACGAAGTAGCTGGTGGGAGCGAACCACAGACCTTGTGGCTAACAGATCAACGTGTAACCCACTTTGTCTCCAGAGCTCTTATCATCTAATGGGAGAAACCCTCTAAGGAGAGTAACATGGAGCAAACAGCTGTACCTTAGAAGACAGGATCTCCTAGATAAGGAATTTGGGAGATAGGATGCGAGATTCTCTTCAGACTCTGTGATATCACGATGCTAAGATTATAATTTCTGAGAAAAAAATGTTTCAAGTTCTGGTTCCTGCCTTGAATCGACCTGCGTGCCTGGAGCAAAGTCAATTCCTCGAGCTTGGCAAGCCTCCCTGCCTTCCAGGGTCTTGGCACTTACTATTTCCTCTTCCTGGATCACTTGTTTCTCTTGCTCTTTGCAAATCTGGCTCATTCTCTTCCTCAAGGCACTTGCTTTAAATGCCTTTTCCCACTTTCTCAAATGGATCACTCTGTTTTATTCTCAGCTTTGAATCCCGGGTATTTCTTGCATTGGTCTTAGCTTATTTGATGTTTGTCTTCCACACTAGGACACAAATCCCACAGACTGGTTTCCTACTGGATCCCGAAAATATAACACAGCGTCTGGCAGATAGTGAATATTCAGGAATATTCAGGAATATTCAGGAATGGGTGGAATGAATAGAGACGTGGCTAGATGATAGATGGATGGATGGATGATGGATGGATGGATGGATGGATAGATAGATAGATAGATAGATAGATAGATAGATAAAAGGAAGGGTAGATAAATGAATGGATAATTGGAAAGACAAATATATTTTTGTGTTTCTTGCAAAAAAGCAGAATTCTGAGGTCAAATAAGTTTGGGGACTATGTTCTGTACCTTTCAAGGAGACTAACAATCCACATTGCATTTTAAAGGCTACAAACGTTTTTTCCAATTTAATTTTTTTTAAAAACCCTTCCTTGACTGTATTTAATCCAACATTTCTTAAACTTATTTTGACTCAAAATACTTTTGTTCATGGCACACTTACTTCAAATTCTGCCAAAGAGTGTTCTCTGAAGCACCAGTTTCGAAAATCTGCTCCTTCATAACCATTGCCATGCTGAACAGTAATTATTTTTCATCTGCTTTACCAGGCTATGAGTCCCTAAAGACAGAGACGGACTTATCTCCGTTTCTCCTGTGTATAGCCCAGTGCCAGGCACAGCCCCGGGCCCAGAAAGACAAGGATATGTGTGAAGGGAGAAGGGAGGAAGGGAGAGCAAGAGGTGAGAGGGCGGAAACAGGGGAGGAAGAAAAGAAAGGAGGGAAGGAGGGGAATTGACTTTGAAGGAAATAATAAAATGCTAATGGTGACGTCTCCATGCCAGAAAGTGAGACTCACATTAACCATCTCACATAAATTCTGGTTAAATAACTTACCTAGGGTTAGGATTGTGGGTAATTCTCGAGAAACATGTACCCCCACCCCCAGATTCCTACACCCCACTCATAGTTCTTAGGTGGCAACTCTCTCCAAACTCTGAAACTTGGATAATTATTACATTTAGAGACTGTCAATAAGAGTATTACATCTAGCTAAGACTATAGCTTCCAAGCCAAATCTGCTATCTACTCACTCCATGAACTTGGAAAAGTATGAAAAGTTCTAAGCTTCAGTTTCATCATGTGTAAAATAAAATAGTAATAGTATATAGCATCTGTGTCCTCATTAATATTAAATAGGATAAACATATGAGTCCTAGCTTAGTGTTTCCCCAACTCAATGCCATGAAGTTCTTTCTGACTCACAGTCAGACCCTATAGGACACAACAGAACTGGCCTCCTTTCAGGTGCTGAGGCTGGAAATCTTTCAAGGAGCAGAAAGTCTTATCGTGTACCTGTGGGGCAGCTAATGGTTTTGAATTGTTGACCTGGTAATGGGTCCTAGCCCACAAAGCCACCTGAGCTCCTTAGTGTACCAAGGAAGCAATCAACTATTACTACTCCTGGAGGAAGACCCTCTTCCTGATAATGATGCCAGAAGCCAAGGTCTTTCCTCCTCCAGGTGAGTCCCCTCTAGGGGAATGTCTCTGGAAATGAGTTATTCCAAGTTAATGGTGAGATTTAGGACAGGAGAAGCACCATGTGAGGAACTCAGGCTCTTCAAATCTTAGCCCAGTGTTCTGTCTTGTTTTTCAACACCTTGTACAACCACACGAGAGCAGGTTTCATCGATAGCACTCTGTAGATAAGCTAACTTTCTTAGGGAAAGAGTGCAACCCATGCTGGCTTCGAGCCATGCCATGTGTACATGTCTGCTTTCTCCACTGCTCTTTGGGGCTGGTGAGCCCACAAACACCGTGACTTCTCTCTGTGCGGTGTCTATGAGAGCTTAGGGGTGGGAGAGTTGAAGGAGCCATGGGAAGCATGGCAGGGCAAGGTCTTCACCTGGAAAAGATGAAAGAGGCGTGGCGTAGGGGGAGTGGTGGTTATTAGCTGCTGTCAAGTCAATTCCTGATGACCCTGCATGTGCAAAGCAGAAAAGCTCATTCTGATTTCAAGGTAGTGTTCTCTTAGAAGTGACCCCACAGGCCTTCCTTTCAAGGTACCTCTGGGTGGTTTCAACCTGCCAATGTTCCTTTTAATAGTTCAGCACTTGACCATTTGTGCTACTTATTGTCTGGGCTAGTTAAAAATTAACACTCTCCTTGGGACTGCACACAAAATAAATATCCAGACTCACAAAAGATTCTGTGAAATGAATTGTACCCAAGAATGCCTTGCATGAATTGCTGTTTTTAAAGAGAACCTCGGCTCAGAATAAATAGAAGTCCCTTTTCTCTCTTCAAAGGTGCCCCCATTAGGGTCCGCGTGGAAGAGTTACAGGCTGAAACTAAAGGAACAAAGCAAGCAACGATTCAACTCAAGTAAGCTCCAAATGTCTATCTTTCTTTTCAGTACAATTTAAAACTATATGGACAACCCCAGACTCCTGGAAGTGGAAGGAACTTCTTGAAATCCAGCGTCTTTGACAGATGGGTCATCAGGCTTGGTGGGTGGAGGGGGCCGGTTCAAGAGCAGCAGCCCACGTCTCTCATCTTCAGCAAGTCGGTTCTTGTGTCAAGCTGAAATCTGCTTCTCGGTACTCCCATCTGCCGATCCATTCCTGCCATTTGGAGGCAGGCAGGACAGGTCTGCGCTCTCCCACTTAAACACCCTTTCATTCCTGGCCCCCAGCCCCATGCCCAGCCATTGATCCTCGTTGCTGAACACCTTCTTTTTGAATGTCCTCCACACCCTGCAGTTTCCTTGCTCTTTTCCGTGCCATTGGCCTGCCTGTGAAGCCACTGTTGATGATTGTAGGTCTTGAAATGCACCTCCTAGAACTGGGGGTGAAGCCTAGGGCTAGTCAGGTCTAGTCAAGTAAGGTCATAAGGCAGTTAAGAATAATAGCGCTTATATTCACATCTACTTGGTGCCGCCAGATTGTAGCTCCATGCCCTGGCACAGGTAAAGTGATCTAAACCTCCGTTTCTTCACCCATAAATAGGAATAATACAGAGGCTGTTAGGAGTTGAGGTCACGCATGTAAAGCATTAAGGACAGTGTTGGCATGTGGTCATTGTGAAATAAATGAAGTCCTCGAGGCATGTTTTTACTTGTATTATTAGACACAATATGCCATTAATAGTATGATTCGAACAGCCGTTCTCACAGTTCACAATGATGATTCAAAGATGATTTTTTCGTAAGTTATTATCAAATCACCATTTCTCCCACCTTATTTGTGCAACTTGTGATTTGTATCCAAATGGTCTCTATTCTTGTTTATCTCTTGGCCCTTGGTTTCAGCACACAGCCACCCTCTCTTAGGGGAAGAAAAAGAGAAGCTCCTCCCATGGCCACAGGCCAGCAGACTTGATGACGTGCAGGGTCCAGAAGCAGCTTTCCTAGCATGAGTAGAAGAAACCCCTAGCACTACAGTCTTTCTTTCACCACAAGGGGCTCCAGTGTCCAAAATTCCACCAGGATGAATTCAATCATTTAAATGCATGCTGGCAGAATCCTTTCTGTAGGGCTAGCCATGACTTTGGCTAAGCTCTGCAGCAGATAAACAGACAAAGCCTCTGCTCCCATTGAGCTTACACTCCAGAGGAGGGGCTAGTGAGCAAGGATGCATGAGCCACATCCTTTCTGTGTGTAAGGAGTCCTCTGAGGAATGAAGCAGGATGGGGTCTGGCACAGGTCGGGAGCAGAGATTCCAGAAAGCAGCCTTGGTGAAATGCAAGGTCAGGAAAACATGGTTCCTCTGATCTGTTCAGCTGTCCCCTTTGTGTAGACATCAGCAACAGTAGAAGGTGTACCATGTGAAAGTAGTGGACTACCCTACTTTCTTCCGTGCTTCTAGGGCCCACAGGGAGCTCCTTGAGCTCAGCCTTTGAGATGGCCTGCACGACGGAAGTTTGATGCAGTCCTTTGGAGCTCCACGTGGTCTTCAGAAGTTAAAAGAGTAGAAACTCACTTTTACAAAATTGAGTCCCTGGAGAAACACATTTTATGGAACCCCTAAGGATCTAGGCCTAGGACTTTACTTGACAAAGAAGCATTTGTGGGCCATTTATTTCTGGCTCCACCCAGGGAGACGCCAGGGAATGAGCCTCCTTCCCTGCAGCTCCGTACTCAGGGCACTCCCTCATCAGACACGCTGGCTCCTCATGGAAAGAGGTCGC
>NW_022111300.1:24158785-24159407 GCF_000313985.2 Echinops telfairi | reverse complement strand
TCCAGAATAAGATGGTGTACTGTCCACAGTGACAAATGCAGGCAGTTACATGCATAGAACACTTCCTGGAAGGATTCGCACAAAGTGTTAACTGGTACCTACCCCTGGGGAGAAGGCTTGAGTTGAAGACAGGTGGTCAAAAAGAAATTTGACCTTCATATTGAAAAGGGGGTAATTTTCAGGGATTGCTTGCATAATTAAAATTAACTATAAAGAAAAATACAAAAAGAAACAACAACATGAATAGCATTTAGGTAGAAATGATTGACAAGCTTGCAAGAGGGAAAATTAAAGAACTAGCTCAAACTTTTTCTACATATAAGACTGCATAGGATTTTCAAGAAATTAATGGCTTTGCTAATGCTATGACCAGCCAAGTGATCATTCTGTGAAAACTCTATGAAAGCCATGTAGCTCCTGAATGAAACTGTTCATCATTTCAAACATACCTAAACAAATCATATCGGCTTATCCAGTACCTGCGTTCAATAATTTAGAATTAAAAACAGGGATTTCGAATGAAACGGTGGTTAGCATCAAATCAATTTAAATAGAGAACCAAATCTAAGTGGTTACAAGAAATGTGGTTCAAAAAAAAATGAAAATCCTTTTTTGTGTGTTG
>NW_022111300.1:24154166-24155881 GCF_000313985.2 Echinops telfairi | reverse complement strand
CCCCCAACACCTGTATGTGTTTCAGACTTCGGCCCCAGCAGGGATACAGATAGTCATATCTTCTTCTTTCTCTAACTTTTATCTATTATGATTTTAAAACTAAATTTCTGCTTGGGTCAAAAGTTATGCACTACAAACTGGGAATTATTGCATCTTTGCAAATATATATGAAATATTATAAAAGTATATTACATATTAAGCTATAATAAAATGTGAATGAACTGCGAAATGGAGAAATTTTGCAGATGAATATAAAGAAGTAGCAACAAAATGCAAACACTTGGAAGCTAAAAGGTATTCATAAGTTAAACTGGGGTCAAATGAAAATTTTATGATACAACCAAAATGTTACTCAGTGGTAAATCTGAAGCATTAAATGCCTATAAAATAAAATATGAGCTATGAAAATAAATGCTCAGCACAGCCAACAAATAGTTATAAAGAAAATGTCCCCCAGAAAGATAGAAAATAATTTTTCATTTAAAAAAACATCATGAGTTAGACCAAACAATGAGAAAGCAACCTTGCTGGCTGGATAGAAGCAGGCGGGAGTCCCAAGACTATAACCCTCAGTGACCCTTCAGGTTTGGAGCTGAACTGACACCTGCAGTGGAGTAACCAAGCACTGAAGATCAACAGGGTAGTAATTACCTAATGGCAGTGTTCAGGGGAGTCGATAAGATGAAGGAATGGGAAACAGAAAATACAGGGAGAAATCAGAATGAATGATGGTACCCTAAGGGGATTACAGTGGGTGAATTGAAACAAAATTTGTATGAATTATTGAATGTATGCCTGGTGATCTGCTCTGTACATCCTCACCTAATTCACAATAAAAAGTTGTTTATTTTAATCATGGGTTAGAAATGAGAGTGTCGATACATCCAAGAAATATACCTTTGGGAAAAAGTCAACTAAAAATACATTAAGCCAATATAATTAAAAATACTAAAAAGACACAAAAACAACATATTAGAAGTAGAAAACTAGACATATCAATAATCAGTGTTTGAATATATGAAGGGATACCCCCCCCAAAAAAAACTGGAATTTTTTCAACCCTATGTATTTAAAAAAAATTGTTTTGCAAAACAACCTTATCACCTTTAAAGTACTCTCCATTAGACTCAACACATTTATTGAATCTGCTATTCCACTCTTGGAAACATTTTTCAAACTTACCTGTTTGGATGGCTGTCAGCACCTCCCTCGGGTTTTTTCTTCACCTCTTCTATGTGTCACATGGGGTAGCTATGATTAAAAATCAACTAAACAGAAACGAAAAATCATCACTGCCATCAGGACAATTCCAATTAGATGCGATAGGTGGGGGGCAAGTTAGAACAGCCCCTGTGGGTTCCTGACACTGTAAATCTTTACAGGAGTAGAAAGCCTATTCTACCTCCCACAAGGGGGCTCATGGTTTCTAACTGCTGACTTTGGGGTCAGCAGCCCACATAACCACTAAGCCACAGGGCTCCTTAGGAATTGACTAATAGTACCTCAAAGCAAGATGCTATCTAAAAATTTTTAAATACTCAAGAAACAGGCAAGTTCTATATATAAAGTTCAAAATCAAATATTCCAAAGCATTTTTTTCATGGAAAATATTCTGTTATCTTTTCATAACTTTGGTGCCCAGACTTAGTGGATCAAGCACACCCTTACATACGTACCTCACCCACAAGCACACACATAGATGGGCACGTGCACCT
>NW_022111300.1:24150948-24152966 GCF_000313985.2 Echinops telfairi | reverse complement strand
TGTCCAAAATCATGTTTAAAATCAAAGGAAGACGAATAGCATATTTAATAAACTTTTTTTAGATAGCTGATTACATATTTGGAGGGATATCTGACGTCTACCATCCTCTAAATGTGCTATTGTCTAATAAGAAAGGAAGAAAGGAGGGAGGAAGAGGGATAAGGGGAAAAGAATACTTTAAAATCTAATTTAAACCTAAAAGAAGAAATTGTGAGAGAAAATTCAAGTTAGAATTGAATACACAGATAAACAAAACTTCCGTATGGGAGTGGGGGAGAGGTCACTAATTTTTAAGCGAAAGCAAATATGGGGGAAAATATTGGTGAGCATATCAGAGATCTACAAAAGAACAAAACCATTAACATTTCAATAGGAAGGGGATAAAGAATATGCACAAGTAATTCACAAAAGGAAAACCGAAAATTAGGAATACTCATAATGATGGGAAGGATTGAGTATTTCATGCAAATTCAACCAATAGGATTTCCTTTTACCTATCTGTTTATTATAATACTTTCCATAAATAATATTCTTCAATATTAATAAAGTACCTCCAGACAGTGCCACTGAGAGCACAAATTGGCCCAACCATTCTAGAACATAATATAGCAATGAGTATCAAACTCTTTGATGAAAAATTTAAATCAAATTTTTGCCATAATTCCAGAGTGTTTCTGGAAATACGTGTATGGCCACAAGTGCTATATTTTTTTAATTCTAAGAATTGACAAAGAGGAGACTTCCGGGAAGATGGCGATGGAGTAAAACATATCAGAGGGACTCCGCAGAATTCAGCCCAGGAGAGTTGCTTAGAGGGAAATTCAACACTGCTGAAACACAGGAGGGGCGTTAGGCACAGACCCACAGGGTTTTCAGGGGCTGGGGGCTTTTGGCTTACCACTGTGGAGGCCTGCTGGGGCTTGACCTTGGCCCCGCCACTGTCTCTGCTGGAGCCGGGACCATTTGGAGCCCATAGGCGGGCTTGGTCTCAACACAGTTTGCCGCTGCCTTGGGGCGGGGGCGGGACACTTGCAGCTCCACAGGTAGGGATTGGGGTTCAGCTACGTTGTTATTTTTATTTCCATCTCTTCTCTCTATCCGCCCACAGTTTTAGACGGCTTCCCAGGGGCTTTTTTTCAACACAGCCACAGCTTGCCACTGCCGCCTCGGGGCAGGGACTAAACCCTTGCAGCTCCATGGGCGGGGATTGGGACTCAGCTACATTGTTGCTTTTGTGTCCCTCTCTTCACTCTATCCCTGCACAATTCTCAGCAGACTTACTTAAAAGAAATTTTTTCTTCTCTTAATCTCTTTCCTGTTCTCTCACACTCCACTGCTGAGCTTCAGACCACTCACCTTAGCCTAGGGCATTTACACCTGCGCCACACCCAGCTAGGTGAACTCCACACAGTGGAGCTAGCCTGAGGCTGGAGAAAGCCCTGCTGACCTCCACCAGGGGATACTCTGCCCAACTTCTTACCGGGGAATTCCTGCTAGTGTGCCTGGGGCTCTAAGGCCTGGGGCTCAGCCAACACTCATCAACATTCCAAGCTGCTGTAGGAACCTCTTCCAAACCTCTGCAACACCAAAGCAAGCAACCCACCAGACTCCTGGGGCACTCCCCTGCAAGGGAAGCCACAGAAGGATAAAGTGGTAGGTTAACTCCACAGTGAATTTAGCTTTAGGCAGTTCAAAGAAGCATTCATACAAGACTCCCAGAGAAAGCCAGTGATCTTCGACTGCCTAGAGAACGGTACCTGGCTCCTCTAAAACAAAGCAACGCAAAGAGCCATCAGCCCCAATGACCTCAACGAAAAAACAGGAGAAACAAAAGGCTATGGCAGAAGATGTCCCAAACATAATGACATGCATAGAAGAAGCGGACATTGAGCTACCACAGAAAGAAATTTTCCGAATGCTGCTTGGAGTCATACAGAAAAAGGATGACATGATAGCGGGGATAAAGGCAATACACCAAGGGGAAATACAAGAGCTTAGGGAGGAGATAACAAAAACCA
>NW_022111300.1:24139171-24141491 GCF_000313985.2 Echinops telfairi | reverse complement strand
AAACGGGTGTCATTTTATAAATAGTCATTGTTTGCAATTATATCTTTATTTAGGTTAAGCATTTGGCTGAGAGTAAAATTTTCTTGAACCCCACTTATGTCTTAAATAATGCTGCATCCACACACAATCAGCTCCATTTTTATCCTCACAAAGACACCTAAATAAAGCCTCACTTCGTTTCAGGCAGGTGGGACACAAATATGGGACACAGTTTCCAACTCCCAGAGCTTTGAAGTACAGTTCAGGCTCATGCAGGAAGCTCAATTTGCCACAGAAGATTTCACTTGCCTTTTATTTATTTCCTTTATTTTCTTTCTCTGGGTTAGAAAGAGTCCTAGTCTCCCATAGGAAGATAGAGCACAATTGAGATACAAGGATGACTCTTTTCCTGGCAGTGGTGAAAAGGTCGTATCATCAGGGAGAGGGCTGTAATTAGACCATTTGCGTCTGTGCTTCTGACAAAGAGAAATCGCCTTACCCCATGGTGGTCCTGGGGAAGGAAAAGGAGCACTTTTCAGACATCAGAACCTCTACTGACATGGCAGATGGGACCTTTGGGAAACAGCTATGAATGGGGCTGAGCAATTAATTAAAAGTACTGGGCCCAAGGAATGAGAGCAAGGGGCAAATTTGGCCTGGCTCAGCCCAGAGAATAAACTACTCTCCTTAAGATCCCTGGGGGGTGTGGGTGGAGTGGGGTGTCTACCTCTCTTCCAGAGCCTCGTAGGAGTGGACTTGCAGCAAGAACTCCACCATGAGAGCTTTCAAGGGCAGCAAGAGGAAATACAGAAATGCAAAGAGTCCCTGAATTCATAACCAGCAAGTCTCCACACAAGCTTGCAAGTGAGGGATAATACGTCCCCTGTTAGATTTTATAAACCCTTAGGCTTTAATTTTTCTAAAACCGTGAGTATTCACTTAAGGAATGGGGATGAAATTCTAGGAAGGAGAAGTCAGTAAGCAAAGGTGGGGAACTAGAAATGTTGTTGGGTCTGTAAGGAGTAATAAATTATTGCATTGTTTCTAATATGTCTATTATTACAATTCATCTATGCTTTAAAAACTGCTTATCCCTTTTCATACCAGGATGTGTGTGGGGGGGGGAAAGGCATAAATTGCATTTACCCACCTGGATTTGTCAACTTCCGGATCATTTTTCCTCATCTTTATTTTGCTCAAAATAGTTGGTCCTCTTGCTTGCATCCCAAATGGAAGAAAATAATAATCGGTTGACTTATTCGTGTGGACAAAATGATTTGATGCTGTTTCTTGTCATTGACAGAATGATCTGGGTGGAATTGCATTCCATTGATAAAACTGCGATGAAATGTTATTCGTTGGATGAATAAAGTTAGAAGCCAAGAGAAATTGCTTTGGCTCACATGATATTTTTTCAGCTGTCAGTCATTTCTTGGCATTTGATCACATCATTGTCTCTGCTCCCATCATGTTGACTCTGTTGTCTGTTATTAATTGAAGCATGGCTTTCCTTTCAAAACCACAATGAAGGTCACCAAGTAGAAAATGGAAGAAGTTTCACTTTGACTCTTCCCTGCGTCTTCACTGCCTGATTCCCTCCAGAGTATCTCACATTTCTTATTGGCACACTCCCATCTTACAGAGATGGACTTCAACCATGAGAGGAAACTTCCCCTGGCTAACTTTATTCTGTCTGCCGTCAAAGGGCCTTGTGAAGATAGAGATTTTACAGCAAAATGGCCTTTTTCTGAGGGTAAAGGAATCTGTGGGAGGTACAGACATCTAATGTGCCTTGGCTGCTAACCCAAAGGTTGGAGGTTGGAAGCCACTCAATGGTACTTTGTTGGGGGGTGGGGGGGGTGGCACGGAATCCTAGAAATCTATTTCTGGAAAAACCATCCGTTGAAAACTCTATGGAGCACAATTCCATTTGGTGATCACCATGACTCAGAGTTGACTTACCAGCAACTGCTTGGGGGCTTTATTTGCTTCTGTGAAGACAAGCACATGTCACTGAGAAGTGAGGAATGACTGAGGGAGCGCCATCAACTGAATACAGCTCACAGCCCTTCAAGAGGATGCTATAGCGGGACAAGAGGGAAGCAGAGGAAAATAAAGGAAGGAACTAGGAGGCAAAGGACATTCACAGAGGTCTAAATACAGGCATGTACATATGTAAATATATTTCTATATAAGGATGGGAAATAGATCTATGTACATATATTTATATGTGAAGTATTAAGGTAGCAGATGGACATTGGGTCTCTACTCAAGTACTCCCTCAAAGCAAGAACACTTTGTTCTAATAACTTGGTATTCTGTGATGCTCACCTTCCCGACA
>NW_022111300.1:24122760-24138285 GCF_000313985.2 Echinops telfairi | reverse complement strand
TTTATTTTTTTAAGGTCATCTTAGAAAGTCATTGGGCACAAGACAGAAAGTCATTGGGTTACAAGAAAGAAAAGAAAACTCATTTGCTTGGCATCTCTTCCAACACTTGTGTTTCAAACCGTAGGCTCCTCAATGGAGCTGATCTTTCAGAAGCAGACCACCAGGCCTTTCTTCTGACATGCTTCTGGGTGGTTGGCACCTCTTGGCTAAGAGTCAAGAACTTAACCATTGGCATGACCCAGAGACTCCATGAGTGAAAGAAACCACACACAAAAGAAAGACCACATTGCGTGGGTCTACTTTTATAAACTACCACATCAGGCAAGATGATCAATGATGTTAGAAGTCAGGAGAATGGTTACTTTTTGAGGATAGTGACTGAGAGATGGCAAAAAAAAAAATTACTGCGATAGTAAATTCCTTTTTTTTAAATCTGGGTGGTGTTTACAGGGCATGTCTAATTTGTAAAGAATAGCCACCCTGCCAAATGTGTATGGAGGATTTTTTTACATATATGCTGGAGTTTAATTTTAAAAATGTGCTAAGTTTTAGATTCCCATAAAAAAAGAGATTTTTAGAAGTCCAGGCCTGTTAACGGATCAGATGTGGGTGTAGGAGAAAACTAGACTCTGGGCAACGTACAGGTTTCATTCAGACAAAGGGGGAGAGGTAGATAGAATAGCCCAGAACACGTAGTAGATCTTGCTGTGGGAAGGTCTGATTTGAGGTGCTTTTAAGTCAGGGTATCCTGTCTAAGCTCAGAAGACACCACTGTGATGGAATACATACATTTATGAGTTGTCAGCACAACTTTGAAAACTGGGATCTGTAAGAAAATAGAATTAGGGGTCGGGGAGAAGACAAACTGAGAAGTGGATGACTAAGGCAGGAGCAAAAGGGTGACAAAGTTCCAAACCAGTGGGCATGGACAGGATGGTTGCCCTGTTCACTCTTCCTTCACTAAACCAGATTTTCCCCCGTCCCACCCAGTGGCCATTCACTAAGGTACCATCTCGAACTTGACCTTCATTATTCACATTCGTACCCAAATTCATTGCACATAATTAATGAATGATCAAATAAATGCATCACAGACAAACCCTGACACAACAGCATTGATAGACAGTGATATTGCCAATAATAAAAAAAGAAAGAAAGAAATAGAGACCACAAGGGAATGGAATTTGTGTATCTATTGGTGAGATGAGGAAACAATTTAAATCACATTATTGGAAGGTAATGAGGAACCACGGGTACAAGTATTTTATATCATGTTTGGGCAAAGTAGGGTGGGGGAGGGAGTATTGGTAATAATTCTCTCATCTATAATTCCCTATACCCATTCTCCCAGTTCAGTTCAAGAAAGATGCCTGCAACATAAGTTCTCTTTCATCCCATATTTAGTCAGTAATATCTGACAACAAGCAGGTCTGCAAAACTGGCAGTTGTATCTGCAATATGGAAATTACCAAACAAAACCAATGTTTGTTCAGAAATTAATGCCTCTTAGAATCAATAATGCATTGGAAAATTGATATTGATGACAATGTGTTTGTGGGTGGCTTTCAACAGGACTAGACAATCCATAACTCCCTTTTTACTGCAGTGGTTAAATAAGTAAGTTAGTGGACACAATAGTTATACAGTCCATGTCCACCCCAGTTTCATAGGGAAATGCAAAATGCTTCATAAGGGCTTAACGCTTGAGTCAGAACCAACTGAAAGGCAACTAATCCCAATTCTACCTTACAAAGCTGGCTAGACCAGAGGATGTACACTGGTACAGATAGGAAATGGAAACACAGGGAATCCAGGACAGATGACTCCTTCAGGACCAGTGGTGAGAGTGGCGATGCCTGGAGGGTGGAGGGAATGTGGGGTAGAAAGGGGGAACCTATTACAAGGATCTACGTATAGCCTCCTACCTGGGGAATGGACAGCAGAGAAGAGGGTGGGGGGAGGCGTCGGACAGTGTAACATATGACAAAATAATAATAATTTATGAATTATGGAGGGTTCATAAGGGAGGAGGGAGTGGGGAAGGAGGGGGAAAATGAGCAGCCGATATTAAGGGCTCAAGTGGAGGGCAAATGTTTTGAGAATGATGAGGGCAACAAATGTACATATGTGCTTGACACAATGAATGTATGTATGGGTTGTGATAAGAATTGTACGAGCCCCTAATAAAATGATTTTTTTAAAAAAGAAATATTAGCAACTCTTGGCCAGATTTTGTCTGAAGTATTAGGATTTTATCATTTACTAGTAAGAAATGCCAGGATATTAACAATGCTAATTATATATAAAGGGCCTTGGTGGTCCAAGTGATTAAGCTTTTGACTGTTAACCGAAAGGTCAGAGAGGCAAGCCTACCCCTTACTCCAAAGAAGAAAAATGTAGCCATTTGATTCCATAAAGATGACCGTCTTGGAAAGCCTACAAGACAAATTCCACTTCATCCTGTAGAGCGACTGTAAGTGGGAATTGACTTGATGACAATGGGTTTTAACTATATTGAGGACCTAGAACCTAGGTCCCGAGGAGCATTGGTGGTGGAGTGGGGTATGTGCTGGACCACTAACTGTAAGGTCACCAGGGGCTCCCTGGTAGAACGATGAGGCTTTCTACTCCCATGAAGAGGTACTGTCTCTGGCCTGTGCGATCAAGTCCGTGTGAGCTGGAATCAACCAGGTGGCACTGAGTTGGAGTTGGAGTCCATCTGCCAAGGCTCCTGCGTGTCCCGCTCTGGCCACAGCCGCTGAAGAAGATGAGAGGAACGCAGAGGGTCCCGTACCAAGAAATAATTGCTTGATGTTCAACCATTTCAGAAGGAAGCATGCGATCCAGAACCAAAGCTCCTGAAGGATGAAGGCTCCAGGCATGGAGAGAATAGCCATTAAAATGTTTCAATAAATACATGTGATGCTGGAAACACCCACGTGTCTATGCCAAGAAATCTGGAAGACATCTGCGTGGCTGACTTACTGAAAGGGAACCCTATGTGCACCCATTCCAAAGAAAAGTGATCTAACTGAGTGCAGAAATTGTCAACATTGTCACTAACACCACAAACAAGTGATTTTTTTTTTTGGTGTAGATAATTAAAAAATGGTTAAAAGAGTACATCAACAAGAAATTGCCAGAAATCCAAACTGCATTCTAACGAGATCTCTGAATAAGGGATCCCATTGCGGATGTTGCAGGGATCTCGGATGAAAACAGAGATTTTGTGTTTCACTGACAATGCACAGGCATTCAACCATGTGGACAGCATTGCAATGGTGAGTTGCATTGTGAAGAATGGGAATTCCAGAGCACGTCATTGTGCTTGTGTGGAGCCTGTACATCAACCAAGTGGCGGCCCTGTTAGCAGAACAGGGGCCAGCATAGGTTTAAAATCAGGAAAGGCACGAGTTAAGGTGGTGTCCTTTCACCATCTTTACTTGATCTGTCCACGGAGAAAATAATCTGAGAAACTGGACTAGATGAAGGGTCATCCAGCATCAAGATGGGAGGAAGATTCATTAAAAATCTATGACAGACAGATAACCCGGCCTTGCTTGCTAAAAGCGAAAAGGACTTGGAGCACTTAGGAGATGGATTATAACTCAACATAAAACAACAATACTCACAACTGGATGAATAAGCAACATTAGGATAACCAGAGGAAAAAAATGCCATTGCCAAGGATTTCGTTTGACTTGGATCAATGCTCAAGGAACACATTGCATTGGGCAAATCTGCCATCAAACACCTCTTGAAAGTGTTAAACTGCAAAGGTGTCCCTTTTAGGACGCAGATGCACCTGACCCAAGTCACCAAGTAAGCATGAGAAAGTGAAACAATAAATAAGGGAGACTGAAGAAGAAGCTATGCCTTTAAATTCCAGTCTTGGCAAAGACTATGGAATATGCTATGACTTGCCGGGGGAAAAAAATAACTTATTTCTCTTGGGAGAAGGACAGCCAGAATGTGTTTTATAAGTGAGGCTGGTGAGACTTGGTCTCATGTTCTTTGGATATGTTATCAGGAGAGGCCACTCCTAGAATAAGGACGCTTGGTAAACTAGAAACAGTCCGTGAAAAGAAGGATGAGCCCTAACAAGGTGAATTGACGCAGTGGCTGCAACAATGAGTTCAAAGCTGGCAGGGACCATGAGGATGGTGCAGGACCAAGAGGGTTTGGTTCTGTTGAACACAGGGTCACTGTCAGTCAGAACTTACTAGAAGACACCTACAAATGACCAGGTGTGTCGATGCCACGTGCTCCCAGGAAACTCATCAAGAAGACAAAGCTGCTCTCAGAGTCACGGCCTAGTGCAGGCGGAAGAGAAAAGGGCTTGGACCGCATCTATGCCGACGTCAAGGTGCCCTGGTGGCATAATGGTTGCACGTTGGGCTGCTAACCACACCACCCCCAGCTGCCACTCAGGAGAAAGCCCCCTTTGGGAGCTTTCTACTCCTATAAAGAATTACAGTCTCAGAAACCCACAAGGGTCATTCTGCCCTGTCCCGTAGTGTTGCTCTGGCCTGGCATGGATCCGATGGTGGTGGGTTTGAGTTTGGTATGCCCACCTCTGTGCTTCCCAGGTGAGAAAATTGAGGGAGCCTATGCAGGAAAGAGCTTAGCCTACAACTCAAGAAAGCTCAAACTATGGCATCTGATCTCCTGCATCCGCGTTTGCAATTTTCATCATTATATTAGAGGAAATACTTAAAAAGAGATATCCAAAATAGCGTCCTCCTGGCGTTTTATGCTTGCACTGCAGTTGGGGCATTCAGAGAGGCGAGGCACCTCAGAGGCGGTTGTGTCGTGGAAAATGGATGGGTTCAAATCCTTGCTTTGCTGCCTACTGGCAGGATGACCTGAGAGAACCTACCTCACCTTGATGAGCTTCTTGGAAATGGAGATAAAATACCTGCCTTAGAGAGAGCTCTCAGGAAGAAATAAATAATGCATGTAAAGCAACTAGCGAAGCACCCAACACATTAGACACCCAATAAGAATGCCATCCCTTTTGCCTGCCCGCTTTCTGGAGGACTCGGTCAAGAGTTCATGGAGAACAAAGACGGGAAGCGAGCCCCAAGCAATTTGAATGTGTTCCTTTTTACCCCTTCCTTGACCTGTTGAGGATTATCATCCTCTACCTATGACTGCTCCAAGAACCGAATTGTGAACTCCAGCCCATGCTCAGCCCTACTGGCCCAGGCATGGATGTCTTTGCTGCCAGTTGGGGGGATTTTCTAGTGCAGGATGGCAGAAAACATTTCTACAGCATCCTTTCAAGTTGGTGGCTAGGACGTGGCTAGAAGCCCAGTACCCAAGTCCGAGGGAGGCATCAGAGTCCCATGGAGTCTGACTCCTGGCAACCGAATGTGTGATGGAGTGGGACTGTGCTCCTTGGATTCCCTTGGCTGCAGTCCTCACCAACGCTGATTGCCTAGCCTTTCTTTGGAAGTGCCCCTGGGTGAGTTCAAAGCACCAAACTTGGGACTGGTCGTCAAGTGCAAACCTTTTGTACTCAGTGCACAGACCACACCGGAACCCAGATTTTTACCGAGGTTTCCATCTTTTCCTCTTCCTTCTAAGACCTGAGTAGCTTCTCCTCAGACTCTCTAAGAAAACCTGCATTTCTTTCATGGACCCAGAAACTGGCTCCTCCAAAATAAATGGACCAAGATGAAGTTCACTGATCACACAGAGGAGCCACCGGGTGACTGTGCCTTGACCTTGGATAACATCCCACATGGAACATGCACCCAGATGGTCTCCGTCTCCAGGTCCTCCTCAGAAGGATTCACCTCCATGCGAATGACACATGTTTAAGCCAGCCCCCTCCTCCCTGGCCTGCAGACTGTGAGAAAACAAGGCCATTGACAAGTGCCACTCTCCCTGTTGCAGAAATGATGTGACCCAGAGGAGAGGAAACAAAATACTTGAGAGCATTCGGTGGCATACCTACAAGCTTCCTATCCCAAAAAGGAAGACATACCAATATACAAATTCTGAAAGGGCATTCACACACACACACACACACACACACACACACACACACACACACACCTTTGAGCAAACACAGCCACATCTGCCCAAGCATGTGCACACGTGCACATGTTGCAGGAGAAAGCTTGATGTGAAATCACGTCTGTGTGCATCCTGTCCTTCGCCACTGGCACCCAATAGCAGGGTAGTGCCGCCCCAGAAACAGGCCAACTTGAATTTGAATTCCTATTTAAATTCCTTACACACAAGAGTCATGTTGTGACTTGGGCAGGTTATTTAACCTCGTCAGCTTCCTTTTCCTCATTCACGAAATGTAGGTGAGGGTGATTTCTACCTCATAGGGGTGCTATAAGGTCCAAATGGGATCATGTAGTTAAGGTACTTAACACACTGCTTTTCAAATAGTTAGTGTTCCAGAAATGGTGTCGGTGAATATTACAGACGGACACTAAAAGCTCAGTTCTTCAAAACCTGACCTAAGCTGACACGAGACTTTTTATCTCTGTTCATCTACTTTAGTGTTAATATTCACAAGTTTTGCTGCAGAACTATTAGTGTGTTGGGTCAATATGTTGCCCCATTTGCTAGTGGGGTTTGCTTTATAAATGATGTTTAGCAGGTTACCTTTGGGAAGTCGGAAAAATCTTGAATCACCAAGCACATCTGAGGCCAAGGTTTGTGATAGAAATTGTAGACCAGTATGAGGGCCAGTAAGGAAGCCTGTCAGATGGGTCCTGGCTGAAAGCAGAGAATACCCAAAAGACATTACCTGCATGTTCTTGCAAAGGCATTCAACTGTGTGAATCATAACAAATTCTGGATACCATTGCAAAGAATGGGGATTCCATAACACTTCCTCAAGCTTAACCTAATCTAAGAGGCAGTTATTTGAACAAAACAAAAGGATGCTATATGGCTTAAAAGTAGGACAATGTGAGTCAGGGCTCATCCTCTCACCGTACATATACCATCTGGACACTAAGCAAATCACCTGAGATGCTAGACTAGATGAAGGAGAATGGGGCATCGGGCACGGAGGACAGCTCATGAACAACCTGGGAGATGCGGGGAACACTACCTTGCTTGTTAAAAGCGAAAAGGGCTTGAAGGACTTACCAGGGAAGCTCAAAGGCTCCAGCCCGCCACCTGGATTACACCTCGACATAAAGAAAACAAACAATCACAGTGAGACCGATAAGCAACCTCATGATAAACCGAAACTATGGATGGGATCAAGGACTTCCTTGTACCTGGATCCACAAGCAACGCCCATGGGAGCAGCAGTCAAGAATTCAAAGGACATATGACACTGGGGGTAAAAATGCTACCAAAGAATTTTTTAAGGTGTTAAGAAAACAAAGATGTCACTTTGAGGACTAAGGTGTGCCTGACCCAAGATGTGCCTGACCCAGGTCCTTCAGTCATCTCATGAGCATGCAGAATCTGGCCAATGCAAAGGAGACCTGAAAGAACGGGAGCAGAGAAGTGACGATGCCAGTGAAGAAGGGGTCCTTGGCTTGGAAGCTTGAAGGGTGCAACCTCGTCACACCTTCTTTGGATGTGTTATCAGGAAAGGTCAGTCCTTGGAGAAGAACAGGATGCTTGGCGAAGCAGAGGGTCAGGGGAAGAGCGGAAGATCATACGCTGGACTAACACAGTGGCTGCACCAATGGGCTTAAGCATAACAATGATTGCGAGCATAGTGCACGACAGAGTGGGGTGTTGCTCTGTGGGCCCTATGGCTGCTCTGAACCAGCAGTTGGAACCGACTCCACAGCCAGTCCTGGTGATGCAGTGCTGAAGCAGATGGCTGCTCACTGCAAGGTCGGTGGTTGTAATCCCCCAGGTGCTCTGCAGATGACAGCTAGAGTAGCCTGCTTCTGTCCAAGACCACAGCCTCAGAAACTCTAGGGAGCATGTCTACCCTTGCCTTACAGGATGTCTATGAGGGTAATGGGTCTTAGGTACAGGGGTGGGTCCCTGGTAGAATTCCTGCCTTCCATGGGTGAGACCTGGGCTCTGTTCCTAGCCAATGCGCCTCCTGCACAGACACCACCTTACCCGTCAGGAAAGTTCTCAGATGAAGAGAGACTCCAAAGGAAGGTCTGGCGATCGACTTCCCAAAGCCAGCCAAGGAAACCCTGCTTTTCACAGCAGTTCAAGGCCATGGTGCCTGGGTTACTACAAGTCAGAAACCCATTCACCAGCAGCTGACAACAATCCCAGACCCAATGCCATCAAGCTGATTCCAACTCATGGCCACCCCATAGAACAGGGTGCAACTCCAGAGCCGAGCAGAGCTCTGCGTCTTTATAGAAGCAGACGGCCACATATTTTTCCAACAACAACAGCACTTATTTAAAAAATTGTTCTTTAAATAGAAAACAAAAGATATTCACATTTCTTTTTCAACTAGAAACATGCTCCTTCCTATTATGCAGGCTCTTTTACTCCTTGTCAAAGGCCCTTCTAATCTGTGATGGAGAGAATTCAGGGGTGCTTACCCTTTCTGTCGGCAATGTATGAAGATGTCATTGAGGATCCACTGTCAGAAGCCCCCACAGCCATCTACTTCCTGGCTGGTCTTCCCTCAGTGACTCCCAGAGGGTTCCTACCTGTCTCAAGTGCTGGGAGCTCATGTCAGGGAAATAAAGGCGGAGGGAATTGGGCTGCAGAAGAGATGGTGCTAATTGGAGCAAACGATTTTGCCTACTGGAAATAGTAGCTCTAGGCAAGTGCAGATCCAAGAGCCCAGAGTCACTCCTAAGAATCTGACTCTGGCCAGACTGAACCGCCATTGAGCTAAGGCAGGAAAACTCAGAATGTATCAATTAACAGCAACATAAGGAAACAAATGCCTGTTTGTTTCCCGCCCCCCCGCCCCCTTTCTTTTCTTAGTTATGTGGATTTTAAAGTCCTTGGAAGAGGAGAAATATTTGTTTCAGATGCTTGGGGCCTGTGTGTTCAAGCCCATACAAACTGCACCGTTGAGGAGACTGAAAATGTGAAGGGGCATGATTTGGCTGGAAGTGATCCTTTCCCATTTCTCAGCCTGCTGGGTTGGGTCTTCTTGTAGACCCCCAAGAAAATGACTTGGTTAGGTCTGGCTTGTTCACAGTGCCATCTCCAGAAACTTCAGTCCTTGTAACTTAGATCACAAGCCCCACTTCTGCTACATCACTTGTATGTTACATGGGACCTCTGTGTCAGCGTCATATATGTGCATTAGCCCTACCAGGCAGGTAAGGGCAATGGACAATACAATGCCCCATCACTTCTTGTAGCCTCGCTCTAGCTGGTCCAGTGCCTTACTCTGAAATGTTTGATGGTCAAATGAGTAAAAAATGAAATGAGAAGTGACAGCCCGTATTCTCTGTTTCTCTCTCTCTCTCTCTCTCTCTCTCTCTATATATATATATATATATATATATATATATATATATATATTATGTATGTATCATATGTATCTTGTATATGCATATATATTTTTGTATTATGTATCTTTGCTAACTCTTTCATCTTTTCAATATTCTCATAAGGCTAGAGGGGCCGAATTAAAAAGCTCCTCTTATAAATGGATAAACAGCAAGACCTGGAGTCAGTGACTTTCCCTAACAGATTGTAATTCATCTGTGCCAAAGCCAGACTAGTGCTCACCACCCTGGAGCCCTGCCTTGGTGCTCATTCCTGGGTCCAACACTGGCTCTCCACCAGGCTGGGGGGGATAGACATAGTCCCTGGACATAAATTTCCAAGTGCTTGTGAGTTATAATCAAAATCATGGACACCATATATAGTCCCTCTCTTTAATATTAAAAAGATGAGTCATAAAAAGTTAATTGCCTTTTACTTTTCATTGCAACTTTGACTCCCAAAAACCCTCAGTGTATCAGAGTAAATGTGCTCGCTCGGTGGCCGGGTGGACTCAGAATGAACTATGAGACAGGACAGAACTGCCCTGTGGGCTTCGGAGACTACAACTCTTGATGGGAATAAAAAACATCGTCTTTCTCCCACAGAGTGGCTGATGCTTTTGAACTGCTAACCTTTCACTTAGCAGCCCAAAGATTAATCACCATAGCATCTGAATAAAGAAAGAAAAATTAGGAGTGTGTATAATTTGTGTTTTAGGCAAAATCATTTGTCAATGAAATATGTCCAGGGAATAAAGAAAAGAAAAAAATAGAGCAAAAATGTTCTTGACTTAAGCAACAAGATATATGGTGGGTCATTTTCTAAGTTGCCTAAGATTTGAAGGAGACAACTCAGTGGAGAAAGCAAGAGCTTCCTTTTAGAATGTTTTAAATCTGAGATTTCTTTAGGTAATTGGAGTCTCAGATCACAGGAAAGGCAGGCCTACTGTGGTTGTTACATAATCTGTAGTCAATTTGAGACTATTAAGAGTGAAGGGGTGGAATTTAGCCTTTCAATCAGGTATCAGCTTGATGACCTCATTTGGAGGTGCTAAGGAGATAAATAGCTTGCTGGAGGCAGGACACAAACTCACTCCCTGCAAGACATTCCTGTTTATGAGACACATGGAGCTACACTAGAGCTCTGGAGCTGGAGGAGCCACATGGAAACCCCTGCCAGTGCTGAGAAGCTTCCACTGCTGCTGGATCCACAAGACTTTCCACCAACTAGCCTGTGATCTTCCCACGTTTGGTGTCACGACATGTGTTGTGTGAGTCTGGAGAGGAAATGATAGACTGTTATCAGACATATGGGCTAATACCAGACTTATGGACTTGGACTTGATCTGGAATGGGCTGGGATGTTTGCTTAATGTAAAATTGCTCGACATAAATTTCTCTGTTACACACATAGGAGTGTCTATGAATTTGTTTCTCTAATCAACCCAGACTAACACACCTACACATGAATTTTGAATTCATTGGCACAGAGTAAGGATGAGAAATAGGACAAGAAATTCCCTGAGGAAATGTAGCTGAAGGGTCCAGGTGATCGCCCAGGCATTCCAACATGAAAGTGGATGTGAGGATCTGGCAAAGGTGAATGAGAGGAGAGAGAGTCTCTGCCCTGCACCCCTCCCTCCAAAGCTAGAGGAGACTCAGGCAAGTCCAGGATCCAGGTCGCCAAGAAAAACAAGAGGCTTCAAGCAAGAGCAAGTTTCTTTCAGTTGTGTAGAATAATCAGAAGAGGCCAAGTATTATGGGAGCCAAAGAGCTTCTGATCAGATATTGCCTCATGAAAATTCCTTGTGCTTTTGACAAGGAATTATAAGGCAGGCATTGTGGGGGTGGGGTTCAAAAAGTTCATGGAAAATTGAATTAAATGATAATGTAACTTTTTGAAGCTCTTCATAGAGCTTTAAGAGCTTATCATCTAGTTAGATATGATTAATATCTAAGAAATACAACCAAATAAATATAAGGTGCAGATGAACAAGGATGCAATGTCTAAGTGATTTGAAAAATGGGTGTCAGAGGAAAGAGAAGAGAACTGTGGGCTAAAATAATCATGAAAGATTTTGTGGAGGAAATGGTTTTTGGAAAGTCTTGGAGACTGGATGGAATTTGGATCAATGTAGAACCGTTAAGAGCATTCTAAGTGGATATAAAATATGAGTAAAGTCTTAAAGTAGGGCAGAAGAAGTGAGACTTCCTGGAGACAAGTGGAAAGTAGGCAAGGTGGGTTATAGAGTAAGCGAATCATTGTCCACTTGTTGCGGACCGTGAGGGTGAAAGCCCAGGGCTGTTTGAAGATAGGCTAAAGCCAGGCTGACTGTGTCTGTCACACACCATTGTCTCCCTGGGGCTGCAGACACCTTAAGTCCTCTAAAATCAGGTCTGAGAATACAGGGCTCTCGCTTCCTCCTTCCACAGTCCCACCAACCAGAGCCACCTAGAGGGTTATCTAGAACCCAGGTCCCCTTGTCCACTGGCAGAGCCAGACCACCACCCCACCACCACTGTCCTGGAGCAATCCCTCTCTTTTAACTGCAGTCGACTTGATGGGGAGGTGCCACGGGGCGTCTTTAACCCCAGGATTCAGGAAATTAGATCCACAGTTAAACTCTACTCTCCTCAGCCAACTTTTTACAAGCCCCTCTCTGCTCCAAATTAAAGTGATTTCTTAATTAAGGTCATCTCCCAGTCTCCTGGTAAGCAGGGGTGCCTATTTTCCCAACTTTCCTTCCCACCTGCTTCTAAAAGTGTGTTCAATCAGACCTTGTTATCTAGAGTCTTCTTTAAAAAAAAAAAAATTAAAATCTTTCCTAACAAGGACCTGGGTTTCAGCTTGTACAAATCACAGGCATGTGCAGAGTCCCCTAACACTTGCTGGCTGCTTAAACACTTCACACCTGCAGTCCTAGAAGCAAGACAGGACCCAGAACTGGATCTGGGATCAGGCAACTTGCCAGGAGAAGAAACTTTTTCCTGAATGTCCTTAACCCTGGGGAAGTCTGCCCAAGAGACACAAGGGATAGGGGGATGACCACATTGGTTAAGTGGGGAAGCGGTATGGAAAATAAGAAAGAATGGCTTGGATGGATTGTGAATTGACATTGTTAGCCTCATCCCAATGTAAAACCAACAAAACAAAGCAAAAGCCTCACTGCTGCTGAGTCAATTCCAACTCATCGTGTCCCTTTAGGACTCCCCTCGTGAGTTTCCGAGATGGCAAATCTTGACAGGAGTGGAATGTCTCTTCTCTCTCCAGTGCAACAGTTGGTTTTGAACTGCTGACCTTGTGCTTAGCAGCCAAAAGTGTAACCTGCTATGTCACCAGGGGTCCTCCCTAATGTAAAGGAAAGCCCCAAAAGTATGTGCACAGACATGTGGAAATATGCACATATTACAAACGCACACATACATAATCATATTTATAAATCATAAACTTGAAAAACCCAGGTTGTGCTATCTGAGACCCTTCAAATCTGTCCCCTGGATAATTGTTATGCTTTCAGACATACTACACAACTGTGTAGTGTTCACTTTCAGCCCAGCCTTCTCTAGCAAGGAAAGGTCCTGTCTTTCCTGCTCACGAGTAGCTGTACTACATTACACTCTCATTGCCACCAACTTTGCCTGGAGCTGATGGCCTCACTCCACTTAGTTTTGATGTCCTACTCTCATCCCCACCTCTCTGCCTCCCTGCCCGCCCCCTGGCTCCAGCTATTCTGCTATAACCATTTCCACATGTTCATGCCTTATTTGTACTTGTTCTTGTGACTTTTAGAGATGCATGTGTGCCCTACATACTGCCAATGGCGAAACGCCCATCTCTCAAAATAGACCAGGAGGTGTGGCACTTCCCAAGGGTAACGACTATTTGTCTTCTCCTGCCAGACCTGCGACAATGCTCATGGTGTTCCTGTTGTCCCACTTCATATGGGGCGGCTCAAAGATGGAAGTCTTTATTTCTGTTTCACGTGGGTCCCTGCCTGGACCGGTTCCAATGGCTATGCTGTAGGAGGCACGAGACAGTCTTAGATGAGTGAAGTGATGCACCTTGAGGTAGTTAGTTTATTGTGCCAACCTGGCCGATAAACACACGTGGGATTAACTGAAGGCCGGAGAGATAAATGGCTCTGCAAGCCTCGCCTTTCTTGTCTCTTGCTCGTTGATCATCGGACCAGTTTTGCGGCTGCCTTGCTTGTTCTGTGCCTCAATTTGCAAGCTACACTACCTATGGGACACCTAACCCGTGGACTGTGTCGCTCTAATTTGAGGTTCCTTCAAGACCTGCTTTGCCACACCATTGGAATTTATATCTCTTGAGCTGGGGACTGTCAGACCCTGTCATCTGGCTGACTGTTGGTGACCTGCCTTGCTGTTTGCTGCCTGTGCCCGGATAGCCTGAGTTGCTCTACAGATGACTACCCAGCGGCCCTCAAGGCTTGGAGAACTGCCACTGTCTCACAACTGTCTCAAGGGAGTGAGTTGCACTGAGCCATTTTTACTGCTTTACAATTTAACTGTTTATTCATTGTGTTTTATATCTATTGATCTGTATAAATATTTATATATATATAATTATTAGCAATCTGGTTTTGTCTCTCTAGAGAACCCTGTCTAACACACACCTTTACTCCTAAGTACTACGCTAGTAGACAGTCCCCTTTTCATCCAGTGCAGACAGACAATTGTCATTGTGCCCCATAACCAGGTTTCATGAACGTGCATTAGCCAGAGTGTTACTATCTTGTCTGTACTCCTTCAAAGACTTGGATGATCCTAAACCTTGCCTTCTTGTGCTTGATACCTGCTTTCCCTTCTATCTTTGAGGATACATGTGGAAGAGAAGCCTCCCTGGGAAGATGGCACATTGACACAAGCATTATTATCCTTAATGAATGAATGCCTGCATCTAATGCCTCTTAAAGGAAGTGTCTGCCTGTAAATTGACTTCAGGTGTAGTCCGGGTGATGGCATAAGGCCGGAAGTGGATGTTGTTGTTAGATGCATTGAGTGATCTTGCATACAACAAAACCAAGGACCCCCGAGGGTCCTGGGCCAATCTCACAGCTGTTCTTATGTTTGAACTCCTTGTTAAACCACTGTGTCCATCCAACTTGTCAGGGCTCTTCCTCTTTTGGGATGCCCCTCTCCTTTCCCAATTACTATGTCCTTCTCCAGAGACTAGTCTCCCCTGACAACAAGTCCAGGATGTAAGACAAAGCCTTGCCATGCTTGCCCCTAAGGAACATGCTGGCTGTACTCCTTCTGAGATGGATTGCTTTGTTCTTTTGGCAGTCCATGGTGCTTCCAATATTCTTGGAAATAGAATATTTCAGTGCCATGATTCAAATACATCGATTTTTCTTTGATTTTCCTTATTCAGTGTCCAACTTTCAAATGCGTATTGAAAATAACCAAGGCTTGAGTCAGATTTACTTTAGTTCTCAAAGAAATCTCCTTGCTTTTCAACACTGTAAAGAGGTCTTGTGCAGCAGATCTAGCTAAAAGCAATGCTTCATTTGATCTCTTGACTGATGCTTCCAGGAGCGTTGATTGTGGATGCAAGTAAGAGGAAACCCGTGGCAACCTCCATCTTCTCTCCACACATCATGATGTTACCTCTTGACCAGTCGTGAAATTTTGGTTTTGTTTCCACTGAGTCGTCATCCACACTGAAGGCTGCAATCCTTGATCTTCGTCAGTAAATGCTTCAAGTCCTTTTTATTTTCAGCAAGCAGGGTTGTGTCCATCTGCAGAGCACACACTAATACTGAGCCTTCCTTCAATTCTAATGCTGTATTCGTTTTCATGTAATCCAGTGGCTCTGATCATTTGCCTGACATTCAGTTTAAATCAGTGTGATGAGAGCTGACGACCCTGATGCACACCTTTCCTGGTTCAAAACCATGCAGTGTTCCCTTGTGCTGTTGGCACAGCCGACTCTTGATCCAGATACGGGTTCTGCATGAGCACATGAAAGAGGGCTATCCTTGAGGGGAAATTAACCTGTAGGTTCTTCAGGATCCACACAGTTGAATGCCTTTTCATAGCCAATGAAACACAAGCAAACATCTGTCTGATATTCTCTGCTTTCAGA
>NW_022111300.1:24077636-24122113 GCF_000313985.2 Echinops telfairi | reverse complement strand
TGTATGGATTGTGATAAGAGTTGTATGAGCCCCTAATAAAATGATTAAAATTAAAAAAAAAGAAAAACAAATTTAAAAAATAAATGCAAAAAAAAAATATTTGCATGTGATATCAATGATATGGTTCTGGTATTTGAGCATTCTGTTCAATCACCTTTCTTTTGAATGGGTACAAATATAGATACCCTTCTAGTCATTTGACCAAGAAGCTATCCTGCAAATTACTTGGCATAAACTAGTGAGTGTTTCTTCTGCTCTCACCAGCTTGTTGAAACATTTCAATTGGTTTTCCATCACTTCTTGGAGTCTTGTTTTTGGCTAGTGCATTCAGAGTAGCTTGGACTTCTTCCTTCAGTACCTTTGATTGATCGTATGCTACCTCCTGAACTGGTGGAATGTCGACTAGTTATTTTTGGTACAGTGATTCTGTGTATGCTTTCATCTTCTTTTAATGCTTCCTGCACTATTCAATATTTTGCCCATATAATTGTTCAGTATGGCAACTCAATGCTAATTTTTTTCTTTAGTTCTTTCAGTCTATGCTATACTGCTGCTCCACTTTACTATGCATAATGTCCTTCCCCAGGGACCGATTTCTCCTGATAACGTGACCAAGTACTTGAGACAAAAATGTCACTCTTCTTGCTTCGAAGGAGCATGCTGGTTGTACTTCTTCCAAGACGCATGTGGCTGTTCTTTGTGAAGTCCATGTGCTTTTCATGTTCTTTGCCAACACAATAGTTCAA
This sequence comes from Echinops telfairi, assembly GCF_000313985.2. Classification (NCBI taxonomy): domain Eukaryota; kingdom Metazoa; phylum Chordata; class Mammalia; order Afrosoricida; family Tenrecidae; genus Echinops; species Echinops telfairi. The sequence goes on along the minus strand of NW_022111300.1, from coordinate 24,121,367 downwards.
ATGCATTGATTTTTCTTCAGTCTTTCTTGTTCAATATCCAAATTCCACATATGAGGCAATTGAAAATATTAAAGTTTAAGTCAGGCAATCTTTGTCATCAAGGTAACAAGCTTGATTTTCCACACTTTAAAAGGGTCTTTTGCAGCAGATTACTCAATGCAACGCATCACCTGACCCCTTGACTAAGGCTTCCACGAGGATTGATTGTGGATCCAAACTGATGAAATACTGGAAACAATCACTGCTCTGTGCCTAGAAATTTGGAAGACAGCTACAGTGATGGAAATAAATCCCTTCCAAAGAAAGTGAGGCAACGGAACACTCAAATGATGGCACAATGTCATTAACATCACAGGCAAGGAGAATTTCACTGAAGATCATCTAACAATGGTTGCATCAGGACATTGTCAGGGACCTGCTGGAAGTTCGCGCTAGATTCAAAAGGACACATGGAACAAGAAATATCATTGCTGATATCAGATGGCCCTTGGCTGAAAGCAGAGAAAACCAAAAAGATATTTACTTGTGTTTTATTGACTAGGCAAAGGCATTTGTCTTTGTGGAACATAGCCAACTATGAACAACCTTGAAAAGAAAGGGAATTCCAGAACACTTTATTGTGCTCATGCAAAACCTGTACATGGATAAACAGGCAGTTGTCCAAACAAAGCAAGGAAACGCTGCATGATTTAAAATCAGGAGAAGTGTTCATCAGGTTGTATCCTTTCACTGTACTTACTGTCTGCGTGCTGAGCAAATAATCACAAAAGCTAGACTCTGTGGAGAATAATGAGGCATCAAGACTGAAGGACAGCTTATGCACAACCAGCGACATGCAGATGACACACCCGGGGTGCTGAAAGTGAGGAGGACTCGAAGCTCTTGCTGATGGTGCACTAGCTTTAGTGGTTGGTGCATAAATTTGAATAATATTTATGTTGATTGGCTTTCCTTGCATGTGCAGAGACCTTATCCTATCACAGACACTGTTGTCCTTCAAGGTGAATCTCAAAATGTCCTTTTGGATGATGAATACAGTGCTATTCCACTTCATTGGGTAAGCCATAGGATTTTCTGACTCAAAGTGGCCAATTTCATTCCATTTCTGCTCACTACCACCTAGATTATCTATCTTTATGTGCTCCATTTCATTTTAATGACTTCTGATTTTCCGAGATTCATACTTAGTAAGTTCCAAGTTCCCATTATTAATTGATATTTGCACTGTGCCTGCTTGTTGTGAGTTGTACCCCATCAACAAATTAAGGACCCAAAGTTTTTACTCCCAAAGGCTTTACTCCACCAAGTCATTATGGTTGACCCTACTTTGAGAAGGCACCTCTTTTCAGCTATAGATTCAGTACCTTCAATGTGAGGAGCTCATCCTCCAGCACTGTCTCGGAATGTTCTACTTCTAATCATTGGGTTTTCAGGAACCGACAGTGTTTTAATGCTGTCCACAGGGTGTTCAATGGCTAATTCTGCTGAAGTGCACAGCCTATTCCTTCTTCAGGGTCTTACTGTCTGAAAGCCCTGTTAAAACCTTTTCACATTTGGTGACCCTACTGGCATTTAAAAGACCAATGACAACCTTCAGCATTAGAGTAATACATAAGCCACCACATTATGGCAAACTGATAGACAAATGATGGGGAACTGAAAAGCGGGGCTGGGGAAACTTTGTTCCTAACAGGGGCCATTTGGGTATTTAAAACATTGTTAGATGGCCACACTTTCTAACTTTTAATGAATTCATCCCTAAGGCAATGAGTGGAGCTGCTTCTTTGAGTGAGGTGGTGATGTTGGTTGGTGGCATTGAAGATTCAATTGGCTGTATTCCACCTGCAACCCAGACGTTTCTCATCCATTGTATAAGGAAATGACCTTCATGGAAGGAAGGTGGAGAAACAGCTGGGACCCCCAAACTGACCTCTCACACCTACGAAGAAACTTCCTAAGGCTTGTGGGAAAATGAAATTTTTTTCATAAACTTTTCACATTCATAGATGCTTCACCTGTTCCTGATAGATGTTTCTCCTTGTTCCTAGAGTCACCAATGATGACATGCATCGCCCAGAGTACAATAAAACAGAGCTAGGAAAGGCAGCGCTTTAAAGAGACCTCTTAGAAGTGTTGAAGACTAAGGATGTCACTTTAAGGACTACGGTGTGCCCAACCTGAGCCACAGAGTTTTCCAGCTCAGGCACCAACCTCACAATGTCTGAGCCCAGTGTGCTTAATTCTGTTGCACACAGAGTGGTGGGGAGTCGGAACCAACCCGGAAGCCTATCACAACAATGGTGGGACAATAAATGAGGAAGACCAAAGGAAAACTGATGCATTTGAATTCTGGTATTGGCAGAGAATATAAAGAATATGAAAACAACAATGGAAGAGTTGAAATTGTGAACCTGCTGTGGCAAATGCACTCAACCCCCTAGACAGAGTATGAAGAAGATATAGATCCAACTCCTCTGTTCAAAGCAGCAACCACACTTCAGGGTCTGCTCATGCTGCTTTCATCACGCCCATCAGATGGTCACTCACACAAGCGTCTGTTACAGACGACTACTGACCCCAGGCACCTACAATCGGTGGTGAGCAGCGTCAATAGGATTTAGGGTTAGGTCTTATTTCTCTTCACCATCTGAATACTTACCAAAGACCCCGACATGGTGAATACTTAATACATGAAAGAGCTATAAACACAGTGAGGAACAGCCATGAGATGGAGAATACCCTGGAAGCCTACTCATGTGGGGACCTGGGAGAAATGGGATTGGGCAGAAGGAGAAGCTGAACTTTGCTACAGCCACCACGAGAGGTTAAGGAGGTGAAAGTGTTCTTCAAATATGTCCTGGACTTACACGTCATTGTCAACCACTCTCTAGAGGAAACCTGCCTCCATGTACCAATATTTCCCGAACCAATATTCCCAGAAGCTTCAGGAAGAATATGTCCATCCGAGGGGAGGATCTGGGGCCTTACGAACTCTACAACAAGAATCTCAGCGAACTATAAGTCGCTGGGCCGTGCAAATGGTTTATAATCAGTTGCTAACCAAAAGCCTGGCATTGTGATACCACCCAACCGCCCTGTCGAGTGGCCCGGTGAGCGGCTCCTGTACAGATCATAGCTGATAAAACCCCGTGGAGCTCAGTTTTGTTTTGCAGCATACAGGATGGAGGTGAGTCCCAGTGGAGTCGAAAGCAATGAGTTAGTCCATATTTGTTTTCTGATCTTGGACAAGTTATTCAACTTCTCTAGCAATTAGCTTTTCTCTGTAAATTCAGAGTTTATTTAAGAACACTAGCCGCATGTTGAAGTCTCCTGAAGAGTGTTAACAATGTCTCTAATTGTTAACAATGTACTTAATTGGTCAGTATCTCAAAGGTTGGGTATCCAAGCATCAGTTATTAAACAGTACCTGGTAATTTTAATGGGTAGCTGGGCTTGAATCCACAGGTAATATATGGTCTTTAATCCCCTTCATGATTGATTTCAAACGTCTATCACTAGATTTCTAGTACTGTGGGGACCAGCCTCCACAAACAAGGGAATGGGCTTAAGGGGGCAGTTGTGTAATTTCGGAGTAAATTAAAGAGACATCAGACAAGACAAAGCATCCAAGGGCTCACCTCTTCTGATGGAGACCAGAACCAGAATGAGGGAGTAATGTAGCATCTCTCAGACTTCTATCATCGTGGGTGTGCAAGCCACAGGAGGCTCATCCATAACAGGAAGGGGTTGTGTTAGAGGCATACAAGTATCATGAGGGGGATGAGCTAGGGGTATACGCATAATAGGAAAGGGAGGTATAGAAGCATACATATGACAGGAAGGTACATATGTAACAAGATGAGCGGGTTCTAGAGGTAAGACTGCAGCTTAAGCTTGGTCTGTCTCTGAGCTGGCTTGACGTTAGGTGCCCCTGAGCTCTTCTCTAGAGGAACCACCTATGATCCTTATCAGAAGGGAGTGGGCCATACTTAGGGTTAGATGGTCTGACTGCTTTTGATGGTGGATAACCTTTGGGCTGATAGTCTTCAAAAAGCTAGCCTTCAAGAGCTTAGTAAGCGACGCATGTGCTCGCAAACAGCACCTTAAAATTGGCATTATTATGGAGGGGAGCGGGAATTGTGGGAAACAACTTTTACTTAGAAGAATGTGACTGGGACCCATCTCCAACTTACGAATGTGAAGGTCTTCCTCTACGGGAGCCCCGGCCTCGCACAGTCATTAACGTATGAGCATAGAGAATTTTTCTGCATACACACTCTCCTGTTCTGTTTCCCACAAAGTACATGCAACGTCCTTCTGAAGGCAAGAGCTGACGCCTCCGTGTATAGAAGGAGCAGAGTAACTTCTGGTTGCAAAGGCCCTCCAAACTACCACAACCCCAACTCCCTCAGCCCTCTCTCAATTTGTTCCTCTCCATCCTCCGGAGACCAGCACTCATGAACACTCTCCAAGGCTCTGCATCCCAGATGGTACTTGGCTGGGAGCCCTCCCTCCCTCCAGGCTCAGCTGCTTGTATCACAGGACAGAGTTTAGGAAACTTCCATCCCTGTGAAAAATTAATGAGATTGACTCTTTCAGAACTGTTCCTCCAGCATCCTTCTACCCTTTCTTTCTACCCCCATCAGTGAAGACAGAGTGATCAAAGTCCTTCCAAAATAGCAAGGCCCCTTGGGCCCAATTTTGACAAAAAATAATGGAGGGAGATGGCTGAGAGGGCATTTAAAGGGAACTTTTTTATTTTAAATTTTAAACGATTGTATTATACAAAGAGCTTGAGGAAAACCAGGCTGCCTAAAATAATCTTCCCTCCCGTCCTGTGACCAATGCCTGAAATTTTACCAACCAGGCCATTCTTGGTTCATGGGCCAAAAGCTTTGTGAAAATATCAATGGCGATGAGATTGAATAACAAAGCCGTTATGTGCTGTTTAGACTTGAGGGTGAATTTGCTATGAAGTGTTTTATGAGCTGGTTTGGTTAAGGACTTTTGGGAGAGAGTAAAAGCATTTGCCCCTTAAGAGAAAACAGTGGCCTGCTACAGAGAAGGGCAGACAACTCAAAAGTATTGGGCATTATTTCCTTTCTACACACACACACACAATCTAACAAATAAGTGAGAAGCAATTCCTGAGAAAATGGTGTGGGGTGCCACATCTGATCTCCTTTGGCTACCCAAAGGAGGCGATTTCAGTTCTACACCAACCCAAGGTCAATGGCCACAAGGTAGGTTTCAGACCTACCACCCTTCCTCCTTCTTTTACCATATTCTGCTACCCACCATTGCTCCCACAACACTCTACTTCTCTGCTGAGTTCAATCATTGGTTGCAATGGCCACATATAAAATATTCACAATTTGAGGCGGGGTGGGGGTGGGGCAGTAGTATTATGCAAGTTACCATGTTACTACAGCCAGGATCAGAAAACATTAATAACAGAGTCTCTGATCCGTAGGAGAGCCTCTTCTCGGTCAGCATGTGTCTCTCTGGTGGTCAGCCTCTCAGCCACATAGCACCTTGGCCTGGGCCTTGTTCTATAAATTGGGAGCCTGGTGGCTGCTCTGCCCCACAGGCTCGTGGTCTTTGGATTCATCGAGGCAGCCTCTGGTGCTTCTGCCGCTTCAGACGGGATTGCACACGTGTTCCACAGCAGTCTATTCTTTCTGGATAGTCCCCAGATTCAACGTTGCTGCTTTTGAGCTGGGTCTCTTACATACAGAAGAGTGGCAAAACCTACTAATCCTGGAATTAGAGTACTCTACCTGGTTTGCGGTGTTCCACCCAGTCACTGAGTCACAAAACTGTGCAAGGAAAGCCCTGTCAAGCAATTTCACTTCCCCCCGACTCCCAGGTCTCTGTAGCTAAAGGCTTGGGTGATGGGTGGCAGGCATTCCCCCATTTCTCCAATCACATTCAATGGGAAACCAAGGAATTGACCGACCAGAAAATCTTAAGTACGAAGTGTTTTCCAAGCTTTATTCTCTCTTCCACTGTAAGTAAACTTTGGATCCTACACATCCTCTTCCAAACCTGAAAAGTCTTTGGGGCACAGCACTTTATCTCTGGGGGAGAACTTCCCCTCAAGATTCTACTCTCCAAACCCATTTCTTGGCATTAAGCAGGAGTGAAGTGTGGAAAATAAAAATGTTTCAAACAGGAGATGCAATTATTTTAGGTTCTTTCCTACAGGAAACGAAAACATCACCCTGCTATAATTTTCTCTTCACTTCCCTCCCTCATTCTCTGCTTCTCTTCTACCCACTGTTTAATGAGCCCCAGAATTTTTCTCCAGAGAACTTTTCCCCATCATATAACACAACCTTGGAAACAAACACAGGCTTCAGTTGTATGGCCTAAAAAAACAGGGGGGCCTAAAAGAAACATATTTGCCTTAAGGGAACCCAGCTAGTCTGTGCATTAGATAAGGCTGGGTGGTTTCTACATTTTTCTATTCTCTTATTAAGTTGGTTCCCATGATGAGCATTCTACAGCTAATGTTTGGTCTTGCTCTTCCAGTTAGACAATGTCGTGCCTGAAGAGTGAGTACTTTAGCTGTTCCATCCCAAGATGATGGGATTCGCCTTTAACCAGACCTGAGCCCTCGGGAACTTTCCAGTTTGACTCTGATCACTGCCTAATTGCTTATTCTTGTAGGAACCCTTGTGTCAATCACTGCCCCCCACTCTATTTAACTACTCCAGGCTGTGGTTTACCTATCAGAAGAGACAGCCCCACATTGGATTACCCCCAGGTCTGATGGCTGAGTTTGCCAAATCAGCTGCCTGATGGATTCCTCAGTGTTTCCCACTGCCCACCCTTAGGGCCCCACTCTACAGAGAAGCAACATTTCCTTCTCTTAAACAGAGGGTAACGTCTCCAGCCAGGTATCCTGGGGTTGAATCCATACCCTCTACCAACGTGATGGCATGCCTCTCTCGGCCTCCACTTACTCATCTGTGAACGGAAGAATAATTGTTCCTGGCTCTTAGGTTGCGTGAGGAGGAAAGGCCTGAACCCATGGAGCCTGCCAAGAGCAGTGCTGGACACAGGACAGCAAGCCCTCGGGAACTCTTGGGTTGCTCACCAGCTAGCCCCCACAAGATAACCGACTGGTTGCTGACAAGCTTCCTCCGTGGAGTGCTCTACTGGATGGAACTACCCCAGGATCTTCTCCATGCCATTGTTGTTGTCAGGCGCCATGCGGTCCGTTCTGATTCAGAGAGACCCTGCAGAAACAGGCGGGCTGGGCCTGTGCCATCCGCACAATTCTTGCTGATTGAGCCCACTGTTGCAGCCACAGTGTCAGTACATGGCTCAGAGGGTCTTCCTCTTTTTCTGGACCCTCTCCTTTATCAAAGATGATCTCCTTATCCAGGGACTGAGCCCTCCTGATAACATGTCTAAAGTGCACAGTCTCACTCTGCTCTGTTCTAAGAAGCATTCAGGTTGTGCTTCTTCCAAGACGGCTGTGTTCACACTTTCGGCAGTGCATGCTCATCGCCCTAATTCAGCCCTGCACTGCCCGCCCTCCTGCTCCTCCTTCGGTCTCCAGGAGCTCTAGGGTGTTTCTGGGCAGCTGTGCTTCTTTTCAATCCTTTCTATCAAGGACTGATAGAAATCCAACCCATCAGCCACACAAAGTGAGCTCGCCCAGAGGAACTAGTATTGGTCCTGGTGAAGGAAGGTTGGTGCTGGCTTTCAACGTACTCTTGGGCTGGGTGGGCACAGGCATCGGATGCTTCAGGAAGAGACTCTACTTGTACTTAAAGGTGCGATGGCTAGTGCAGCGACACTGCAACCCCCACACTCGAATGCCCTTGCTGAGTCAACGTAATCATCAAGCTTGACATAAGGCACACTGTGGGTCCTGCGGCAAAAGGTCACTACAGTGTGAGAGGGGACCAGAAGTCTACCGAGAAAGAAAAACAATGGGAGGGAAAATTAGACTAAAAGAAGGTCCCAAAGAGGGTGATATTTAACCCAAAGGTATAACGTTGAAGCCAAGTGAGTAAAGCACTCAGGTCAATGGGCAGATAGATGTTGAGTAGTTGCTCCCGCTCGGCACAGAGAGGCCTTGCTGGCAGCCCTTGGCCTTGGCAACCAGCAACTGTGCTCTCCACGACTACTGTGAACAGGTTATATAAACTGAATGAACAGTCAAACCCTGCCCTGGTGACATTGTGGACTATGCATTGGGCTGCTAACCACAAGCTCAGCCGTTCAAAACCACCAGCACCCAAGGGAGAGGGAAGGGTCTTTTTATTCCTGTAAAGACTTACAGCCTCAATCCTCCCCGCACCCCCCGCCAGGGGGAGTTCTACCTTGCCCCAGAGGGTCGCCATGAGTCAGAAGCACCTGGATGGCATTGGGTTTGGGGAAGGAAGTCTGTCTTCTTACCTGGATGTCCCTATGGACCCAAGTCAAAGAAGACCTAGTCAATCAGAAAGTCCTTCTGCCACCCCTCCCTCGCTTCCTCCTCCTCCAACCTGTCCCTCGGCCCTCAGGGCCCACATCCAGCTGGCTGCTTGAAAGGGGCCACTTATACCCAGTGGGCTTTGCAGAGGCAGCAGCAGCAGTTAGGCCTGGAAACATCTTAGCTTACCCCCACCCCTCTTCATCTTTTAACATCGCATTAAAATATGTCTGTCCCTGGGAAGCCTGTTTATACAGCTTCAGCATCAAAGAGCCATTTTCCCACTTCCCTAAAGCCTTTTCTGAGACACATAGTAACTCACAGCAATGAGAACTGAAGCTCTTCCTTCTCCTTTCGGAGGTCCTCGTGCCTTCTGGGCCACAACCATTAGCATTGCAGAGACCAACCGAAATACAGGGCTCCCTCCTGGTACCCCCTGCACATGACCATGTCATGACCAGAGAAGGACCCAGAACAGAGGCCACCCTTCCTTCTCTTTCACATACTCCTCTTCTTGTTTCCCAATTGCTCCATGGCCCTCTTGCTCTCCCCTTCTCCCTTCTCTCTGCCCTCCCCATTTTTAGAACCCTCTCCTTCTGACTGTCCCCTCACCAGGATCTTGCCAGGTATCCAGGTCTCCGTTGACTTGCTAGGAGCCCTGGCAGTGTAGTGGTTATGCATTGGGCTGTGATCTGCATGGTTGGTAGATTGAAACTACCGGCAGCTCCTCGGGAGAAAGACTGTGCTTTCTACTCCCTTTAATAGTGACCGTCTCAGAAGCCCATAGCAGGGTCAGTCTGCATCAGGATTGACTTGACGACAGCGAGTTCGTCATTCATTTGCTTGTTTGTTTGTTTGTTTGTTTGTTTGTTTGTTTGCTTGGGTGGTTGATTAGTTTGCTTGCTATGGAACATGGATGCACAGCAGGTATTCGTTGGGCTGATGATGGTTGAGAGGCAGTGAAGCTTAGGATTCAGAAGGTGTCCTTAGCGGCCTCTACCCAGGGACTTCAGCACACGGAGATGCTCACATGCTCCACTGCCAAGAGAGAAAAGGCAGGGAGGCTCAGACCACTGAAGTCCATCTAGGATCCCCTTCCAATTCCAGTACCACGCAACCTTTGTCTCCTAAATCAATTTGAAATTGAATTGAAAGTATTGTGCCTGGTAATGGGGGTGGCCTTGCCCTGCGACCTTAAGGTTCACCACATGTATGACTATAGTCAACAAGGCCAACACTTGCCAAAGAGAACGCCTCCTCCACTGATGCAGCTAGAGGAAGTCATACTGCAACCTTTACTTAATTTAACAACATTCAGCTAAATCCAGATGATAGATTCTACGTGATCCCATATGATATTTGGTTAGGGAGAAGGAATTTGAGAGTTCTGATAGGGAACTGCCCACCAAGACGTGACAGAGCCAGTAGGATGCACTAGTTAGTCCAGTAACCTGATTAGGGCTGATGTGCTAACGGGATGGGCCCAAGGACCCTCCTCCACCCCTTGTGAGCAGCATATGTGCACGTGGGGGGCCATCTGGAGGGTGTCCCTGCCAGATGCTGATTGGATTTGTTCTGAAGACCAGAGGGCAGCAAGGCTGGTCTAGACCAGAAGCCAGGCCTGCCTGGCAAACAGCTCTGCCTAACCTCCCCCATGACGTGGACAACACAGGTGCAGCTCTAGAGTCAAGGGGGAAAGAATGGGACAAACCCCCCAGAAGGGCCTCTTCTGCCCTCCCTACTGGTTTGTCACATGTGACGTGCCATTAAAGTGAATGTGGCAGGGCTGCTGGGATCATCACTACAGAAGGCTTCAACAGCTGATCAGACAGAGAAAATAAAGCCTCCCAGGTGGGAGCCCTGTGTGAACACAAGGTGAGAGTGGTTGTGTTGCACTCCGAGGAGAAAGAGGCGATCCGCTTATTTGAGAAGAAAAGGTTCAATCAGAAAAAATAAGATTGATCTTATTCCCTGTACCGTGGTTGAGAGAAATGAAATACTCTTTACTGATCTCCCACCAGGAAGACCAGTGCTTCCCTTAAGGAGTTTGAAATCTACTCATGAATAGATGATCAGAATAAAAATGTGTTATGAGGCAGGCCTGAACTTGCAAACACCATGGGACATGAAGAGGAGGAGGGAGGGGATCATTTCAAGGTGAGACTTTTTCAAGAAAGATCTGAAAATGCCAGCATTTAAGAGTGTCTTGGCATAAACACGATATTAAAAAAAATTTCCCCAGCACTCAAGAAGACTGCCCCAGAAAACAGCTCCTATGAACCAGGCCCCCCAAAGCCCCACAAAGCATGGAGGCAGCAGGGAAACTGTGTTCCGGTAAGATAGGCTCGCAGCCGGTGCTTCAGTGATTCTGCAGGTGGGGACTCATATCTTTCCTGTCTCGGTGATTTATAATAAATGCTGAGGGTGCCTGGAGCCATCTCTCTGCATTGCTAAGTGTGTGGTTCACGGCTCTTTGGGGAGAGATGGAAAGGTGGAGCCAGACTTCCCAGCCCTTGCAGGTGAGGGAGGAGGTTGGGGTGAAAGTGACAAGGTGGTCCCAGAAAGAGCTTTTCCTCTCAGCTGCCTATCCCTTCCTTTCCCCCTCCTCCTGGTAGTGACCCTTTGTCAGGGCCAAGGTCGAAATGGGTAAAAGGTTGTGCTTCTAGCCTCTTAGCGCCCTCCTGCTGGAAAGAAAAATAAATACAGCTTGGACTAGTGGCATCCTAGAGGAGATGCAGGTGCTGGGTCGGATGTCCTAAGAGATGCTCCCAGGTGCTAGAGAGGAGCCACGTCTAAAGTGGATTCCGTGTAAACAGTGCTGTGAACACTGTGACTCTGTTGTCCTTTCCGTGTGCTCCCTGCCTCCCTGGCCCTCAAGGATACTCAGAGATTTCAATTTCTGAATGACACAGGTTTTCCCTATGGAGGCCTTCCTCTGGATTGTGGTAAGTCAGGAACCCCAACAAAACCTTTGACCAGTCTTGCACCATCCTTACAACTGCCAGTGTGCTTGAGTTCATTGCTGTTACTACTGTGCTTCACCAAGCTCCCTCACCACAGAGCTCGCTCATCTCTGCTGACCCTCCTCTTGGGATTGGACCCTCCTGATAACAGGTCTAAAACAATAAAGTTAGACAATGTCCTTCTGTCATCCATAGGGTTTTTCCAGTGGCTTCATTTTCAGAAACAGATTGCCAAAATTCTCAGATGCCTCTGAATGTACTGTACCGACCCAGCCAGTCTTTTAGTGAGCATCTAGATACGTTAACGCTGCCACACAAAGACTTCATGTCAGATTTTAAAAAAATAAAAGAAAACAAATGGGTAGGAAAAATTTATCAACAAATAAGACAGAAAATCACTATTCAAGCAATGTAAACAACTCCTAAAATAACCAAATAAAAGAAAATTAACTCAACTGGGCTCTTGAAAGCTTTGGAGCGGACACCTGAGGTACAGCTATTGGTTTCTCCCTGTAGATAAAAATATGAATGAAGGAAATCAAAGATACATGGAAACAATTCATCCAATGGACTACAGGACCGTGTGAACTCCAGCTTCCATGACTCTGAGATCATAAGGACTAGATGGTGCCCAGTTACCACTGTCAGCCTCTCTGAATGGAGGTCTTCCGTAGAGTAGAGGAAGGTGCAGCTCAAAACTCATAATCTTAAAGAAACGAGCTCACTGGTCTATAGAGATTGGTGGACCATCCTAGATAATGGCCCTTAGATAACTCTTCAGACCTGCAACTAAACTCACCCCATAGTTCAATTCTTAGCCTCAATTCTTAACCATCATCAATTTTTTTAATCACAAGCATGCCTATAATACTGGGAAGGAACATATTCCTTAGAAAAATCAACCATATCATATCAAAAGAGCACCATTTTCCCAAGGATAAGACTGAGCAGACCAGAAAAGAGAAGGGCAGATAGAGAGAAGTGCAAAGACAGGGAGGAAGTGGGCAGACCGCCGCTCTACTGTGGCGCGGGCCACAAAACAAGAAGTGTTTGAGTAGTTGAATGGAAAACCCATTTGCTCTCTAAATTTTCACCCACATCACTCAAATGAAGAACCACCACAAAAAAGAAAATAAATAAAACAAAGGATAAAGAATCAGAACAGACCACAAGAGCACAGGAACACAAATAAGAAAGTACAAACAGCTAATAAATATACATAGCAGCAGCTCAACTTCATTAGGAATCGGGAAATTTCACATTACAATAACAATAAAATTCTGCACCACTTTACAGGGCTTAGATTGGCAAAATTAAAGTTTGATAATGCAAAGGGATGAGGGGGATGCTTTGAGGAGGGGGCTCCAGAGGAGGAGGGCAGGGCCGGACCTGAAAGAGGGAGAACATGTGGACAGCCTGCACTGACCAGGGCAGAAACAAGCACCAATGAACCAGAAGCCAGTGCATCTCATGATCCACAGTAACCCAGAGAACCTGATCCAGGGGGCTCCCGGCAGCTTGGCTGTGGCTTCGCCTGAGCAGCCAGATTCTCACCTGCAGCTCTTGCTGGAGTGGGATATAGCACCGTATGTAATCCTTCTAAATTGAACATGAATTATTCAAAGAAATGTTGTTTTAGAAGGAAAAGAAAGCCTCTCTTATCCTAAATGTGACTCGTATGGTCTTCCATGTCTAATGATTTGCAAGGAGCAAAATGAGGCATCTGGCACAGGATGAAAGCTTCAAGTGAAATGTTGCCTTTGAGATTAGCTCAATCCTCATTCGAGCCTCCGGCCAGCACTTCTCTGGATTGCTGCCCACCCGTCAACTAGAGTTGGTTCCCAAAGTCTACTAATGCGGGTCGTCTACCAGAGGCAAACTTTTGCCTAAGGCAAGCAGAAGGAGGCAGCATACACCCAAATTAAGAGTCACTGTAATGGACTGCTTGCCCCAAATAGACTCCTCACTCTACCCCCTCTAGAGTCTCGGCAAAAGTAGAGGTCATTATCTTAAGAAATCCAGGGAGGTATCCAGGTAGGACTGGAAAGGAAGAGATTGTCTAGACAATTCCTCATGATCATTTTGGATGAATGATTCTCAGAGCTGCTGTACCAGAATACTAATAGGAAACATTTGTGAAGCGCTTGCTAATGGCCATGGGTGCTGTACATATTTACTAAGCTAATGCTCACTATGACAAGAGAGTTATTCATACTAGCACCCCCACTCCAAAGCTGGAGAAACTGAGGCACAGAAAGGTTAGATCATTTGCCCCCAAGATTTCACAATTAATTGGTAGGTGCCCGAGGAGGTATTTGAACCCAGGGAGCCTGATGTCAAAGCCGTTGTGCTCTACTTCCTCTAATTATGTAGGATGCACATTAAACCAGGAAGTCTAGGAAAGGGAGCAAGGATTCTGCATTGCAATAAGACACTCTGTGATTCCTAAGTACCCAAAGTTAGAACAGCACAATCTGGTGTGTTCTCAGGTAAACGCATTCTTTCTCTGCAGCTAGCCCTGTTATCTAGCTCATCTGGATAAGCAGGCCTTGCATCACATGGTGGAACGGTACCCGGAAACCTCTCCCCACAGACGTCTAGCCCTGTGCCAAAGGTGAGCTCAGTGCCCAGTAGTCCAAGGAGAAGAAAGCCCTGGGTCTGACAACTGAAGCTCCAACTCTGTGTGAGTCTCCACCATCGGTTTAACCTCGGCACTCGCGCATTTGAATTTGATGAAGGCAATGTTGGAAATAGATTTTGAAAGAATAACAGGTTTAGGAAACTGCTATCTTTAATGAGATGTTTATTTGGTATTGGGTAGTACGCAAGGATAGCTGGCATATATTGACGCTGATGCTCAGCACCCTCCAACGTAGGCATCACGACAACCCACACCCAAACTCAGTGCCATCACAGGGGTTCCAACCGATAGCAGCCCTAGAGGACAGAGTAGAACTGCCCTGAGGGTGCCTGAGACTAGAAATCTTTATGGGAGAAGAAAACCTCATCTTTCTCTCATGAAGCAATTGGTGGTTCTGAGCTGCAGACATTAAGGTTAGCAGGCCAACACATAACCAACCCACTGTGCCACCTCGGCTAAGCCTGCATAGCCAGCCATGACGGAAAAGAACTCTTACACGGGCCCTTTGACTTTATCCCACAGGTTCTGAATCTTCCACCATAATGTGTGTGGAGCAGCCTCCTCTCCCCCACGGATATAACGAGAGTCCAATGAGATCACAGATCTACCAGCCACGATGAGCAGCACGGTTCTGTAAATCAATGAATAAAAGAGAGTGAGCTCCAAAGCACTGTGCCTTAAAGCAGTGAAATGTTCATTCCTTGCTCTTGACACATATCCATCAGGAGTCCGCAGGGAGTTTCTGCTCTCTGTAACCACGTCGGCTCTTCAAGGAGGAGCCGCCGTGGTTACAGAGTGCTCTGCACAGGGAATGCAGCAAAATCATCCCAACACATTTAAAGGTTCTGCTCAGACAAGGAGGTCTCTAACCCATCTATTCCTATCCCATTAACTAAAGCAAGACTGTGGCCAAGCCAAAAGTCAAAGTCCATGGGGAAGGAAAGTCTGGCAAGGTCACATAGAAAACAATGGTTGAGAAGGAGTTACCACAACTTCCTCAGCCTAGATGACCACAGAGGTGAATAAAAGGAGCTTTGGAAGGTGAAAAGTGTGTGGCTCTGGGAGCGAGCACCAGGCGTGGTGCTTCCCTGGGCGGCCTGGTGGTGGCCTCCGTGGCGGCATCCTGAGACTCCACCTGCTGCTCTTCACCCCGGAGACAGCTCCTCTGTCTTCAGGAACCTAATCATGACTCTGCTTTCTGATCACTTGTTAACGATAAGGCCGTGAAGAGCCAAGGAAAAGTAGGAAAGTCTGTTTTGCAAGAATGACAAACCATCTTGCAAATGCATAAAGGGGAGAAATATAAGAACATTGCTCTTACTCTTATCATTGCAATTTCCTGCTCGTTTCCTCTTCAAATTAGTGGATGTAATTGTTTGGTAATAAAATATCAGCATAATATATTAGAGGCAGAGAACAGACGAGCTTAAGGGACAGTTGCCAAGGAGAGGAGGGAGAGAAAAGAGTGAACAGAATCAGAGTGTACGAGCCATGTGGGTCTTTAGCAAAATGGATACTCTACCATTTCTTGGCCTTCTCCCCGCTCTCCTTTCTTGGATTTTAACTGAAGAAAATGAATGATCTTGAAAAATCAGTATTCTAAACCTAGCTTACAATTAACATCAATACCAAGTTCAGAACAGAGAGAGAGAAAGAGCCCGGTGACTGGTGCAGCTTCGGGGTCACGTTTACATCTGACGCCAGCGATATCACCCATTGGCTGTTCCACCTCAGGAATTGATTTGGAAGATCCCTGAGTCTCCATTCATTCATCTGTAAATGGGAAATACATATTTATATTTTTAGTTATCTATGGTCTATCTGTTTCAAGGATGTAAATCCCTGTCATCGAGTCAATTCTAACTCCAAACAACACTGTATCGTGTTTGAGAGGCTGTAGGCTCATCTTTCTCTCCAGGACCATCTGGTGGATTTGAACCATCGACCTTGCAGTTAGCAGTGCAATGCTTGCCAAACAGCACCACCAGGGCTCTTTTGTCTCAAGGGGTAAGTGCTCGATAAATAGCGGGTATTCATATTATTAGAAAATTAGAGCAGGTGGTTTAAAACTCGGGAAAGGGGACATGGATGGAGCTCAGGGTTAAAGGTGATTTTGTTTTCTGCAGAACTGGGGACTTTTATTTATCGCTTTCCACCCTTAACTTCCCTTTCCTCCATCCTGGGGTCCTTCTCTAACTGCCCCTCTCACTCACCCTCAATGAATTAATGTCATCTCTCCACGTCTGTCACTCTCAGGTCAATGTTACCTAACATTTGCTATGGAATTAACTAGCAACCAAGGGGCCATCTAATTTTTTTTTTTTAATCCTGAATGAGGCCATCATGGATTGGGGACAGACGGCCACTTCCCACAAAACACTGTAAAAGCAGCCAGTGCCTCTAATGCCTGCCCTAATTGAGTGGCTGGACCCCATAGGCGAGCCCTAAATTGGGAGCCATGGGAGGTAAGGAATTAAGCAGATTCAGGCTGTAACCTCTGAAGCCTCACAGACTGGTGGAGGGTGAAGAGGAGGTCATGTCCAGTCTGGAGGTCTGTGCTTGGCTGCTCTCAGTCATGGCACTTACTGTGAAGTCACCTAGCGGGGATAGTCCAAGAACCTGGGCACCCTCCACCCCATGCTGAAGCCCCTCTAGGTGTTCACGGAGGTACCCAGCAATTTGGATGAAAGCAAATCATTTCTTTCAACAAAAAAACAGTGAATAGATGCCCCATGGAAAAGGTCCTCCAGTACCCTAAAATGCCCCTGGCTGATCCCAAAGGACAAGAAGCAGGAGGATCCTGTGTGAGAGGAGAGGCCTGCAACTGATGGAGATGTTCCTGGTTCAGCCCTGACTGTGGCCTTGGGCACATGAGTGAAGCAAGAAAAGAGGTCAGTGGGAAGCGTTACCCAGCAGAGCTGGAAATGGAGACAAGGACCCAATGTTCCGGCTAGAGCTGCACAGCGTATTCATCAAGTGAAACTTTCTAGCAATAAAGACCCGAAGCTGTGGGAACCTGGGAACTTGCTGTCACTCTTATCCCCAAAGCTGCCTGCAGTCTAAGTCCCCCTACTGGCAGCTTGGTGGGAGTTAAAAAACAAATAACACTCATTTTCCTCCAGCGGGAGAGAAGCTGTCAAACAAATTCCCCAAGGGAGATGCCAAGCCAACAATTGCAAAAAGGGTAGAAAGGAGGAGGGAAATATTTAGAGCATGAGAGTTCTTTAAAGACACCCATGTCCTGCTAGGACCGCCCCAGAAGCTTGACTTCGTCCTCCCAACACAGTCACTGGGACCCCATTCCAGTCAGGGTCAAAGTCAGAGGCATCCTGCACTAACCTGACCCCAATGTTCTCATTCAGTCAACCCACGGATGTTTCAGGACAGTCCTGGTACGTGCCAGGAAATGTCCTGGGTACTTAGTAAGTGTGGCATGGAAACCCCGGAACTACGGGACCCCTCTGTTGTGGTGGTGGTTGTTGTTAGTTGCTGTTGAGTTGCATCTCACAGAGAGTGTGCCGACAGCAGAATGAAAGCCCGCCTGGTGCTGCACCATCTTCACGATGATTATGTTTGAGTCCATTGTGAGCCATCTTGTCGAGGTGCGTGGTAAATGACTGAGTACATGGTTGGGACCCTGTCACAATCTTTACCAGCACCGGGTACGATGAACAACTATGCATTCAGGTAGCCCAGAGGTCATACTCAGCCCAGCCAGGAAGTCAGCACCTGGTGAGCTGTTGATGTCCAGGGTGAGACATTATCAATCCCCTCTTCTTGAGAGCTTTGCCTGGACTCTCAGGGCAAAGAGGGCTCCTCTTGAGCCGAACTGACCAGGTGCTCACACTCAGCTGGCCTTTGGATCTCCTTTCCCGTCATATAGTTAGTAGGCACGTGCTGCTCATCCCTACATGACTGTAGAAATGGATTGTCTCTCACAGTGCTTGGATCTTAAATAATATGGTACATGGTGTAAATGCGTATGCATTTTTGTCAGTGTTGTTAGGTACCATTTGAGTCTATTTCAAGCCACAATGACCCAATGTGACGGGTGACAGGATAGAACTGCTCCAGTTATGGGAGTCAATCATCAGTTTTGTATATATACACAAACACACAAATGTACAAACATATGCAGGCCTATCTCTATGAGGAGGTTCAAAATGTGCATGGAAAAATGCCATTATCTTTTCATTCAATTACCAGGAGTTGTTGAAGCCCTTTCCTATAGATAGACGATAGAAAACAAATAAACAAGTGGATGTCTGTATGCTTCTGCAAAGTGAATGTTGCTGGTCCAAGTTTACCTCCTCTTCTTCCGCATTCTGGGTATCTCAGCAAGCCTCTGGAATTGGCCAAAAGCACATGGTGGTTAATAGGCGAGGCTGACTGTAAGTGCTGCATTTCCTCCTCATCAGCTCATCCCTCAGGAGCTGTCTGGACCCTGGGTGTATTTCCTCAACCAGTCGTCCTCAGCCAGGAGACTCCTTGGAGCTCGCCTCATCATCCCAGAATGCGCGAATCCTGGATTTCAAATAGAAAAGCAGTAGATCCCAACAAGACTAAAACGGACGACTTTGGAACTGCACAGAGGTGACTATCCCCCACTTCCCCTTTCTAGCATCCACTCCACCCATAAAGAGCTGTGGTGCTGTCCTGTACTCAGGGTGAAACTTGTATTGCATGACTTGCAACATCTCTTCCGTTGCCTTTTACGTTTTCTTTCTTTTTTGCTGCCCCTGGTGAGCAGGAAAGAGCCCTGGTGGCGTAGAGGTTATATGCGGGGCTGCTTGCCAAGAAGTCAGCAGTTCGAAACCACCAACTGTTCTCAGAGAGAAAGCAGAGGCTTTCTACCCTCTGGAAGAACAGAACACCCGGGGCAGTTCATCCCATGAGAATTGACTCGATAGCAGTCAGTTTGGGTTTGGGTGAGCAAGAAAATGATAGCCTAGGACATTCTTATTTTATTTTCAACAATATTTCTGTATAAAGAATTTAGAGAGACAAATAAGCTGAGTGTAACCCACCACTCTTTGCCCTCGTAAGTAAAAAATTTGGAGAGAATGGAACAGATGCTATCTCCTCCCCCCAGGCCTAATAAAGTGTTCTCCAATAGGACCACGTGCAGAAACTAGGAATGTATTTCTGCACTAAAAAGACACAGAAACCTACCACCTGATTCACACCTGAGAAGGTTCAAGGAGATTAGAGCCTGGAATTTGCTCTCTCATTGGAAATCAGCAGAGTGAGAGTAGAGTTGACCAGTTGACATAGTGGTAAGGAACGTTTCACTGCGATTGGCTCTCGCTCCTAGACCAGGGCATAGATGGTCCCTCCAACAAAGGTCCCAGCAAACAAAGGCTATTTGGAGGTTTCGTGCATTCTAGGCAATGGGACTGCCTCTAGGAAAAGGGGCTATCAACAGGAATAGACTGGAAGGAACGGAACGGAATTCCCAAGGCAAAGCAAGATATCCTAAGTGTCTGTTGGATTCGATCTGGGTCACACACGGGTCATGAAAACCTCGAGGAAGAGGAATGCAGTAATCTCTGAGGACACGTGAAAGTGCCCTCAAGAGAGAGGAAAAAATCCCTTAAATGCCAGAGATCAGCATATCACCCTGCCAAGCAGATTTTATCTCAGCCTTTCACCCCGTCATCATGCCCAGCTATCTGAGGAGATCCTTTAGAACAGGGGTGTCAGACTCAATTAAAATGCAGGTCATTTGGTGCAATAGGCAAGATTCACACGGGCCACATCACATTTACAGATTTTGTTAAATTTGTGTTTTGAAGTGAGGATTCAGGAATATGGATAGGATAATTTAAACACTATGCAATTGTTTTTATGTAAACATTTATTTTATTTAATGTATTTATAAAACTAAAATTATTCTTTTTTACCTGAAACTTGCCGGTACTTTCCGCCTCCTAGTTTTCACTTACCTCTTATGTTGTGACCAGAAAATATAACAAAGTAACTAATAAAAAACACAAAATGTGGGACGGCTGACAAACGTGATGCACAATCGTAATGGCTTCCCTCTAAAAATGTTAACTAGCGCTGTCGCTAGGAATGATTCATAACAGCACAACCCAGAGTGTTCTTTTTAACCTTTTCACTATTGGGATCTGTTTACATGACACGACACTGAGAGTGGCAGACATATAGCTTCCAAACGTTGCCGGAACTGAGTCAGCATATTTATACACATCCATAGGCTCCCAGGAAAGACACCGGGCCACGTGTATACTCGTCTTCAGTAGTTAAAGGGTTAACCAGGGAATTGTGTGTATGGTATTGCCTCTATCTCCCCTAAGCACTATTTTCTTCGTAACAATTTTTTTCTATTTTCATCTTATTTCAGAGCATCGCGGACCATAAAAAATTACCTTGGGGGCCACATGTGGCCCGCGGGGCACCAATTTGACACCTCTGCTTTATAGCAACCAATGAGCAAGTCAGGAAGGAGGTGAGGTAGGAACCCCAGAATGGGAAATGACAAAAGGATTTTTAGCCTTTTCCAACCGCAGCCCTGTAAACTAACACAGTTTAAGCCAGGTCAGAATTTGGACAATTTCAAGAGACTAGCTATGCTAATCATTGGCTCTAGATTGTGTTTGTCGTCCACAATAATGGCTACAGGCCTGTCTAGTATCTCAATGTACGCAGAGAAACCATGAAGTCTAACAGGCATTGGAAACATTTCTGCAGCAAGAATAAAATTGCACTTTAATCGTGTCCAAGTCATTAAAGTTCAAAATTTCGATGCTATGTTTTCAAGTTCTGGACAAGCATTCCATTAAAAAAAAATAAAAATGTAAAAATTAAACAGTGGCCCTGATAATAAGAGAAGTTGCACACTAGAGAAAGAATCATGGAAACTCAGGAAATGATCCCCAAGGCTCACCCCAAATCTACAACCTGCCCAAAGGAAGACACCTGGGTCTTAGGCATGGTCAGTGCAGAATGGCGTCTAGAGTCCAAAATCACACCGGATGAACAGGTGATCCAGATATGGGCTGACTAGGGAAGCTGACAAAAGGCAAACAAGCAAAAAAAATTCTCTAGTTTAAATATCTAAAAAAATTCAAAGTCCAGACATGTTCCTTAATTCATTGGAATTCTTTTGATGCCAGTAACTCATTAAAGCTTCAATCGGGTGCTGAAAGAGTTACAAATTTGGTATCTCTAGGTGCCAGGGCCTCCTCAGACAGTGATCAGAGTGCAGGACAACCTTTCCCGACATGGTCCTCCTGAAAAGACAAGCACCAGAGAAAAGGCAATGCCAACTCTCAGGGACGTGGAGTGTGCAGCAGTGTGCATCATTCTGAGGTGTGCGCCCGTTCCTCAGCATTCCGACCATTCCCAAGTGGCTCTGCCCTGGCAGGGAAGTTCTTAACCCCTCCCTCCAAAGGTGTCTTCTTGGGAATAGAAAAGGGTGCTTGTGGCCCATAGTAGGAACGTCCTTTGGTTCAGCAGGTTTGGAGGAAAGTTAATAACAACCAGAATCTGTTCATGAAAACAGTTGATTGGAGCTTGATAGCACTCCCCAAACAGGGGATCCCAAGAACTGCCCATTTGGGTAACTTCAGAGCCCCTATCCCCTGCTGAATACTTCCTGAAGGGATTCACCTCTCCATGAGTCACAGGGATCTCCCTGGGATCACTGTTTTCAATACCCCAAGCCTTCCAGTTCTGCTATTTGCATCTGAATTTGACATTCTAAGGGTCTCAGCCTGCTGGAGAATGGAAGGCTTATGTTAAGAATGTTTTCTGATAAAACTCTCCTCTTCAGTTTACGACAAAAGGGAGCTCTTCTTCTAAGCCAGGCAACAACCTCAGAGGCTCTCGTTATCACTGAAGGTCATACGTCACACCACCACCACCAACAAGATCACAACAAGTCATTATTAAATAATTGCTTTCTAGATTTTTTTCACCATTTTTAAACACTATAAGAACTCAATCAGAAGTCATAATTAATAGAAGAGCAACCTATCCTTGGCTGGAATTGCAGAGATTTTGTGGTTGTTGTTGTTGTTACTTGTCTTTGAGTCAAGTCTGACTACACCGATCACCCGTAGGTATAACAGAATAAAACACTTCCCAGACCGATGCCATCGACATGCTTGTTGATGTTTGAGTCCATTGTCGCAGTTATGTGTCAAAGCACTTCACTCCTCCTCATTCCCCATGCAAGATTTGCTGTATGCACAAGAGGAGATGATCCAAGGCAGGGGGGATTTGTGCAGTAACTCACTAACACTCCATTTCCCTGATACTCTGGTGGGAGAACAAGAGAAAAATAAAAGGAAAATGAGCAAAAGGGAAGGGAAAAAAAAAGAAAACCACAGTCAACTTGAGAACTTTTAAGAGACATGCAATCAATTGCCTCAGAAGTTGAGGGACCTGGGAACTCTTCAACCAAACACAAACCGAGCCTCCCTAGCAAAGCCATGGGGGGGCAGGGGGGAGCCAGAGGAGAGGAGGGAGGAAGGAAGAAGCAGGTTTCTTTGGTACTTACCTGTACGGCATCGACTTCAAGTTGTCTTTAAGTGGAACTGACGGTATTACAAACACAATAAGCACTTCTGGACAAACTGGAATAGCAATCACTTCAGGAACCGGGAAGCATTCACAATTTTGCTGTTGTCAACGCTTTCAGTGGCTTTAATTTTCAATGGTAAGCACAACTCCTATATAGTGTTTTCAAAACTGCAATGAAGTTATGTCATTGAATATTAAAGGCCCAGCCTGCGGAATGCCAACACACAGATTTGAATTTCATGCTCGCTCCTAAACATCAAGACAAATATGTCTAATTTCATAAAAACCTGGCCAGCCCCAGGGAGGCTGACAATCATATCTATTGTTACGCACGTTTGCTGGAATAGAATCTGGCCTTGTTCCGTGTGCGAGGCCAACAGAGAGGGGAAAGAACAAAAGGGCGCGAGGATGACCAAGACAGGCAATACAATGGAACTGACGTCTGCTGCCTTGGCACAGAAGTAGGATGAGATCTTCACAGGTACTGAACTTGACCACTTTGAACTGAATGGAGGATGACAAAGTGCTACTGAGAATTCCAGGAGCCCCTAGGTAGCATAAGGAGTACTACTCACTGGAAGGTTGGCAGTTCAAGACCACACAGAGGTGCCTTGGAAGACAGTGCAGGCTCAAAGGCTGCAGCACGGAACAGCCCTCCAGGCCGTCTTACGCTACACATGCCATGAGGCAGAATCCACTTAACAGAAAGCAACAGCAGTGCTAAGAATTCCATTCATGGGGGCTGTGAGAGCCTGGGAAAGGGTCACACTTCATCTGCAAGAACATGTGCACGGACCCTTTGCGCCATATTCTGTCCTGCGCTAGACACAATTGGCAGGGCAGCCTGGGTGCAAGAGTAAAGCTATATTGAAGGAAGAGCTGAAGGAGAAACCCTGAGGGCGCCGTGGGTTAAATTTTGGGCTGTGCTAGCCACAAAGTCAGCAGTTCAAACCCCCAGCCACCTGGAGGGAGAAAGATCGGCCTGGCTGCCCCTGTACAGACTTGCAGTCAGAAACCCTTGGGAGCAGGCTTACACCCTTCAGGTTGCTCTGGGTAGGAAGTGGCTTAGTGGCAGTAAGTGAATGGATAGTGAGCTAAATAAGTGTAAAAGGAGTGTGGGGAGGAGCGTAAGCTAAATCTCCAGTGAGGATTTTTTCAGTCAGGAGTGAATGTTTTAAAAGTACTATTCAAAGAAGATCCCAAGATTTATGTAGGCTCACTTAGCTCTAAAGAAACAGGGGAAAACAGGCAGACATGTAATGGGCACGTCATAAAACAGAACCACTGAGAAAATACCAGACAGAGTAGGTGGCACCTCTGACTCTTACATTCACATCAGTGAGTCAGCCCTTTGAAATCCCTCCTCAGACACCAAGTCTTCCCCTGCCATACCCACCCGAGGTTCACCTCACATTTGGGAGAAAATATAATCTGAAAAATCAGAAGGTCGAAGGACATTTTCTTTTTTTAATTGCTTCATTGGCATATAATTCACATATCATTTAGTCATATGAAGGAAAGTTGTGCCATCAGCATCACAATCCATTTCAGAACATGTTCTTGTTTCCCTTACGCATTTCCCCCAACCTCTCTCGCCATGCCCCTAGGTAATTGTTAATCCATATGCTGTCTCTGTAGATTTACCGACCCTGCATTTCATATCGAGAAAATCATACAGAACCAACACCACCCACCAAAAAAAGATGAAACAAAACAGAAAAACTTGAGTAGCAAAGAAAGCAGAAAATATTAAACACTGAAATAACTTTAAAATTGGTCAAAAGAAATCATATGATCAGGTGTTACATTTTAACCTAACTTCATCTGCCATAAACGACTTTACAAAGCTTGCCCTCTGGCTGTCTGACAGCAAGGCTATTCACATCCCTGGCCTATGGTCAGAGGGGCTTCGCCAGAGACTTAATCCATGTGGGGACCCTGCAAATGGATTTTTGGCTTCCACTGTCATCCGCAGCCTTTGGAAAACCTGGTGTTCAGAATACAAACGGTCCTACCATGTCATCCTTTGGATTTGGGTTTCATTTTTTACCATCCAGGATCACATAGGCTGGCATACCTCTTGCATTGGCACTTAGATGGTTGCTTGTTTGAAAACAAGCCTTTAAGACCCCAGAAGCTGTTTTTCTGATAGCCAGCCATCTTCTAGTTTCTTCACCACACCTTGTTATAGCACCCATATCTTCAGTGATCTCTCCACAGGGTGAGCATTGAGTAGAACCAAGTCATAAGAACTAACTGTTCTTGGATTCGGGCTACTAGAATTAAGGTTGAGCCAAAACATCCATTCATTTATCTATGGTTTATATATGGTCACTTAGCGTTTTGTGATAGAGAACAGTATAAATCATCCCCATGATTTATCCCCATGGGGCAAAAGGTGATTATATCGATAGTGTCCTTAATTCAGCCAATGGTATAGAATTTAAAACACTAGTAAGAAGAGGAAATTATATAAATATAGGCTGGCTTTTCAGACCACAATACATGAATTGTTGACTTATGCAGATGAAATGCTTAAATGACTGGACACTGTTTACACAAACATTGGGGATGAGTGATTGGGCAAACATTTCAATAGCACTCATTCACAGAGACAGAACCACGCCTACCAGACTAATAATACATGTCCTAAGCAAGGAGAGCATTCAAATATACATCTACGGTAGTCCAGGCTGCCTCAAAGCACAAGCTCCAAACCAAAGTCAACGGACATTTTCAAGCCTCAGTAGTCCATTTTTGCATCATGGCATGTTCAAATTCAAAGGTATTTTCACAGTTCTTATTCCAGTTGATTTTCATATTGATATCCTATTAAAGGTACATGAGTGATACTAAATGGATAATTGTTTTCCCCCCCAACCCATCTTAGAACCTAAGGTGATACCTCAAGGATCCGACTTGCCCAGGAGAATCCATGGACGAACCATAAGGGGAATCCTTGTGTTCGAACCGAAGACAGGTATTCGTCCACTGCTTGCCCCTCCGACTTGAGATAGGGAGTCTCTGTCTCCAGCTCAAACCCTCTACTCCAGCCAAGTTGCATGCAAAACAAGAAGAAAAACAAACTTAGATTTTAAATGTAGGTCTTATGAGAACAGGGCTATGGAGGCAGGCATGGAGAGGAGGAAGGAACTTAGCATCCACAGAGAGAGGAGGGAGGGGATTCCTCCTCCCGCATGCTTCAGACCTATAGAAAGGCATGCTTCTCTCCGAAGGCTTTGAGGAGTAGGCATTGTGTGCTGCCGCCGCCTCTTAGACAAAGAGAAAAACGATTCAAAGCTAAACAACCCTTCGTGGATTTGAATTCAAGTTCAGCCCTTCCTGTGGACCTCAGCAGCAAGAGCCACAAACTGCACACTGAACATGTCAATTTGTATCAAACTGAATGCGTCATTTTGGATCAAAAGGTCAATTATGAAACACCTGGAAGTTGTTCAAGTATACGAACAATATTCTCTGGGTTCTGCTACAGCCCAAGATCATGTGAACTCTTTTTCTTTTTCTTTTTTAATGTATCTAAGTCTTAAGTTTCTCAAAAGAAAAAGAAAAAACGAATAAAACAAGGCCAAGTGGAACTCCTGATGCAAGTCCGCGTGCTGCCGGACACTGAGCAGTAGAGAGAGCTGCGGTGACTTAGGAAGAAGTTGTGTTGGGTTTGGCAGTTTTTCACTGGTGACCCATCGCAAGGGGGGCCGGGGTTCCCGTTGCCATGGAGCTAATTCCAACCCCCGGTGATGTGTGTATGCGTGCGTCCGTGTGTAGAACCGTGTCCTTTACGGTTTTCAATGGCTGATCTTCAGAACTCGATCTCCAGGCCTTTCTTTCAAGCCTCTGGGTGGACTTGAAATTCCAACCTTCCAATCACAAATGTCCTCCTCCTGAAAGACTGGCTTCCACGGTTTTCAGAGGCATGCATCACGTGGACACCTGTGACCACTCCAACCCAACCCCCCTGCCAGCATGTCAATGGGGAACCTGGAACGGCAGTCCCAGCAGGAACGCTAGATTTGAACTAAGAATAAAGGAGCTCTGTGTATGCCCAACTGGTTCCGCTCAGTATCCCACGCCCCTCTGTTACAAACGCCAGTGTGGATTTTCAGACTTCGACTTGGCTCAATATTGTGCCCATACCCATGAAATGTGGGGCCAGAAAGAGCTGGTAAAACCACATGAATGCATGAACTCCCCAAACCAGACACATCTCCCCAAGAAGCACACACCAATTCTTGAACAAACTAACAGCTTTACAAAAGTCATTTATTTTGTAAGTTTGGAAAGAACTTTACTGTCTATAGCATATCTCCCCGGTAGGTCTCTTCTGCAGGATTCTAGTATTTTAATAAATGCCTTGACTCGAGAAAAAAAAAAGAACAAAACCATCCCACAAAGTGAATAAGAACGACTGGACACGAAAATAGTGAATGATACAGGGAGACGCCGCCCCTTTCTTTATCCTCCTTCCTGCAGCTTTCGTAGTGGGGGATTTCAGTCTGATCACTTGTTGAGGGCAAGGATTGTGTACCCAGACATTGCATGAGTTAAGGCTATTGTTTTTTGAATTTTAAAGTCCATCAGATATGACTTGGAGTGTGTGTGTGGGGGGGTGCTTATCAAATATGCAAATTCCTAGGCTGATCCTGGGAGTTTTGTTCAGCTGGTGTGTAGTGAGACCTAAGTGTGGCTGTGGAATGAGCATCTATCTGTAGGGGATTGGATGTAGTTGGCCACAGCTCACACTGAAAGATTGCTAGGCAGGCATGAGTGAGTTAACCCCTGACACTTTTACACCTGCCAGTCCATCTATTCAATCATTCATTTATTTATTAGCAAACACTTATGAACGTTCTGCTGTGTCATCCCCTGTAGGAGGCACTAAAATGACACAAAGATGGATGTGGAGCTTGCTCACAGACTAGAGAAGTAAACAGGAAAAGAGGTTTGGAGGGGTGATAATTTTACATGTTCTGTAAGCGTATAAGGAGGCCCTGGTAGCATTGTGTGCTACACATTGGGCTCACCACCAGGTCAGCAGTTTGAAATCACCCGAGGCTCCATGGAAGAACGACAAGACTTTCTACTCCTTTAAGTGTGACAGCCTCAGAAACGCACAGGTTCTGTTATACTCTGTCTGTAGGGTCACTAGGAGTCAGAGTGAACCAGATGGCGATGGATTTGGTTTGGTTTGAGTATCAAGAAAGAATGATTTTATTTTGAAGTGGGGAACACTAGATAGATGCTCTTATCTCATAAGCCCGTAGGGGAGGAGAGGTAGAGTCGAAGGGTATGTGGTGCAAGTAAAAGAGCCTGGCCCAGCTAGAAAGTGGGCATATTTCTAGGGGTGGCACGTCACTGGATGATACTGGGTAATCTGCAGAGTGTCTGCAGTGTGACTGGTAGGGGGCAGAAAACTCCTCCTGAAGGCAAGGGTAATCACAGGGGGGCTTCTAGCACCAATAGAGTCATACCTGTTTCTTAGAAGGTTTTCTGCAGTGGCAAAGCCTCTTTGTCTCTGTCACCACATAGTCTAAGAAGCCCCAGTGGGTTTAGCTGATTGGTTGGCAGATCACACCCACCAGCCACTTCTGGGAAGAAAAATGAGGCTGTCTGCTCGCAAGAGACGGACGGTCACAGAGATGCGATGCGTTGGAATCTACTCAGTGGCGGCGAGTTTGTTTCATTTTTGCTTTGAGCTTTGTTTTTGGTTTGGGGCCACACATGCCAATTCCTTTGCTTTGAGGAGTCCAATCTTGCTTCCTTAAGGAAATATTCCGTGCCCCCTCCAGTCCACACTCGGACCTTTCCCCAGCTTTGACTTTCTACCACAAGCTGTTCGCACTGCATTTCTTTGAAGCCATGGGTCGGATTCCCGATGCCAGGGGTCAGTGTGGCAGAGCGGAGAGAAAAAGCGTGTGTGGAACCAGGGAGACCTGACTTTCAATCACTGTTCACAGCAAGTGGCTCGGTATTTTGGGTTTCCAGTTTCACGCCTGTGAAAGGGATGTCCTAATATTGACATTGCCAGTGCAGGAGAATTGGAAGATCATTTGCATACAGCCTACTCTATACTCCAGTGCCTGGCACATCTTAGTTGCTCAAAGAATAATAATGAACATTTTTCAGGATCATCATTACTATCATTTATTTTGCCCTGGGCCAGTGTGTGCACAGCCCTGAGGCCGTGGACACACCTCTGGTTTCATTTCCTCAACACGGCCTCAAGCCAACAACACTCCTTCCTGAGTGTGACAGTCACCTAATGGTCCAGCAGAAAGGGGCGGGGGCATCAGAAGCCTGCGAGCTGAGACAATAGGGAGAGCCTCCCAACCTCCAACCCCCCCCCCCCATTCCCCCCCCCCCCCCCCCCCCGCCACTAAACTCAAACCCAGCCTGTGTTCAGGGAGAACCATGGATTGGTGGGCCAGCAGGGCCCAGCAGGAACCAGAAAGCACCCAAGCTGGGATTTCAATAAATAAATAATAAATCGATGATGGGACTGCAAGCAGGTGGAAAGAAGTCGACAAGAGATAGGAAGGCACCCAGAGACGAGTACGGCAAAGGCTGCTGCCTGAAGGGGCAAGGGGAGGGGAAAACACACGCATGTTTCCAGGAGCCCATGGGAGCTGGAGCCCTGGAAGCAAGCCCAGCCAGAAGGGCTGGAAGCTACAGGAGTAGAGAAAGTCCAGCCAGAATCACTCTAACCCTGTGGAGCACCGTTTTACTCTGACACAGATGGGCTTCCCAGGAGTCCACAGAATAGACGCAGTGCAGCTGGTTAGCTTGCTTGCTTGCTTATTTAGGTCTAAATCCACACCCTGGGACATATATACACACACACACATGTAACTAAAAACACGACTGCCTTGCTGCACAAAGAATACCGTGACCATGCTCTCCTCCCATCCCCAATATCCCACTGGGATCTGCCATCGGCTGGACGCAACAAGAAAGCAGAGGGCAAGGGCACCTGGAGGGCGCAGATGTGGGATCAGCATCCCAGGTCAGCAAGTAGAACATTAAAGGGCAGAGGGACAGAGTGTGACTGGAAAATGGAATACTATCAGCACAATTAGCAAAGACAAAGAAACAGCCTGGGTGGGTGGAGGTGGGGGATATTTGCAGTATGTGAATCAGACACAGGATACTATGTGGATCATCCCATTTGTCACTGTGGTTAGCTGCCATCGAGTGGACCCCTGCCTCGTAGCGACCCCAAGCACTAGAGCACAAAAAAATTGCCCAATCAGTTGCAGATCCGACCACTGTAATCAAAGGGGTTTTTCCACTGGCTCACTTTCAGACGTCGATCACCAGGTCTCTCTTCCTAATTCATCTTAGCTCTGCTGAAGCCTGTTTAGCATCTGAGCAAGCAACATGCAAGCCTTCCCTGGCAGAATTGCAACCACTGCTTATACAGCCCAGGCCACATACGAGTGCAAACGTGCAGGGGATACAGTAGGAAAACCAAGAGCACCCATTCAAGCAGAGGAGGAGCCAAGCCAGCAAGATGTGGGGAGTTCTTGACTGTATCTAGTAGCAAATTAGGGATCGCGAAACCCTCTTAACCAGCCTTGGTCTCTTACATTCAGCAATCATCATCACAGAGCACTAAAAAGCACATAAAAATAAGCTTGAGGCCTGGCCCAGAGAAAGGACACAGGCCTTGGGTTGGCAGGCCTGAGACATGAAACATGAACAAATGGGAGACGTTCCCTGCAAACACAGGGCGGCTGTCACATTGGGGGCCACTGGTAGCCGGACACAGGCGGTAATCATGGAAGCTCTGATGGAGCGGTGAGAGAGACGTTGGTGTAGCTCACTGACCAGTGGTTCTTTTCTTCCCAGAGAGGAAAGGCAGTCTGGGAAATAAGCATTGATGCTCAGGGGATTAACGGTATAGCCCCTTCCGGGAGCAGGTGGTGGCTCAGCGGGCTGGAGAGACTGGAGCCCCATCTCCCTTCCCCACCACAACTGTGAGTTTTATTAGGAGCCGTGCTCGGCTTCAATGAGAGCAGGGATTACACTGGAGCTCATCTCACCACCGATTGGACTCCTCTGTTGATTAAGTTTCTCTCTCTAAGACCTTGTGATGCCAGTGCGTGTGGGGTTGGGAGGGGAAAAGCCAGCTCCTAAAATTTCCATCACTGATGGAACTGGGTCTCGGAGACTCTAGGCAGTCACCATGTCGCTCTGCCCTGCACCAAGAGTGGTCCCCATAATGGTGTCATATGATATGATAATAGTACCAGCCCCCCTGACTTTATCATTGCTGTTCTATAATAGTATGCACGGCACAGTTCAGTAAAAAGGCAAACAACAAGTATTACGATTAGTGTGTTAATTCGGGTAGACTAGAGGAACAAATTCATAGACACTCATATGTATAATAGAGAACTTACATCAAAGAGTAATTGTATACATTAAGAAAACATCCCAGCCCAGTCCAGATCAAGTCCATAAGTCCAATAGTAGCCCATATGTCTGATACCAGTCTATAATGTCCTCTTCAGACTCACGCAACACGTGTAATGATGCTGAAGGCAGGAAGATCACAGGCCAGTGGGTGGAAAGTCTCATGGATGCAGTAGCCGTGGGAGCATCTCTGTGCTAGTGTGGGTCTCCATGTGGCTCCTTCAGCTCCAGGGCTCTGGTTCCATCAGGGGTCTCCATGTGGCTTGTCAGCAGGAAGAGAAGCATAGCGAGTCTCCTGCCTCCAGGGAGGAATGCAGGAGTTCCCAGAATCCTCAGGAGAAGGCCACGCCCACACAGAGGTCTCATGGACTCTGGCCTGATTAACAGGCTAGACTCCACCCTTTCGCAAGTTGACAGGAAATTATGTAACTGCCACAATTAGGTTGAAGAAATAAACCTTCGTTGTAAACAAGGCAAAAGTAAATTTTACATTTTATATTAATATATACACCCAGCTAGCACACATAAGTTTCAAAGAGAGAGAGACCTCAGGTGGTACAAACAGCTAAGCCCTCAACTACTAACAAAATTTTTGGCTTTCCAAACCCAAACCCAAGTGCCTTAGAAGAAAGACCTGTCTGTTTCAGAAAAGTTATAACCTTGAAAACCCCACAGGGCACAGTCCAACTGGTTAGTTAGTTCGTTTGTTTTCTTAGAGAACACACACTAACACACTTATGTATGTATGTATGTATCCATAAAACACACCTGCCCTGCTGGCAGCCTGGCCCAAGCAGAATCATCTCTCTCCTGAATTATTGTTCTAACCTCCGAATTGATCTCCCAGCTTACACCCTTGCTCCCTACAATCAATTTCCAACACAGATCATGTCCAGCACCTTTCCATGGCTCCCCCTTTCACTCAGAAGAAAAACCAAAGGTTTATAATGGCCAACAAGCCCCGTGTGACCTGACCCCCGTCACCTCTCTGAACTCAGCTGGCTCACACGAGCACATACCAGCCATGCTGGCCTCTTTGCTATTCTTCAAACATGCCTCACCTGAAAAGACTTCCACAGGGCTGTTTTCTCTCTTCCTCCAAATACATGCATGGCTACCTACTTACTTGTTTCTTTTCCTTTATCACTGCAACGCAGCCTTCCCTGAACACCCTATTTAAAATCACCTTCACCTCATCTTTCACAGTCTATATCCTTTTGTCTGTTGTATTTTTCTTTTCATTTCCACAACTTACCACATTCTATCATGCTGTTTCGTTTCTTTACTTGTTATACTTACTATTTATTCTGTTTCCCTCTCTAGAATATATGCTCTATAAAGACAAGGATCCATACATTGTTCAAAAGCATTTAGAACAGTGATTGGGACCCCCAAAAAAGGCACTCAATAAATCTGTGCTGAATGAATGAATGAGTCGTCATTTGCCATGTCCCAGACCTGAAATTACCGATCTTTTTTTCTGCTCTGTGTGGGCCTCACATCAGTTAATCCTTCCCAAGTGCTGTCATGGAGTCAGGGAATGTTTATTGGGAATCTCTTTGACCTAAAATATCATGGGAGATACTAAGAAATGTAGGACATCCAAACTGCCTCGATAAAGCGAGTACCGGGTTGGAGACGTCATTCGCACTATCTGCATTGGCGTCCTCAGTATCCACCTCGCTCCTTGCAGACACCTGGACACTTGCACTGTTCAACTGCCTTGAAAATGGGCATGCTTCTGAGAAAAAAGGCAAAAATAATAAGCGCCACTTTAGAAGGCTATTGTGTTCGCTCATATTTCATTGAGTGCCTGATGAGACAGAAAAGGGACCTGACTTCTTGTGACATGAGCCAAGAGAGCCGTGGACACCCAAGAACACACTTTCTGGCTGGAGGAGACTCCCATAACTTGGAATTTTGAGTTACCACATGGAGGTCATTTGCTTGGAGAATAGCCTTGACCTGGAACTGGCTTTCTGTGAGCAAATAAACATGAAGACTTTGTACTGTCCAGCCATTGGAACTAGGGGATCTTTTGGAGCCCTGGTGGTACTGTGGATTAGACTCTGGGTCCCAACTGAAAGGCCAGTGGTTCAAATCTACCAGCCACTCCAGCGGGGGAAGAGGAGGCTGTCTGCTCCCGTACAGTCTATGTATGAAACCTTGCACAGGGCTTCAATGAGTGGTGCTCAAAGACAGAGTTTGGTTTGGGGGGTTTTCTTCCTGCATAACCCCGCCTTTCCTGATCAGCATGAGGGAGCTGACTTGGAAACCGATAAGAGCTGAATAACTTTCCTGAAGCTGGATGTAAAAGGTGACCAGCAAGCAGAACATTCACTGACGTATCCAGTAAGAAACAGGAACGTTGGATAATTAATCTCCAAACTCCACGCTCACTGCTGTGGAGTTGAAGCCGACGCCCAAGGACCCCGTAGATCAGGGTAGAATGGCACCTGAGAGCTTCCAAGACTGGAACTCCTCGTGGGTGTAAAGAACCCCATCTGTCTCCCGAGAAGAGGCTGATGATTTCGAACTGCTAGGATAGCAGTTCAAGTTGTCACCGCTACACCACCAGGGCTCCTTTGGAGTACTGCTAGGTGGACCTCATGACACACGTGGCCGTTGAGAGGCCTGCAAGGGTGAGTAGGATTTAGAAAATCGGCATGAAAGAGACAAACTTTTCAGTTGGACAAATGGCTGGAAGGGAGGCGTGGCGACAATAATTATGATGGTGATGATGATGATGATGGGACACTGAAGGGAGAACGCGGCCAGAACAGAGGCTAGCTGAGATCAGAGGAACAGGCAGATCAAGTCAGACTTGACTTACAGATTAGTCAGCATCAGGGAAGCCCTCAGACCAGGAGAAAGGCATCTCCCTCCCGCAGCCCCACGCACATTTCACAGGAGCAAACGTTACTTAAAATTCAATTTCCCCTTTTTTGTTGATTTAGGGCGGCTGTTTAATTAGTTTTTAGCATTTCTCATTGTTTATGGTCATCGTTTCGGGAGAAGTTGAAAGTGAGAAAGTTTACCGTGCCCTTCCTTGATTTGTGGACAAAATAACGAACGGATCCAGATTCCACTCCTTCCCCCTGGCCACATTTCTGATTTAACGATGTCTCTGACCTGGTGAATTGCTTCTAAATCATATCCCTGGGCTTCCTGAACTGCTATTGTGGGCAACGTCTCCCATAAGACAACATCTCTATAGCCGAGAAAACACATCCTCACTCAGGGTTTCAAGTGATGGGATGTCTTACAACAAACGCAAGAGGCCCCAAAGAACATCTGTTTTCTTGAAACGGCATTCATCCTCAATGAGGAAAATTGCACAAAAAAGCTGAAGCTGAGAAGTCCTGTTTCAAGCCCATCACAGCAGGTCCCTGTGCCAAGCCCAAGACTTCCCAGTGACCAACGCCAGTAAGAGAAGACTCCACAGAGAAGGCATTTCTTGCTAATCATGGGAGCCCAATTGGTAAGCTCTATTAGTAGAGTACACTCTCTACAGACTCCCCACAGCTCTGTCGGAGTGAATAGTGCTGTTAGGTGCCACCTAATCGATTGTGCTTCAGAGTGATTCCACGTGACAGAGTGGGATTGCCCCATGGGGTTTTCTAGGCTGTCCTTTCTGCAGGAGCAAACCACCAGATCTTTCTTTTATGGAGCAACTGGATGGGTTCCAGTCAACTAGCGCACATCACCAACGCCCACATGGTGAGACACCACACATCCATTCTGCTCAGATTTCTGATCTCTGATCTAATATTTCAGAAGCCATCAATAAACACCTCTTAAAAAGAGCCCGACTGGCTAGGGCAATTCTGGGCTTCCAATCTACCACTGCTTGTCTCCAGTAGGAGGGGGAACAACTGGCCCCACCTGGACAATGGATTCTACCCCTCCTCAGAGCTCAGGACAGAGGTGCGAGTGCCACCTGCCACTCTGTCTGTCATTCTTTGTTAGAGGATTATTTAGAAGGTAGAAGCAGATAACATGCTCAGTTGCTAACCTAAGGGTTGAGGGTTTGAGTCCACTCAGGCATCTTACAAGACAAACCGGGCAACTCATTTCTGAAAAGTCAGGCACTGGAAACTTTAGAGTACAGCTCTTCTTGGACCCAATTGGGCCCACATGAGTCCAGCAGGCTGATAGCACCTGGAGTGTTGCATTGTTTGGTTCTTCTTTTCTTAGCAGCAGGTCCACGGGCTCAGACAAAACAATTGTGAGGCTGGTGAAGCACGAGGCAGTGTTTCCAACTCTTGTACATCAGGTTGCCATCAGTTTGAACTGGCACCCAACACACATGCCCACAGTAGAAACCCATCACTCTCTTTATTTGCACCCAAGAGGTAACCTTCCGTCTCTGTCCTCTTTCCACAGGCACCTCCCCACCCTTGGACACAGCAGGACATTGTGTAAAAATAGTGTTTTTGGAACACCATCCCACCGGCCCTCATGTTCACTATAACTGACTATTTCAGCAGCTGGTCAGACAAGAAGAGTCCAGAGCCAGGCTGGGAGGGAGCCCTCCCTCAAAGTCATTCTGCCTCATGGTCACGATCACATTCTGAGAAAGGAAGCATTGTGGTGGCAGAGAAAAGCCTCTCAAAGGTAACAGAAGTTCAGATGATCCTTGAGGAAGGATTCAGATCAGCATGTCAGGGGCATGAGGAAGGGGAAGGGTATTCCAGCTGTGGGGAATGGCAAGCGCACAGGGGCAAGAGGAAACAGCGTTACCACACAGGCTATCTGACTAGAAATCTTAACACATACATGTCAGCCTGTGTGCATATATACACATGCCAGTGTTTATTTATACACATGCCAGTGTTTATTTATATTAAAGAATTTTCACACTACAAAAACACATTACTTCATTTGATTTTCATACCTGTTATGAGTCCCAATGTACACATTAGCCATAGGTTTGTTTTTTGGTACTGGGGTGCTGGATTGGCGAGATAACGTGATTCTTCACGTTATGAGAAGGCAGTTGAAACTCAGAGAAGCAGCAATTTGTTATGTTCTTAGAAGTTTAACTATGGAATTCACACTTCAACCCACAGTTTCTGAACCTAACTAGGCTCAGCTAGTTTAACCGATTCTCTCTCGCTCAGCAATCTCATGCTACAAGTCTTAGAGAAAGGGAGACCCGCCCCCCCCCCTTCGTGTGCCAAAGAGCCTACTGCCCTCTTCTCTTTTCATGTGTGAAGAATGAGTCCTCCTGCCCCTGACCTTTTCTTAAGTGCTGTCTCCTGTCTGATCGACGGCAGTTGCTGCTGCTGCTGCTGCTGCTGCTATGAGCTGACATCCAGCTAGCCTTGACTCCTGGCAATGTCTAGGACAAGGAAGTGAACTGCTGGCTAGTCTTACACCATCCCCATGCCTGGTGGCGTGTTCGACCATTGGGATCCATAGGGTTTTCTTGCTAGATTTCTTGCTAGTAAGAAAGAAATCCTCAGAGCTTTCTTCCGACTCTTCCACCCTAATCTAGAGGCTCCCAATAAACCTATTCGGCTCCATAGCAACACACAGGTCTCCACTGATGGATGGGTGGTGGCGGCGCAGGTGGTGTTTGGTCAGGAATGGAACCTACACAGAAGATAAGGCATAGTTACCAGAACCACTGCTGTTCCTGTGTGAGGACTGGGGCCCCCATTCATACATTTCTCACCCCTAGGAAGTAGCGTGTACCCAAGGTAGAAGGGAGTCCTCAAGGCCCCCATCTCCTGAATCATGCTGCACCAGGGCAGGATATTCCATTTGGGGGACAGGAAAAGGAGAGGAACAGATAACCTGGGAAAATAACCAACTTGGAGAGAAAGAAAACACCAGCATGGCCAGCTGGGCTGCACATGCTTGTAGCTCCGGAACCGCATTGGGGGGTGGGGGGCGGGCACATACAGTAAATAAAAATAAATAAAGAATTGAGTCACTGGGGAGGAAAATGTCAGGCTGCATATGTAAATACCATTGGTGGATAGCCACTCTTGGCCAGCTACGTGACCCATGGCATGATCGCATCCTAATGCTCAGGGAGTTTGGGAATGAGCTAAAAGCAGAAATGAGATCTCCGAGGGCATCCATCTTCAGTAATCTTTGGGATCATCCTTGTTTCGGGTGGCACAGTAGTTATGCCTTGGGCTGTGATCTTCAAGGTCAGCAGTTAGCAACTGTCAGCCGCTCCAAGGGAGAAAGATGGGGCTCTCTACTCCCATAAAGAGTTTGAGTCTCAGAAACATATGGGGCAGTTCTACCTTGCTCTATAGGGTAACCATGAGTCAGCATCGACTTGATGACAGGGAGTTTGACTTTTCGGTGAGTTTGGTTTGAGGATGCCCATGGGAAACCTGGGTGCTGCCAAGGGACCATGCCCATGCCCTCCTGTCCACCATACACACCATGAATCCTATCCAGATTTGTATCATCCAAGTGCCCTCTACTATTGTGGGAACCTCTCTTCAAACCAGACCTCCAAGATACTCCATATGGAAAAGCTCTTATGGAGTCACTCCTAGAGGGAGACAACCCTTGACAAATAGGCTTTACAGGGCAACCAAGTGAGCCAGACCAATGCCACATTCTCCTCCCATCCCAGGCACAGGGAGATGGAGAACTATTGGAGGCTGGGAACAAAGCCCCTTTATTTGGAGTGCTAGGGATAAGGACAGAGAAGTTCTAGGTTCTCACAGTACAAATCCAACTTGCAAAGGCATAGCCCTTGGGACTTCAGAGAGCTTAAAGCCTGACATGCTCTCTAGGGTCAGGAGAAAGGATGAGGCTGGTGTCTAAGGAAATAAGAGCATGAGAAGGTCTGCCCAGGACAGCCTCCTTCTGCCGGGCTCCAGACACTGGCTTAGGAGACTCCACATTGGAGAGAGCTCACCTGCCACTGCTGAGTCAACTGATTCCGGTTCTCTCTCCAGGAACTACGGATGGGATTGACTTCCTCTGGGAATGCCTTCGAAGTCTTTGGGACCAAGTCATGTGTGTTTCAGGGTGAAGTCACTTCTTTTGAGCATCTGGAAATGTCTAAGTCTAAGCTAGGTTAGATGATCCCAACCTATGTGTGTCATTGATACCTACATATGATTTCCCCCCCCAAATCCAATTGTCCTTGAGTTGATTGTGAACTACCATGGTTGCTATAGAACTGGCCTCCATCGGGTTTAATAACTGACCTATGTCATTAGGTCAGATATCAAAGTAAGATTTCCAGGTGTTTCTTTCAAGATGCTTCTGGGTGGATTTGAACTGCCAACCATTCTGTCGGTGCAGAGCACCTAACCATTTGTGCTACCCATGTGCTACTTCGGCCCTTAGTAATATGTCTTATATCCTTCAAGTTGTTATACTTGCCCACTCCAGTGTAGCTCATCTATTGCAATATCTCCTAATTGGTTGGCGTCTTCTGCTCTGTCCCTGATGGTCTGTTCTTAACAGAGCAGATAGTTTTAAACCTGTAAGACAGATCTTGTGCTGTGAAACTCATACAGGCCTTCCTAGGAATTCCTAGTATACCTAGAGCTCCTTTGAGGGGGAGAGGCACTGTGTCCATCACATGGAAGCTGCTGAGTAGATATTCATGGAATGAATGCGCAATCGCTGTTCTGCATTTGCAGAGAGAGGAAATTTACATGGCTGTGCTTTTCCTGCATGTGAGATTCACAAAGGCCTCTGGATACACTCTCAGAGATGTCAACACTCTACGATACTGCCGTCGTAAATAAGCTACACCTGTTTAATTGTATGTGGAAGTGCATTGAATGACCCCTAAATTCATGTTCCCATAAAATGGCCCCCCCCAAAATCTCTGTGCAAATAAATCCATGTGCATGCATTGCGCATGAACTTGGCACACACATCACCCAGGAGGGGGTGGGGTCACCTGAGAGGACAGGAAGGTAGCTGCCCTGGATGGACATAGAGAGCCCTGCTATCACCAGCCATCCAGGCCAGCGCCCTGATGACAGCCCACAGGGGAGGGGAGCGAGCCCCGGTGACTGGCTGAGAGAATTCTGTGGAGTATGTTAATTTCTGTGGGACTTCAGAGGCCCCATAACTCTTGGAGATTAATAAGAATCTGGAAAGTATCTGTCTTTGCCGGCTGCTTTCATTTGCGCAGTAATAAAGCTCGCCTTTCTTGTTTAATAAAAACAATGTGGAAACAAATGGTTCTGTGCACAGTGGAACTTTAGAGAAATGAATTCGGCAGCACGGGGGAAGTGTTCCATCAATGCTGCTGGCTCCCAAACATGACCCAGGAGCCATGTTTCCTCCTCACTGCCCATCCATGCACAGCCCACCCGTGTGGGTGGGCCTGCCCTCTGGCTTGGCACACTGGGTAGGTGAGAAGAATGGAAAGGGACAGGCAGGCAGGCCCCCTACCCTCTTTGGTCTTTACGTGAACCTTAAACAGAGCAAGCCAGAGCTTCACTCCAGAGATCCGCAGTACCTGGAGGGAGGCGGGTAGAGGATCAGTCCCCCGCTGGCAATAAACATGATGAGGAGCAGCGAGGCCTCCTATACAGAAAAACCTGCCTGGGAAGAGATGCAGGCTGAGGACCACTTTAGAAATATCACTAGGGAATGGATCGCTAATGGGGCCCCGTGAAAAATGTGGGTCCCAGCCTTGGCTGGTGGCTCATTGCTCATGATCAGGTAGATGGCAAAGGGAAGAGAGCAAAAAGGGCTTCTCCTCCGACCACCTCAGCCATTTACAGAATCCACGCATGAAAACCCACCACACTGAGCCGATCAGCACTTCAAACACTCCACCTGGATTTTCGCTATTTGAGAAACAAACTTCTAGCAGAGGTATGGCATCCAAGAAATGGGCTTTGCTGGAAGGTTCTATCAAGCTCCTCCCTCTGGACCTCTATGACCATCTGGGAAATGGGACTGAGCCTGGGAGGGCTTAAAGGATGCTTTATGATGGGGAGCAGGACTAATGGACAGCTTCCTACTGTGCAAAGAGCCTGGGAATACAGGATTTATTAACTGCCTACTATGTGCCCTGCCCTGATGGCCACTCTCCCCAGGGAGATGCATGAATCATAGTAATGAATTAGAACCTCATTAAATTAGACAAGCAGGGGGTCTGGCCTATCTGCATTAATGAAGATCTGATTTATTAACTATCCATAAAGAAAGGCAGTTTTATTACTTTCAAGTATATGCATTGATTCATATCAAGTGCCAACAAGTCCTGCCAAGTAGAGGTCCTCGTGGCCCTGCCTTAACGAAAAGATAAGATTAATTTGTAATTAACAGCATCCATTTGCATGGAAACAATTAATGGGCTAAAGTCCTCGTAAAAACAGTGTAGTCCATTAACTAGATTAATAATGCCCCCTTGTAATCCGGGGTAACTTATTAGTTTTTTTTTTTTCACAAAGGGGCAAAGGTTGGATCTCCAGGATCTTGAGTGGTATGCTGAACTCACACAATGTTATTAAGATGTCCAATCTTGTTTTCACGGTCACCAGCTCCATTACACCTTCCTTCCCCCCACCCCCACAGTTTCTTTCCAAAGACATTTATTGAAGATGACTCAAAGAAATTTAAAGAGGTGTAAGAAAACCCTGACCTCAAGCAGCTTACAGTCAGACTGAGAAGAAAACCACATACATACTACTATGTTGAGAAATCCAAGGACTAGATCAAGGAGAGGGATAAGCAATGAGTGCTACCTTGGCTGAACCCTTAGTTGTGCTAACCACTCTGGGAAACCCTTGACAAG
Organism: Echinops telfairi; assembly: GCF_000313985.2. NCBI lineage: Eukaryota > Metazoa > Chordata > Mammalia > Afrosoricida > Tenrecidae > Echinops > Echinops telfairi. Next base: position 24,080,604 of record NW_022111300.1, on the reverse strand, counting down.
AACCTGTTAATAGGTAAAATAATCTTGAGATGTAATCATTTTATAATTTCCATTCTCATTCTACAGATGAAGAATTTGGGGGCCAGGTGCTTTATAATTTGTTCACACTCACATAACTGGTAACGTGCTAGAGAACTAGTCCTCCAAAGTGGCTCCACACAAGCCATAAACTCTCACTACCATGGAGTCCAGTCTGACTCACAACCACCCTAGACGGCAGGAGAGAGCTGCCCCTGTGCATTTCTGAGACTGTCACTCTTTCTGGGAGTAAAGAGACTCGTCTTTCTCCCGAAGAGAGACTAGTGGCTTCGAACTACTGACCTCCTGGTTAGCAGCCCAACATGCGACCACTATATCACAATGAACCATACCTCCTGGAATTCACATCATTCTGTAGATCCCTCCTCTTGAACTTGAACTGCTTTAAGAATTCATTGTGGATCAACAATGCATAAAAGATCTTATGCTGTGTGACCTCTGCCCAGGACTCTTGAAACACTCAGGAGGAAGCCAGATACCGTCAAGGAAGTCCAACAACCTTGAGATTGGCATGCTACAAGAAAGTCCAACCTCGCTACATAGAGAGGCTGCATGTGTGGCAAAAATCCATGGCCTTCATTATTCTAGCCATCCCCATAATGACGCCACCCTGAACATTCAGCCTAGTCAAGCTCACTTGGCTCCTGTATTAGTCCGGGTTGACTAAAGAAACAAATTTGTAGACATTCATATGTGAATAAGAAAGAGTTTTATATGAAAGAGCAATTGTATATTGAGAAAGCATCCCAGCCCAGTTCAGATCAAGTCCATAAGTCCAATATTAGCCCATATGTCCAATGCCAATCTATAAATTCCTCTTCAGACTTATGAAGCACATGCAATGATGCTGAATGCAGCAAGATCACAGGCCAGTGGGTGGAAAGTCTTGTGGAGCCAATGAGAGTGGAAGCATCTCAATGCTGGCAGGGGTCTCCATGTGGCTCATTCAGCTCCAGGGCTCTAGCTTAGCTGCATGTGTCTTGTCAGCAGGAAGATAAAGCAGAGTCTGTGTGTGTATCCGGCCTATAATGAGCTATCTATCTCCGTTGCACCTCCAAATGAGGTCATCAACTTGCGAACTGATTGACAGGCTAGACTCCACCCCTTCCTCAAGTTGGCAGGTGGTTATGTAGCTACCACTGCTCCTATACCAGCCACCATTTGATACGCTTGTAAGACAGACTCCAGCCAAGAACTGCCTGGCAGAGCCAATCCAATCCACAGAACCGCAGCAACCATAAAGTATTGTTTTGAATCACCATTGATATCCAGAACTAGCTAGTAAGTTTTAAATTAGAGCAGCCTAATGCCCTAGTTAAAATCTTACCCACCATACCAGATCAGTCCTTGGGTATGACAGATTTGTGCATGATGAGTAAGGCGACCAGGTGACCCAGTGGGTAAAGTGCTTGGCTGCTAATTCATGTTGGATGAGTCAAAGCCACCAGCAACTCTGTGGGGGAAAGAAGTGGCAGTCTGTGTCTGTAAAGATTCGCTGCCTTGAAACCTAAAGGACAGTCCTTTGAGGACCTCAAGGCAATGGCAGCGGTTTTGGGAGTGTGGTGAGTTCATGCGTTCTCCTTCCTCATCACTCCCCCACCCCCTTCCTTAGATGGTGAATGCCAAACGGACTCTTTCCTTCCTAGTCTTCCTCCAAGAACAGTGTTCAGTCTGTACGGATGCCTAATGTCGAGCGTGAGACAATACCAAGAGGAGGACATCTTTCTCCCCCTTCCTCTTACCTGTCCACACTGTCCAGCTCTATTACCTCTGGAAGCAAGTCCCAGAGAAGCCTCCGCTCTCCTTAGCATGGCAGAGGCAAACACTATACCTCCGATTTGGAAGTCGATTTGTCACTTTCCAGAAAGAACACTGCTGACGGAAGGCTCTGGGCCCCACTGAGACACAGCAAACAACTAAGAACCAGGAAGCCACTCTGGGGCCTGCACTCTCAGTATAAAGTTGGACTCTCATTTTCTCACTCTATATCTTTGAACAAGTTCCTTAATCTCTAGCTTGTTTCTTCTTGTGTTAAATGAGATGGTGTCTGTTGTTGTTAGGTGTTGAATTTCACACTCATTGATTGTTCTTCAGTCTTCCTTATTCTATGTCCAACTGCACAAGCATATGAGATGATTGACAACACCATGGCTTGGGTCAGGCGCACCTTAGTCCTCAAAGTACCAGCTTTTAAAGAGGTCTTGTAGGGAATGGTGGAGGCAGAGTTGGGCTACTAACTGCAGGGTCAGCACTTTGAACCCACCAGCCACTCCAAGAGAGAAAGATGGGGCTTTCTACTCCCATAAAGAGTTACAGTTTCAGAAACCCACAGGAGCAATTCTACCCTGTCTAGGGTCATTACGAATGGGCATCAACTCAAGGACAATGAGAAAGAGGTCTTGTGCAGCAGATTTACCCAATGCAATGTACCGTCTAATCTCTTGACCTCTGCGTCCATGAGCATTGGTCATGGCTCCAAGCAAGGCGCACTCCTTGACAACTTCAGCCTTGTTTCCATTGATCATGATGTGACCTATGGGTCCAGTGGTGAGGATTTGGATTTTCTTGACAATGACTCGTTATCCAGACTGAAGGCTGCAGGCTGTGATCTACTTCAGCAAGCGCTCCAAGTCCCTCTCACTTTCAGCCCACAAGATTGTGTCCTCTACATATGTCAGGTTGTTAAGTGGGATGATTGGTGCCTATTGCCTAAAATTCAATAGAAAGCTGGCAGGTGGACATTGGGCTTCCTCATGCGCATTCCCTTAATACAAGAGCACCTTGCTCAGCTAAACGGTCATTTCATGATACCCACCTTCCTGACATGATCACTGAAGACAGACGTGTGCATAAGCAAATGTGGTGAAGAAAGCTGATGGTGTCCAGCTATCAAAAGATATAGTGTCTGGGGTCTTAAAGGCTTGAAGGC
>NW_022111300.1:24074079-24075890 GCF_000313985.2 Echinops telfairi | reverse complement strand
GAAAATATATGTCATTTTAACATTTTAAATCAATATATATATTTTTTGGTATTGGGACTGCAAAATTGCCTCCAGGTTTAATTCAAATACATGAGTAAGAAGCTTTCTTACATAAGAATTTACAGAATCCTCACAAAGTCCCTACCAGAACTATCTTTTTTCTTATAATGAAAATGACATGCGGAGAGGTAGAGTAAGTTCTATTATTATCCCAATTTTGCACATTAAGAATCTGAGCTTGCAAGAGAGTAATGGCCAAGGTGACACAGCTCTCTGGAAAGAGAGAACCAGGTTTGAATGCCATCTTTGAACTTGAAGTTGAACTCTGAGCTCATGCTCCTCTGCCCTAACCTTGCTAATATAGTAATTCATCCATCCACAAATAGATACTTTTTAAAGTACTTACATTCTATCAAGTCCTAAAAGAAATACTAGGGGGGAAAAAATCCCAGACCTTTTCTGACGAGGTCATGGTTGTGCAGAAGGGAGAGGAGGAATATAAGCACTGTAATTAATATTTTTAATGTGTACAGAAAACATTGCTAGGTTCTGCCAAGACTTCGAAAGCCTGTAGACTTTCCAAAACAAGCCAAGAGGATGGTTTCTGAGAGACAGAGAAGGGGGAGGCAGTGCTAAGGTCTCTTAAGGGAAAGAAGGAATCAGGGCTTGCTCTCCCCAGCTCTCAAAGTAGCACCCAATTACAGCCTATTTTCTCAGTCAACGTTCCTGCCTCGTTCCTGTTTGAGTCACCAGACAACTTTAAGCTGAGTAACTGGAGTTTGAACAAATGAAGGATGTAAGCAAAGGAAATGGGAGGCAGAAAAAAAAGAAGTTTCAAAGGTTACCCTTAATAAACCCACCTGTGAAGATGTCCTTCGGGGCTGTCATCGTTTCTCCAGAACAACACAGGATGCACAGGCCAGTTCTGGAGCCAAATCGTATCAAAAGCAGACTGAGTAATTCCAACCTGGTCATAAACCTAAAAATAATGACCACATGGAAACCACCAGCCACATGGCCCAAAGGATCTGTTACATTTAACAAGAACACATGTGTGGAAGAAGCTTTCCCAGGCAGGGTATCAGAATGAAACATGGTGGTATCCAGAGAGTGAGTGCAAGCACTGCTGATAATGTACGTTTCCACATATTGACAGCCCAGGACATGGGAGATTTAGAGACCTGGGTCCCTGCTCTTGAGACACCGCCAGGCTGTTTCCAGCTGTGAAAATGAAGGAGTGGTAAGAAACCATCCAGACCCCTTATCTCAAGCAAAGCTTCCATCTAGAGAAGCCTGGGATGCTGCTGGCTTAACTTCTGCTCCCACGTCACCACCCTCCCCTGACTCCCACAAAAACAGGGATGGTAGAGGGTCATCCTGGACCATTTTCATTGGTAGAAAGTTGATTCTGGAGTCATTGAAATCCTATCAAAGGTTCTTGCAAACTGTTTTATAATCACAGACATCACCGGATTGTGTCGCTCCTCACTAGAGCCCTCGCTCTATGAGCTCCCTATAGGGCACTGTATTGACTCCCCTAGGGTGCTGGGTCAGCCCTCTCCCAGGCAGACTTGTACTGGTGGACCCCTGTCTTTCTCTGACACAAGGTCCCAGATCCGGACTTTGGCCATCCACTGCTGTCTGTCTTTGGCCAACCACCGCTGGTCTGTCTCTCTGCTTTGGTCACCGTGAAAAGCTCATCCAAGGTTCCAGTCAGGAAGTACAACGCAGGCTCCCACACATTGAATGGCAAGAACTGTCGTGAGAAATGTTAAGGGAAGTATCAAAAGGACCCTCTCTGACCCAAAAGC
>NW_022111300.1:24068446-24072740 GCF_000313985.2 Echinops telfairi | reverse complement strand
AATGCCAGGATCCAGTCTTGTCCACCAGCCATTCTCGCAAGTGCTGGCTAATAATAACTCATCTGTCTCCCCCTCTCTCTGGGGGTGGTGGTGGCGAAGGCTCTTCTTTTTAAAAAATAAATCATTTTATTGTGGGCTCTTACAGCTTTTATAACAATCTATACATCAATTGTATCAAGCATATTTGTACATATGTTGCCATCAACTTTTTCTAAACATTTACTTTCTATTTGAGCCCTTGGTATCAGCTCCTCCCTCCACCCTCATGACCCCTTGATAAATGATAAATGATTACTATTTTCATGTCTTACACTGACCACTGTCTCCTGCACCCACGTTTCTGTTGTGCATCCACCTGGGGGATGGGAGCGAGGGGGGCAAGTGTTGTGCATGGATCCTTGGTGACATCATTCAAACTCACAGCGACCTTGTGTACAACACAAGGACACAGTGCCCGGTGCTTCATCGACCTCACACTGGTTCTGTTGGGGCTCCTTGTGCCAACTGACCTTCTACCTTTCACCAAGGCTGATGCCCTTTTCCGGGGACTGGGCTCTCCTAATGTAAGTAAGCACTTCTCATGTACATGTTTTGGAGTAGACACATTTTAGTCATAAAGACAATCGTAGGCTTCTGTGGTAAGAATATAGGCATCAGATAGCATTTAAAGATGAGACTGAAAAAGGAGATGAAGAGAACAAGATATTCAACTGGGGGGGTGGGGTGGCGGACACCAGAAACAAGATCGCACTGGGGGTCTCTTACCTAGGCAACAGCTGGGATCAGAACAAAGAACTCCCTCTTGGCCATGGAAGTGACCAGAAAATGACTTCAACTTCCTTCCTGACAGTGTTCCCTCCATCTCTCTCCTATCCCCCTGGCCCTGAACCAAAGCCCTGGGGTGCATCCCTGGGGTGCAGAAGGCAGCCACAGACTCGGGGCAAGTAAGCAGCAGCTGTGTAGGGAGCACTGCAGAGCACTCAGAGAGCATCCACCACAAGGCTGGAGACCATCCAGGAAGAGCGGCTCACTACCCCTCGGGGAGGCTCACCACACTGCTCTGGGGATGAGCTGACAAGTGTGGAGAGAAAAATGGCCTCCAATACCCAAATGGAGATCATAGATTTGGTATTTTCAGTGGTGTGATCAAACCTCCACATCAGACCGGCCCTGTCCTTTTTCTCAGCTGCATTAGCTCCCTAGAGCTGCCACAACACAGGTCCACAAAGGAGGCTTAAAGTAACAAAACTTACTGCCTCTCAGTTCTCAAAGCTGAAAGTCTGAGACCAGGGTGTCACTATTACCAGACTCACTCCAAAGATTCTAAAGGAGGAGCCTTTTGGGGTCTCTCACAGCTTCTGCTATTCCAGAATTTCCTTGGCTTGTGTGAGCAAAACTCCAATCTCTACTCATGTCTTCACATGATTGTCTCCCCTCTAGGTCTATCTGTCTGGTTCTCTTCACTTCTTATCAGGACATCGGCCAGGTTACATTTCGACCTCAATATTGTCCACTCTGACGTAACCTCATGTGCAAAGATCCAATAGCTAAATAAGATCACAGGTACTGGAGATTAAGCCTTGAACAGAGACTTGAAGACCAAACAACTCATAACATCAGCTGACTGGAAGGTGAAGTCCGAACTTCTTCCAGTGCCACAGGCTTTGCTCCTATCTGACCACATCATGCCCATCATCTGTGAATTGCCAAGTGTAGTCTTGGGTTAAGACATCTCACTACCAGCCCAGGCCAGCAGGGGCTGGAGGGGACATGACACAGAGAACAGTTCAAAATTATATTGGGGACAAGGAGGCTTCTGAGCGAACCTGTGTGCCAGGGCATGTTTCTCTCACTCGCTAGTTCCCTGGCTTGTGACATTTAAACACGTTTGATCTTTCAAATGCAATATTTTGTAACATTGGCTGCAATTCCCATAGGGTAACAGCACACTTCCAATTTCCTCCCTATTTTTACTATTTCCTTTGACCCTCATTCCTATCCTTTCCTGCCTTTTGTTATCTCTTTTAATCTCTTATGGATCAAATGAGGGCCTGCTCCCCTGGTGTTACTGTTCACCTTAAAGGCCTCTCTATTGTTTGCCTGAAAGTTGAACCACAGGAGTGAACTTGACTCCAGGCTTGAATCTGAGGATTCCACCAGCTGTCTAATCTGTTTTATGATTTTGAGTTTTGTTCCACATTTTCTAACACTTTAGCTAAAACTTCCTAATGGGGCCCTGTTATGGGTAATCAGCAGTGGTCAGCAAACACCATTTAGTTTTTTCTGGTCTCGGGATCATAGACTCCCGGTTCACGTGGCCCATCAGTCCTTTGGAAGAAATGTTTCCATGCATCTTTGAGTCCCTTCACTCTTCTGTCCTCCACATGGGGCGAGACCCATAGCAGCACCATAGATGGCCACTCATAAGCGTTTAAACTTTAACCCCAGCTGTTATTTAATGAAATGTGGGCTATTGTGGACATAATCTGGTGTCAACTTGAGATTACTAAGAGTGAAGGGGTGGGATTTTATCCTGTCAATCAGTCACAGCATGATGACCTCATTTGGAGATGCTAGGGAGATAAATAGCTCACTGGAGGTAAGACCCACGTTCTCTCTCTGCTTCATCTTCCTGTTGACAAGCCACATGGAGCTTTGCTGATGGCAGCAAAAGCCTTGGAGCTGGAGGAGTCACGTGGAGACCCATACCAGCGCTAAGATACTTCTACCGCCATGAATCCACAATACTTTCCACCCACTGGCCTGTGATCCTCTTGCAGTTGGTGTTATTGCATGTGTTGTGTGAGCCTTAAGAGAATTTTATAGAATGGTATCAGACATATGGGTAATATCGGACTTATGGACTTGATCTGGACTGGGTTGGGATGTTTTCCTAATATACAATTTCTCTTTGATTTAAAGTTCTCTGTTACACAGAGTGCCTCTGGATTTGTTTCTCTAATCAACCTGGACTAACACAGTTATGTTATGCCAATTGCCCTTAGCATTGCCAAGACTACGGTCCTAAGCCCCTAGGCCTAGGGCCTCATTCTCTCCTGCTGTACTATGCTAAGAAATTTTGATAACTTTGGTCCTTGTATGTTCTATTGTATGCATTGATCTACTCACATTTGCAGCAGATATACATGCATATGTAGATATATCTTCTTTCATACACACACACACACACACACACTCAAAAGTACATTCTCATTCACTTCCAGTCCTTGTTTGGCTTGAGTATCTATCTATGCATCCATTTGAAGACTGTTACTACTTTACTGCAAGATCACATGTGTAATAATAATAGTTACTCGTTGCCTTCAACTCACACGTCCCTCCCAGTGTCTGATTTTGCCTTGATCAGTTGTTGCCGGCTGCCCCTCCTTATTACATATTGTGTTCCCTTTAACCCTAGTTAATAAGTATCTACTCTTTGAGAAGTCCAAAACTGCAGCCCTGGTCTCAGTTTGCCTCAATCTGGGCTTGGCTTTTCTTTTGCAGATAGCAGAAACAATGTCTCCATGCCACCTCATAGGCTAATGTCAGGGAGCCCAACGCCATTTTCTAGAGTTCCTGTCTGTGCAAGAAAGGAAGGCACAGGAAATGGCTCAGCATTCCATATTTAGAAAATTTTTAAAAATGACCTCGTACTGTGGTGCCTGGAGCGGAGAGATAGATAATACACAACTCAGAAAACACGAAGGCTAATGATGGACCTAAGGAGACCAAGGGGACTTAATGCAATAATTTGACAGGAGAGACTCGTACTAATGTAATGACTATCCCTGTTGGGGTAAGGGATACCAGGAGTAAAAGCCGGAAAGCCTGGGCGGTTCTTTTCGCGGTTTCCATCTCACTACCCTTCTCTTATTCTCTCCTGCATTATTGGCTCTTCATCCTCGGCTGGGTTATTACTGACAGCACAGAAGCATGCTACTACGTCTGCCATGCAAAGAACACTCTCTCGACCTCACTGCTCCCTCTAGACGCCCATTTCTTTGTTTCCCAATACAGCACACCTCTCCAAAGCATAGTCTATCCTCTCTCCAATTCCTCTTCTTCTTTCTCTCTTACACTCACTCCTGTTCATCTTTCACCTGTACCTCCCCATGAAGAGTGTTCTTACAAAGATCTCTAGCAACTTCATAGATGGCTGAATCTATTTCCCAATTGTGTTTGGCAGACTTCTCTAGAGAAACAAAACCAGGACACTTATATACTTATGATATATATATATATATATATATATATATATACAGCGAGAAGGAATATAATAGCTAATCAGTCCACA